>NC_133647.1:90602662-90933371 GCF_009905375.1 Apium graveolens
ATATTTATTTTATATATATCACAAAATATGTACAGAATTTTCCCGGTTATTACATCCTTCCCCCCTTAACAAGATTCCGTCCTCAGAATCTATTTCAGAAAATAGATGAGGATACTTAGCTAACATCTCATTCACTAACTCCAGATCGACTCTTCAACCTTGAGATTCCTCCACAAAACTCGTACTGAAGCTACAGACTTATTTCTAAGAACTTTTTCCTGCCGATCTAAAATCTGCACTGGTCGCTCTACAAAAGACAAGTTTGGATGGATCTCAATTGATTCATATTCTATCACATGATTAGAATTAGAAAAATAAGCTTTAATATAGACACATGGCACACATTGTGAATATGCTGCATGTGTGGTAGTAAAGCTAACTCATATGCAACTTTATCCACACGCCTCAAAATTTCAAAAGGTCCAACATAACGGGGACTCAACTTTCCTTTCTTTCCAAATCTGGATAAACCTTTCCAAGGTGAAATCTTTAATAGTACCACTTCTTGTGGCGCCCCAAAATCCGGGGTCAGGGATCTCGGAGGCCACGCCATCTCAATCACTATAAACCACATACCTCAAATCATAATATATAAATACTCATACTTTAAAACCCCACACTTATCACACACACACACTTACATGTTATTGTCTTGGAAACGAACCATTCATTACTAGAGTAGATCAACCACAAAGTGATAATTATTACAACCCAAAAGTAATTAAGTCTTACCGGGGAATAACCTTTAAGTAAGGCTAGTCCGTCGGCCAAATATACATTTCTTATTTATTACCTTACATAAGTCATACTTATAAATAAGCCGAACTAAAAACAACTGAAAACCAATCTAGCTTATTCGGACTACCTGTGGTACCGCACCAAACAACCTATGGAACAACTGGCCATTTCCTACCCGTTTCCTGGCTGTGGTTCTCATGGTAGGCATCTTGATTCACTGTTGTGTTGTGTCAATTTAAGAAAACAAGTGTGAGCTATAATGCCCAGCATAATAATATACAATATGAAAATGACTGTATGATAACCCACGTAAAATATCATATATGATAATTATGTTTTATTCGAAAATAGTTTTCCTTGGTGATACACAACTTCTTATGAAAACAATTCTTTAGTGGATTTTATTATCCTGCGAATACCTTAATAGTAAACCCAGCACCTAGGCTTGGGTTACAGTATGCATCGCAATTCCAATTGGAAGAATAGGACATTCACCGGAGCCACCGTATACGATGATCAGTCGTACTACGGAAATAGTAACCTTTTCTACATATAGATGGATAATTCCCTTTTATTATTGGTTATCACCCTGGCCACATTTGGGCCTTTTCCGTGTCCGTCCCTCTCAGGTACACACTTCGTGTCTATCCCTCTCTCAAGATACGGTTTTGCGTCCATCCCTCTCAGGTATGCATACTACACATGTTCATCAGTATATAAGATATTTTCTCATGTGGTAGTAAATTGATAGTCTCCCCAGTCCACGAAGTACTGGAGTCTACCCCTCCTTGTCCTTGTAAGAATCTCATCATCAATCTGGAACTTATATTGTTCCCCAAGCATATTGCTTGTTGATAGGTACACTTTGATTTGTACGTATTTATATGTACTTCCAAGAATTTTCAGAGGAAGTACTAGGGATGTGAGTTGACCGTTGTCAACATATTTGTTATATAAGGGGGAGTTTCTTTTGAAACTATAATCCAAATATTTAAAATAAGTCGAGATAATATTCTCCGACGATCTGAAATTATTCGAATAATTTTCCGAAAATCAGAAAGTATTTTGAATCAGGTTCTATGATTTTTAATTCATAATTAAACAATTTAATAACTAATGCTTAATAATCAAATATTAATCGTTGAATAATTAAACCTCGAATAATTATATTTTTAAAAGAATATTTGAAATAATATTCCTCAACTAATTTATGTTTAAGTAGTTTAATAATCTTTAATATTTAATCGAGTGTGAAATAAATATTCATTGGGGAATACTTCTCCTATAATAAATGAATAGTAAATAGATATTTATTATTCGAATGATAAAGTATAGTTGAGGGAATGTGATCTTTAGAAATCATTTTAATAAAACTTCGAGGTGTTTAGTATTTTGTAAGTGGACGTTGAGTCCTTTTAAACCGTACTACTATGGACTTTTAATCGTCCTATAATATCACCGGGATGATAACCAGGTTTTATCTTAAAATCCCGACCGACTCACGGTCTTATACTTATACGTCACGCTTAAAGCGGAATTAAACATTCTACGATACTTACTTATCGTACAACATCGCTATATTATGCGAAAAGTTCAATTACTACGTATCATGGCAAACATGGTATTTATGCAATGATAATAAAATAATCCTTTCACAACACAACAGTAAATGGAGTTGGGTTCGTAAACTTGCCTGGGTATCTCGAGGTGGAGGATGCTCTAGGTTCCGCTCAGAAATCTATAATCATAAACACAATTCGTTTCGTTAGGTCCCGTTCTAATTTACGGCTACCCGCACTCATGCGCTAATTATTATGCACCCTCTCAAATTATATTACCCTTATTATTCCTTTAAGTCCTTATTCACATCATGGCCGCTTCCTTTTTCAAAGTATCTTAAGTTCATTTTTATTTTCGTCGTCGGCTCCGCTTATAATTTCAACGGTTTCTAATCGCGCGGTCTCGGCTCCGATATTTTTATAAAATTGAAAAATCATTATTTTCACTTGAAATTTTTGTCGAAGTTAGGAAACTCAATATAATACTCTCTGTAAAAATTTCATGATTTATGAATATTCTTAAGTCGATCCTTTATATTTTCAAAGTTCGTAATTTGTAGCAGTTTTTGTCGCGTAAATCACTTTTAGTAAAAAGACCATAACGTTTGATCCGTAAATCGAAATCAAGCGATTCAAGCGCCTAAATGATCATTATAACATTTTCTATCATAATCAAGGGTTATTTTTCAAGAAACTACAGTTTACATCTTCGGGACGTTCTGCAGAAATTTAAAGTTATGTTTTGTTCGTTTTAACGAGATTACGGTTACGATCGGAGTTTCGTTTATGCCTTAAATATTTATACTACCACCAATAATCAACACATCATCATCACCACACTAACTCATCTCAAGAAAATCATATTCTTGAGGCAACAACAATCAACCTTAAATCTACATAGCTAAACATCAAGATTACAACAATACTCCCACCAAAACTAGGTTTACAACTATATACTAAAAGGATCTTGAACTTAAATCTTAAATAAGGTAGGGTCAAATATTTATACCTTTCTTGAGAGCTTGAGATGTTTTCTTGATGATGGTGAAGTCTTGGGAGTCTTAGTATAGTTTTTGGAACCTAAAACAACCATTAAAATCAAGAAACCAAAGAAGAGTTACTATTCACACTATTCATTATCAACTTTCTTGATTTTATTTCACCCATTAAACCTTGATAAAAAGAGCTCAAAGATTTATCTTACCTTAGTTTGGTTGGTAGGAAGCTTGAGAAGTAATAGGAGTATTTATCCATGGCTAGAGCTTGAAGTTTTGATTTTGTTTTCTTTGTTTTAGGGTGAATGGCCGAATGGAGAAGGTTGGTAGAGAAAGAGAGAGTTTTTGGTGATGCTTCCTTGGTTGCTTCTTGGAAATGAGGCGTGTGATATATTTTTATTTGATTGTTATTCCTTAGTATCTATCCTAGGATTTGATCTTTGTTTCCAATCTTGGAGACAAATCTAGCTAGCATTGGTAGATTATAAGCTAAGCCACTTGTTTAGCTCTTTAGCTTACTATTTGATAGCCTTGGTTGATCATCCTACACCTTAGCTCACTATTTGATAAGGTAACCATGGTTACTTTTCTATCATGGTTAGTTAGTGCGTTACATTTATTTAATCGTTTACGCGTTCGCTCGGTCGCTTAAACGTTTTCGTAATACTTCCTCGTAAATGGTTCACGACGTAATTCCTCTCGTATTTATTCCTTATGTTTTGAATTATCATACTTGAATATAAATCCGTAGGGTTTTAAATTTCGTAATTATATTGTGATTCCCGTAATCCTCGATGATTTGTAAATATGGTCATTTTTCAAAGATCATTTTCTTCGAAAAGTAATAGCGTTTACATACACTCATTTGGTACGTATAATCATAATATCAACTCCAAAACTCATTTTCTCATACACTATATAGTGTGGGCTAAAAAGTTTTCCCCGTCCGTCAGGGTTACTATTCATTAAATATTTTACAAGGTCTCAAAAATTCGAGTTATTACACTTCTCCAACTTCAAATTCCATATCTTTTCTGGCAGGATCAACATATTTGCGCTGTCAATCTTGAGCTGCCACTAACCTTTCCGAATGAGTTCCACTTTTTCTTTTGTTTTCTGGATCAACTCTGGACCGAAAATATTTCTTTCACCAACTTCGTACCAACAAATTGGAGATCTATATCTTCTTCCATATAGAGCTTCGTATGGCGGCATTCCGATATTCGTATGATAGTTGTTGTTGTAGGAGAATTCAACTAAAGGTAGATGTTCATCCCAACTTCCTTCAAAATCCAAAGCACAAACTCTTACCATGTCCTCGATAGTCTGAATTGTCCTTTCACTTTGACCATCTGTTTGCGGATGATATGCAGTGCTCATATTCAATTTTGTTCCTAGACAATCTTGAAAACTTTATCAAAACCTTGAATTAAATCGTGGATCTCTATCTGAAACTATAGATACTGGAACTCCATATCGAACCACAACTTCCTTCAGATATAACTGAACCAATTTATCTAATGAGAATCTCTCGTTAATAGGAAGAAAATGCGCTGATTTAGTCAATCTATCCGGAATAACCCCAATGGCGTCGTGATTTGACTTGGTCCTCGGTAATCCAATTACAAGCTCCATTGCAAGATGTTCCCACTTCCATTCTGGAATGTCCAATGGCTGTATCAATCCACTGGACCTTTGATGTTCTGCTTTAACTTTTTTTCAAGTGTAACACTTACTTACCCACTCCGTAATATCTTTCTTCATACTTGGCCACCAAAAGTTTTCTCTTAAATCTCTGCACATCTTCGTACTTCCTAGATGAACTGAATACCTGGAGTTGTGAGCATCTCGAAGAATTTCATCCTTCAGCTCCCCCGCATTAGGTACCCATATCTTGGAAGAAAATCTTAGAATCCTTTTGTCATCTTTTTGACTTCCTCTTTCTTCTCGTGTAAATTCTTCTTGTTCATGGCTCATCATTTCTTCTTGATATTTTCTTATCTTTTTTAACAATTCGGGTTGAAAAGACATATCACAAATCATATTTGTAGACATACTTGAAATACTGACCTTTATTTCAAACTTCTCAAATTCCTTAATCAATTCCTCAGATAAAGTGATCATATTCAATTTCTCTTTCCTACTTAAAGCATCTGCCACCACATTTGCTTTTCCTAAATGGTAGTTGATTGCACAATCATAGTCCTTGATCAATTCTAACCATCTTCTCTGCCTCATATTCAGTTCATTTTGGGTGAAGATATAATTTAAACTCTTGTGGTCCGCGGTCTGATACTAATCTGTTCTTTAATTCTTGGAAAATTTCCTCGCACTTCTCCGTCCATTCAAATTTCTCATTCTTTCAGGTAAGCTTTGTCAGTAGTGTATCTATCTTTGCAAAATTTTGCACAAATCTTCTATAGTAAGCAGCTAATCCCATAAAGCTTCTTACTTCTGTTGGTGTCTTTGGTCTTTTCCCACTGATTACGGCTTCAATCTTTGACGGATCTACCTTTACTCCTTCATTACTTATAACATGTCCAAGAAACTGTACTTCTTGTAACCAAAACTCGCACTTTGAAAACCTTGCGTTCAATTTCTGTTGTCACAATATTTCCAAAACTATCCTTAAATGTTCAACATGTTCTATTTACGTCTTCGAGTAAACCAAAATATCATCTATGAATACAATCACAAATTTATCCAAATACTTTTTGAATACTCGATTCATCAAATCTATGAAATCTGCCGATGTGTTTGTCAACCCAAATGCCATTACCAGAATCTCATAGTGTCCATATCTGGTTCTAAAAGTTGTCTTTTGAATATCTTCTGATTTTATTTTCAGTTGATGATATCTGAATCTTAAGTCAATCTTAGAAAACCATACTGCACCTTTTAGTTGGTCAAACAGGTCATCAATCCCCGGCAATGGGTACTTATATTTAATGGTTAACTTATTCAGCTCTCGGTAATCAATATACAGTCGTATACTTCCATCTTTCTTTTTGACAAATAAAACTGGTATGCCCCATGAGGATACACTTGGTCTTATAAATCCCTTATCCAAAAGGTCTTGCAGCTGAATTACCAATTCCTTCATCTCAACTGGGGCCATACGGTATGTAGCTTTGGAAACTAGTTCTGTCCCTAGTGCCAAATCAATAGAAAACTCAATTTCTCTATCAGGAGGTAATCCTGGTAAATCATCTGGAAATTCATTGACTCTTAGAATAGTTTCTGGGTTTGGAACTTCCTTACTAATATCTATAATATTGGCCACATATGCTTCACAATTCTGGCGTAATAACTTCTTTGCTTGAGCTATCGATAAGAACTTCTTTTCCTGTCTATTCCCTTGAAATAAACTTTCTTCTTTTTATCCACTGTTTGAAGTCTCACCTTTCTATTCTTACAGTCAATCTGGGCAAAATTTTCTGATAACCAATCCATTCCTAGAATAACATCAAATTCTCCCAACTTAAAAGGTATCAAGCTGGCATGAAAATGATGTCCTTCTATCTCAATATCATAGTTCAGACACACTTGACCTACCGCAACCTGATTCTTATTAGCTAGTTCTATCATTAACGCTTTGTCTAATAATTCTATTTCACAATGCAGTTTATCAACAAAATCCTTAAAAATAAATGACCTTGTAGCTCCCGAATTAAATAAAACTTTAGCATCTAAGGAGTTACTGGGAGCGTACTTTTAGTCGCTAAACACGCGCTAATAATACATGCAAGTATACGCGTTTGCAAGTAATATAGAATCTTTTCTAGTTCGTTCTCACATAGACTGTATTGATTAACTAATTAATTCACACATTTAAGCAACAATGTATGGTTATTATCCAATGCTAAGACGATAACAAATTGTGGATGTTAATAACTAAGAATTAAACTAACAATTATAACTAAGAAAATAAGATTGACTAGATTAATATATATGACAAACATGAGATTCTAACTTCATTAAATACTTCATTCAATAGCCTTATTGTTTTTTAACCGTAGTATGCAATGATGATGACACTAATCAGACAACACGAAACTAATAAATGCCAACTTTCGTTGCATGAGTACCATACTACCAGACATCCACAAAAGAGATAGAAGCTAAATAGATACCAATTATTTTGAGACCCTATATGTCTATAGAATTTGACAACATAACGATTATCTATCTTGATTACATAGGGCAAGTAAGATGGTTAAAATTACCTACGAATCATGCATAACAATACATGATCCTATACTAGCATGGCAAGTTCTAAATCCTTAAATTCACTTTCGCTTCATTAAGAATTAACACACTATCTTATATCGCGACGCTCATAAGACGAATACGCACAACCAATACTAGGCTATCATACACTCACCATATACTAAGGCATCAAAACAATTTAACTAAAGAAATCCATAAATAAATCCGCTAGAACCCCATGATAACGATTAGCCCATAATCGGACTCATCATCAACACGGGTTCGGATGAAAGCATGGTATAACAAACATAGTCTTTATAATGAATAAATAACAGAGTATAACAGAAGAGTATAGGTTCAACAAAACAAGACACGAGCATCCAATATTACGACTCAAAACAAAGATTCACAAGAATAAACTAGATCGTCTTCGCCTTTGTTAATTCGTGCTATAGGTCTCTTGCCGTCTTCTCCTTAGCTCTGAAGTGTCTCTTTTTTTCTTAAAAATGACCTAGAGTTATATATATAGTAGCCCTGATCAGCATAGAACTCCAGAAAATCAGTCTTCTATTCAAAATAGGAATTCTGCATCCCGACCTGGTGCGGCCGCGCGCTTGATCAGCGCAGGCGTGCTGGGCTTCTGCCAAAAATTATTTCTTTTCTTTTTCCTTTTCTTGCAGCCTCGAGCCGGACTTCGCGAGCTTTTATTCCAACACCACCTAGACACCATATTAGCACCAAAACAATGCTAATTCACCTGATTACCTAGATAATGCCTGAAATGCAAAAACACTCGAAAACACGTTAAAACACTTAACAACTTGAGTACCAACGCATCAATTCAAAGCTTATTAGAGCATTATAAAGTGTCATAAATGCCACTCAACATACCCCCAAACTTGAATCGATGCTTGTCCTCAAGCATAAACAGACTCAAAGAACAAGAAATAAAAATGCATGAAAGCAACTAAATGAATGCAACGATCCCCATAGAATAACTAAACCAATCAACAAGCAACACCTCAAAAAATATAATTATTCGCATAAAGATCAATCAAATCTCACACATCAACCTACAAACCAGAGACTTGCGTGTGTGAAAATGCTTACAGATGTACTATCGCAACTAGATCGACAATCAAAACTCACTACTTATCAAAATAATCGCAAGTTTATAAATATAATAAAAGCTAGACTCAAAATAACTTATAACACTTCAATTCTTATATCAAAGTTTAACATGGACTCACACTTTTATTCACAATAAAATAACACAAATATGCTTATTTGACCGTGCAATGAGTGAGGTCCACAAAAGACTTATACAATAGTACCCATGTAGCGAGCGTTAGGTTAGCGGATCCCAGACTATAAAAGCCTTAGGCCACTTGGCACAAAGTCCCCTAAGAACTTAATAACTCGAATACTAAAGAGCCCACTCGTGATCAATTATAAATAACACTTATTTTTTTATTTTTTTCTATCTTTTTTTTTCTTTTACGAATTTTTGAACGAGTATGTTTCGCTCCATCTCGTTCAACCCTAGACTACTCATAAAAATATGAGCCGGCTACTAGCCATTTGACACCTAGCCACACAATTAGCAATGAAATCTAATTTTTTCTAATTTTTAAATATCCATATCATTTATTATTAAGAGAATATCCTAAATTCTAAATATAAACAAGCGATTAAACCTCGACAACCAACAAACCATGACTATGATCTAGCACTCTATCAACATATAAGACTTAGTGAAATACAAGTGTCCCTAGCATGCAAATTAACTTGATATGCAAATTAACTGGAAAAATTATCTAAGGGATCATGTTATAATGTAACTGCATGAAAACTATATGAACACAATATCATAAAACTACCACAAATAATAAAAAAATAATAAATAAATAAAAAAACTACATGGAAAAAATATGCAAACTATATGAAATAAACTAAATAAACTATCATGAACATGCAACTATATGGACTCACACAAAAACATATTTCTTCAACTACTACCCCCAAACTTAAAATATTCACTGTCCTCAGTGAAGGTAATAGTAAGGAATTCAGGCATACCTACTGCGAATCAGAATCATCACCCTCAACAGGTGGAGTGTCAGGTGGATCAAGAGGTGGATACAAGGAATCCTCACCATATTCCGGCTACTGGATGTCAACACCGGTGGCTCTAAAAGCAGTCCCAAGTGCCTGGGTGAGATCGTGTGCAAACCGACTATGGATGTCGTGCATCGCATCCATCCTCCTCGCAAGACGCCTATACTGCGTTGAACTCAAACCAGCTCCCATCTCTGCTCCTGCTGCCTCCTGCTGCTGCTGTTGCGAGAAACCAGCCTCCTCTCTATACTGAGCTCTCCGAGCTGATCGACGGGCATGCTGAGAACCTCCCGCTGTAGCCACTTCCATAAGCACACCACCTGGAAGATGATCATATGAATACCCAAGCCTCTTAGGATCGGGCTTCCCTCCATAGCACTCCTGTATGCTCAACAGTGTAGAACTGTCGATAGGAGCACTGGGAAGCTGTAGCTGCTCATGTGCTGGCCAATGAACACCAACCGCCACACACAACTTCGTCAGCACGGACGCATAAGGAATATCTCCTGTAGTACCTCCTCTCAAGAATCTCAGAATCCCCTGATATATTACCATCCCCAAATCAATTTAAACACCCTGCAGAATCCTCCACAACAAACGATCACGCTCCATAGTAATCTCATGCACATGCGAAGATAGCATGATGTTCGCACAAATAAACGAGTTCCAGGCCCGTGCAAACCTGTTCATGCACGAAGCAGGGAACGTGGAGTAATTAGTAGTGCCCCTCTTGAACTTCCAATGAGTCTCAGGCACGTAAAGAGTAGCAACGATGTGATCCAAATCAAAGTCCTTCGGAGTCTTATCATTCTATGTGTCTTGACCCACCTTCCTCGCGGGTTTCTCAATCACCGTCCTGATAGCATGAACACTGTACTCAACAGTCCTCCCCCTCACCACAGTGAAGTCATTCTTCTCCGCCTTGGCATTCGCATAGAACTTCCGCACAATACTCATGAGCACAACAGCGGGTGCCTCACAAAAAGAAACCCATCCCATCTCGAGAATCATCTCTAACAGCTTACCATCCTTTAATGATGGAAGAAAACCTTGCTCCTTAGCAATAGGCTTTGAGAGAAACCTCGTGTACTCTTCTTCAGCCTCATGAGTAGAAAACCTGGGCCTCACACCACCTGCAGATAAAGAATCGGTGGTGCTGCTTCCAACTTATGTTCTTTGCCTCTTGGGTGCCATTGGGATTGCAGAAAAGAGAATAAAAGCTTAAGTGTTTAGAGATAATTTGTGTTTGAGAGTTTGTGATGTGGTGGAGAAGTTGTGTGTAAGTGTATGTATTTATAGGTGGAGAGTTGTGAATTCTTTAAGGAATAGAAGTGGAAATTGATTATTGTAATATCCGGGATATATCGTGTAATTATTTTTGTTAATAAATAATTAATATATGTGTTCAGTATCTATTCTGCGAATTAATTGTTAAGTGTTAAATGTGTTTGGATGTTTAAAAATATTATTAATTGAGTATTTTAATTTTTATATGTCCAAAATAAAATATAGATAATTGTCATATCTTCCTAATTATTTTTATGTTGATTTATGGATTTATAAGGATCATATGAAATTTATAAAATCTTTTTCCGAGAATTTAAAATCTATTTTATAAAAACGGGAACCAACCGACGTCATCCGTTGTTGCGTTTTTGGAACCCGAAACTCTTCCGAGAACTCCTTCCTAACCTAATTGTAATATTCCGAGCATATTCCATGTTTCGACTTTTTCGATCCGGCTTACGGTTTGTCCTGCGCGGGTCCCGGCGCAACATTTTCGATACAATATTCGTTTCGGTAAATCAATAAAACTCGTATTTTCGATAAACGGGAGCTTTTTATTAAACTATCCCAATTATCACCTCGTAGTACGTGTAACCAGGCGCTGAGACCAAGACCGCAGTACAAATTGTACTGATTTGGATAATTATCCCGAAAACCGATACCGTTTGGATCAGTTTTTATAAATAAACGTACCGTTTTATATCCGGAATGATCCAACGGGATACTAATTTTCCGTAATTATAAATAGCCTTTTCCCGTATTTTATTTCGTATCAAAATCATTTGCAGACAGATAATTATATAATTTTCCAGAGAAAAATCTTATATTCATATAATTTTCCAAGAATCAAACCAACTTTTGGAGGTGTTATTGATCTTTGTTTGGAAAGCTCGAGTAACCGATTTGAAGGTCTTGAAGAGCTCTATCAGATTCTGTGATCCATACACCTGCAGAAATCAAGGTTTATTTTCTATATTTTTATTTATTTTCGAATTAATTTCACTAAAAATATGAATTTTTGTTCGGATGATTGTTTGTATGATTTGATGATTGCATGTTGTAGAGCTTATTTTCCTGATGATTTTGATATATTATACGTCTGATTTGGAGTTCAATAACATGTTCAAAATTGAGTTTGATTTTCGAATTCTGAAATTAGGGTTTATAACCCGTATGAATGTTTTCAATTGAAATTTGGGCCTTTTTGATTTATAGTTGATTATGTTCCTTATGAAATTTGCAGTCGATTGATATATAGCTCGTTAACAGAGGATGTCTGAATCGAAGGGAGTTGTGTTTTGAAAATTCCCGATATTCGCCGGAAACCGGCGATGTTCTTGGTCTTTTTCCGGCAAGAACAGGGATGATTAATGTATTTTGGTTGCATGAACAAGTTCCTGGTGCTGTGTAGTTTTGATCTGGAGGTGTTGGTGGGGTGAGGACGCCGGGATCGTCTTCTCCGGCGAGACAGAATGTTTTCCGGTGACCCCCCTGTAAAATTGCAGTTTAGTACCTGTAGTTTTAAAAACGATGAAGTTCAGTCCCTGAACTTTTCACAACTTGCAAATTTTGGATTCCTGTTTTAAAAATATTCAAAAATCATATTTCCAATTTATTTTTATTATAAAAATTCGATTTTAATTTCTGAAAATTCTAGAAATTATTATTTTAATTCCGAAAATTATTTTTATTTCAAAACTAAATCTGAATTAATTAGTTAATTAATTTCAGTTAATTTTTAATTGATTAATTGGTCAATTAATTCGAAAACTAATTGATTAATTGATTTAATTAATTATTAATTGATTTTAATTAATTATTTAATTAGATTTAATTATCTAAAAATGATTTAAAAATTCCAAAAAATAGTTTCGAGCTTTAAAATATTAATCTAAATTATTTCCAAGGCTCGATATTTATTATAAAATTGTTTTAAAGCCAGAATTGGCCAACCGAACCCTATTTATTATGCCAAAATCGATCCAACGACCCGTTTTAATTCCGAAAAATGTTTTAAAAATCATTTTAAGTACCCGAAAGCCTACTTATGACCCGAGACTTCTTTATAAATGAGATAACATTGATTATGTGACGTGTTATGTGTTATATGTGACTTGTTGGTTGATTGTCGGTCTGTATATTCGATGTTTACATGTTTATTGCTTAACTTTCAATCCGTTAATCAGATTTGGGTAAAACGAAGGGTAAATAGGAGTATGTGTTGAATAGAATCATGTAAGATGAATATTTATAGATGCTTATGGTATGTGAGCAGAAGAGGCAAGACGTAGGAAAGGGAAACAGGTAGTTGAGGAGTAAGACGAATTGTGATTAGAAGCAACATCGAATATACAGACCGACAGTTAACCAGATTGCTTACACATTCAAACCTTTGTATTTTACGCTTTGAAAGACCAAATCCTTGAAACCTTGAAACATTGATTCATTGTTAGCCAATTCTTTCATTACCTAGCATCCAAACTTTGAAAATGTTCTTTTGATCCTTATGCAGGTTAAAACCATTTCATTATTGAACGTCAAATGTTGTTAATGATTCTGGTTATTATTTATTATTGCTTATTCTATTATTATGTTAGAATTGGATTGTTTTTATAAAATTATGGACCAGATTCGTGGTCAGACCATATAATGGTCAAGTTAGGCCAATGTGTGCCTTGGATCCAGTAGTTAGAACAGTGCTGTGTGCTTTGCTCGGGGTTATGCGTGACTGATCAGCAGCCTAACCTTGGTTTTTAACATGAAAATATAATTATCCAATTCTAAATCATAATCCATTATTCACTTGATATCATAACCATGTTCACCTTATGATCATTATTCTCAGTTTTGTCATTGTGACTTGCTGAGCTAGTTAGCTCATTTGTGCGATATTGTTTCTGTTCTTTTCCAGTTAAGAAGGAACCGGTTGGTACCGAGGATCCCCAGTCCAGCGCAAGAGCTAGGGGTTCAGGTTGATCGAGCTAAGCTAGTAGGCTTCTTTTGGGATAATTTAAGTTTGTAAAAGTTTGTAATAATGTTTAATACTCGGTTCTGAGTTTGGAATAGTTGGGATTTGAACGGTTTGTAATATAAGTAGATGTGTTTGGCTTGTGTGCATACTTTAACCTGTTGCGGTCCGTGGTAGTTGGTAAGTAGGGTCACTACATATTATTATTATCTTTATTATTGTTATAAGCAGGTTATAAATAAGGTGTGTGTGGACCCCAAACTTCTGACCCGGGTTTGGAGGGCGCCACAGGTTTGGTATCAGAGCTACAGGTTATAAGTGACTGACACAAGCCTAGGTTAACAGGAATGGGTAGAGGGTTAGGATTAGAAGTAAGGAATAGAAAGATAGAACGTCGAGAGGTTGAGTGTTTTGGTATAACAGGTATTAGTATAATTCGCGTTATGGTTCAAGATTCTTATATCGCGATATGATTTCAGATAGCAGCGATGTCCGACTCTTTTATTCCCGTATCAGCTGATCACTCAGAGCCTTCAGTTGGAGTGCCGTCTTCGGATCCACGTCCTGTTATTCCACCAGTATTGGCTATACTACCTCCACCTGTGTTGCAGCCCGTACCACTGCAGGCTATTCCACCTCCAGGCATGAGGCCACCTATCAGAGGACCCCCACCAGCTGACTCAGATTCCACTGGGCATTCAGTTGCGAGTGCCCCATTCAAGTTTACATTGCCCCCAGTTCCTTACTACCGGTATGAGGCTCTTCTATTGGAGCGTGATTCCTTGTTGGCCCAGATCAGAGAGCTACAACATATCATTAGGACTACTGATGTTGATCGTGGTGTGAGGGAGCTTCGAGAGGAGATTCATGTGACACGGAGGGTTCTTGAGGCTAGGCTACATGGAGCTACACTACCTGGCAGAGGCCCTGATGCACTGATGGGCTGGGCTACTGAGGTGATGGAGGACTTTGAGAGGCTGGCAGGACCAGAGTTTCCTTGGAGTTGAGTCAGAGATCCAGAGATGGAGATACTGAGTAGTGTTATTATGGTAGTGTAGTATGTGCAGTAGTGTGTAGTATGTATCAGTAGACTTTTGAGTTGTATTTATAGACTAGCTATGCTGACTAGTGAGTAGGTTGTTGTACCCTTTTGCTTTTACTTCCGAAGCGTCTTTACGCTTGTACTACCTAAAACTTTTGATCTATATATATCAACACCTTTCCTTTCCAATATTATCATTCATTTTACTGTACCTGTTTTACTTTACCTTATTTATTGCACCAGTTATACCCCTGTGATACCATGTACCCTGTTTTTCATAACTGTTTATATTCTGTAAAGAAGCATGCAATTTACTTAGTTAGAACTATTTTCAAAAAGGATATATTTCTGGTTTACAAAACTTTTCTTTTCTACAAAGAATTTGGTTTAAAAGCTAAATAAGTTGTTTGATTCTTTACAGAAAAATGCCTCCTAGAAGAAATACCCGCACCAACACCCAGAATGAAGAAACCAACAACAATAACAACCAAGATGATACAAATCCAAATGTGAACCCAGGACCCATGGACCCCGCAATAGCCCAGATTCTCCAAATTTTGGCCCAACAAACAGTTCACCTGGCACAACAACAACAAAGACAGACCAATCCCCAGGTAACTTTCAAAACTTTTCAGGCAATAAACCCACCAGAATTCAAGGGATCCCTAGAGCCGATTGAAGAAAATGTTTGGTTAAAGGAAATAGAGAAGGCATTTTCCTTAGTGAAAGTAAAGGAAGAACAAAAGGTTGAGTTTGCAAGTTACTATTTGAAGAATGAGGCCACCTATTGGTGGGAGATGGTGAAGACATTGGAAGGTACAGATGTTATTACTTGGGAGAGGTTTAAGGAATTGTTTTTAGAAAAGTATTTTCCTCAGTTTGTCCAAGATCAAATGGAGCTGAAGTTTTTAGAATTAAAGCAAGGGAACATGTCGGTAACAGATTATGAGAGTAAGTTTGAGGAATTATCAAGGTATGTGCCGTCGTATGTAGATACTGACAGGAAGAAAGCTAAAAGATTCCAGAAAGGTTTGAAACCATGGATCAGAGGGAAGGTAGCCATTTTTGAATTGGATACCTATGCAGGAGTGGTACAGAAGGCTATGATCGCAGAGATAGAGAGTGAGATGTTACAGAAGGAAAAGGAAAGCAAGAAAAGGAAATTTGAAGGGAATGAGGGCCAGTCACAACCAGGGAAGTTTCCAAATTTTAAGAAGGGCAAGTTTCAGCCAGGGAGGAATTTTAATTTCAGGAGACAAAATGCAATCGACGGAGGCCAGGGCAATCGTCCAGTTAATGCGAATCAGCCGAATCAGTTGAGATTAACTTTTCCAGATTATCAAGTATGTGGGAAGAAGCATGGGGGAGTTTGTAATAAGTTGAATGTAGTTTGTTTCAAATGCAACCATAAAGGGCACTATTCAAGGGAGTGCCGAAATCAGCCAGCAAGAGAACCAGCAAATAAGGATCAGCCTATCCGGAATCCAGCAGTGAAGGTTCCAGCCATTGGATTTACGTGCTTTAAATGTGGGAAACCAGGACATATAGCCAGAGATTACAAGACACCAGCCCCAGTCAGTAATACATTGAGGATTATGGGATCTACCCCAGCAGTGAATGAGACTTCAAGGGCTAGAGTTTTTGACATGTCTGTGAAGGATGCTATCCAGGATACGGATGTCGTGGCAGGTACGCTTAATGTGAATTCTTTATGTACCAAAGTGTTAATAGATTCGGGAGCAACTCGATCATTTGTTTCACAAGATTTTGTTAGTAAGTTAAATTGTCCAGTTGAGTATTTAAATGAAATAATGACCGTGGAATTGACAAATCAAGAACGAATATCTGTTAATCAAGTTTGTGGGAATTGTGAGATTGAGTTTTCTGGTAGTAAATTTTGCGTAGATTTGATACCATTTAGGTTAGGGGAGTTTGACGTTATATTAGGGATGGATTGGTTATCTAAGCACAATGCCTAGATAGATTGTCGAAATAAGAAGGTAATGGTGAAAATGCCAGACGAAAGAATAGTAACGTTCAAAGGCCAAAAGCAGGTAAAGAAGTTCTTAACAATGATTCAAGCCAAGAAGTTACTACGGCAAGGATGCGAGCATTTTATGGCATATGTGATTGACAGGAGTCAGGAGCCAGCAAAACTTGAAGATATTCCAGTAGTGAATGAATTACAGATGTGTTTCACGATGAGTTACCAGGACTTCCTCCCGATAGAGAAATTGAATTTGCGATCGACTTAGCACCTGGAACAGAACCAGTATCCAAGGCCCCGTACAGAATGGAGCCTGTTGAGATGAAAGAGCTAGCGAAGCAATTGAAGGAGTTGTTAGAGAAAGGAGTAATCAGACCCAGCGTATCCCCGTGGGGAGCCCCGGTATTATTTGTCAAGAAGAAAGATGAAGCATGAGACTGTGTATAGACTATAGAGAACTTAATAAGCTTACAATCAAGAACAAGTATCCGTTACCTAGGATTGACGATTTGTTTGACCAATTGAAGGGAGCCAAGTACTTCTCCAAAATTGATTTAAGATCGGGATATCATCAACTAAAGATCAAGCTAGAAGATACACCAAAGATAGCTTTCAGAACGAGGTATGGACATTATGAATTTCTAGTAATGTCTTTTGGATTGACCAATGCCCCGACAGCGTTTATGGATTTAATGAACATAATTTTCAAGGAGTATTTGGACAAGTTCGTTATTGTGTTTATAGATGATATTTTAATTTATTCAAAGACGGAAGAGGATCATGCGGAACATTTGAGAACATCTTTGGAGATTTTAAGGAAAAAGAAGTTATATGCTAAATTCTCGAAGTGTGAGTTTTGGCTACAGGAAGTTCAGTTCTTAGGACACATAGTCAGTAACGAAGGGATCAAATTGGACCCAGCAAATATCGAGGCAATTACAAATTGGGAAAGACCGAGAACACCCGCCGAGGTAAGAAGTTTCTTGGGATTAGCGGGATATTATCGTCGATTCGTTCAAAATTTCTCAAGGATTGCAACACCACTGACAAAGCTTACACGAAAGAATGAAAAGTTTATATGGAACGACAAGTGCGAAGGAAGTTTTCAGGAATTGAAGCAAAGAGTAATCACGGCACCTGTTTTGTCACTTCCAGACGATCAAGGGAATTTCGTAATTTATAGCGATGCTTCTCACAAAGGATTAGGATGTGTTCTAATGCAGCACGATAAGGTGATTGCGTATGCGTCAAGGTAATTGAAACCACACGAACAGAAGTATCCTACTCATGATTTGGAGCTAGCAGCCATAGTTTTTGCCTTGAAGATTTGGAGACATTATCTGTATGGAGAGAAGTGTGAGATTTACACGGATCACAAAAGCTTAAAGTACATATTCACATAGAAGGAATTTAATATGAGGCAAAGGAGATGGTTAGAATTGATCAAGGATTACGACTGCTCGATTAATTATCATCCCGGTAAAGCGAACGTTGTAGTAGACACATTAAGTCAGAAGAAAAAGTTAAATGTGTTATCAGTACCTGAAGAGATATATAAGGAATTTCAGAAACTGGAATTGGAGATTAACGTTTGCAGGCCTAATGAAGCAAAAGTGTACAGTGTGACTTTTCAGCCGGAGTTGCTAAAGAAAATAAAGAAGTGTCAGGAAGATGTAATGGAACAAGATATAAATCGTTTGGTAGGTGAGGAATTGTGCACGCGGAAGGATGATCAAGGTATTCTTAGGTTTTCTTCAAGAATTTGGATTCCACCGGTGATGAAGCTGAAGAATGAAATTTTACAGGAAGCTCATAATTCAAGGTATTCAATCCATCCAGGAAGTACCAAGATGTAAAGAGATTTAAAAGAGAATTATTGGTGGCCAGATATGAAGAGGGAAATTACAGAATTGGTTAGCAGATGTTATACATGTCAAAGAGTTAAAACCGAACATCAAAGACCAAGTGGATTGCTACAGCCATTGGAGATTCCAGAGTGGAAGTGGGAACATATTGCCAGGGATTTCTTAGTTGGATTACCAAGGACAAGGGCTAATCATGATGCCATTTAGGTTATAGTGGATAGACTTACCAAGTCAGCTCATTTTCTGCCTATAAATGAAACATTTTCACTCGATAAGTTGGTCCATATGTACCTGAAGGAAATTGTAGTTCGTCATGGAGTTCCTGTGTCTATCGTATCTGATCGAGACCCGAGGTTTAATTCAAGATTTTGGAAAAGTTTTCAAGAATGTTTGGGAACGAGATTAAATATGAGTACGGCTTATCACCCCCAGACGGACGGCCAAAGTGAAAGAACGATCCAGATAATCGAGGACATGTTGCGTGTTTGCGTAATTGATTTCAAAGGAAGTTGGGACGAGCATTTACCTCTGGTAGAATTTGCTTATAACAACAGTTATCACGCCAGTATTGGAATGCCACCCTATGAAGCTCTTTATGGACGCAAGTGTAGATCTCCAGTGTATTGGGACGAAGTAGGAGAACGCAAAATACTTGGACCTGAATTGGTGCAGCAGACAAAGGAAGTTGTTGAAGTAATCCAGAAAAGATTGATAGCAGCACAAGACCGTCAAAGGAAATATGCAGACCAGTCAAGGAAAGACATGGAATTTAAAGAAGGAAACTTGGCACTACTGAAAGTATCACCGTGGAAAGGACTAACGAGGTTTGGAAATAAAGTAAAGCTGAGTCTAAGATATGTCGGACCTTTTGAGATTCTAAAGGCGTTGGCAAAGTAGCTTACGAGTTGGCATTACCTCCGCACATGGAGCACATTCACAATGTTTTTCACGTATCAATGCTTAAGAAATATAATCCAGACTCCAGGCATGTAATAGAATACGAGCCAATAGAGCTTCGGGCAGATTTGTCATATGTAGAGAGTCCGATAGAGATCTTTGAGAAAAGAGAGAAGGTATTGAGAAATAAAGTGGTAAAGCTAGTAAGAGTATTATGGAGAAACCCAAAGGTTGAAAAGTCAACCTGGGAGTTAGAAAGTGATATGAGAGAAAAGTACCCTCATCTATTTTTTAGGAGATTCTGAGGACATAATCCTTTAAGGGGGGAAGGATGTAATATCCGGGATATATCGTAAAATTATTTTTGCTATTAAATAATTATTATCTGTGTTCAGTATATATTCTGTGAATTAATTGTTAAGTGTTATCTGTGTTTGGATATTTAAAAATAATATTAATTGAGTATTTTAATTTTATATGTCTAAAATAAAATATAGATAATTGTCATATCTTCCTAATCATTTTTATGTTGATTTATGAATTTATAGGAATCATATGAATTTTATAAAATCTTTTTCCGAGTATTTAAAATCTATTTTATAAAAACGGGAACCAACAGACGTCATCTGTTGTTACGTTTTTGGAACCCGAAACTCTTCTGAGAACTCCTTCATAACCTAATTGTAATATTCCGAGCATATTCCATGTTTCAACTTTTTCGATCCGGCGTACGGTTTGTCCTGCGCGGGTCCCGACGCAACATTTTCGATACAATTTTCGTTTCGGTAAATCAATAAAGCTCGTATTTTTGATAAAGGGGAGCTTTTTATTAAACTATCCCAATTATCACCTCGTAGTACGTGTAACCAGGCGCTGAGACCAAGACCGCAATATAAATTGTAGTGGTTTGGATAATTATCCCGAAAACCGATACCGTTTGGATCAGTTTTTATAAATAAACGTACCGTTTTATATCCGGAATGATCCAACGGGATACTAATTTCCTTAATTATAAATAGCCTTTTTCTCGTATTTTATTTCGTATCAAAATCATTTGCATATAGTTAATTTTATAATTTTCAGAGAAAAACCCTAATTTCATAAACTGTTCTAAGAATCAAACAGCAAAACGAAGGCGTTACCGATCTCTGTTTTCAAAGCTTGAGTAACCAAAACGAAGGATTTGAAGTGTTCTACCAGATTCTGAGCTTCGTTTTACTGCAGAAATCAAGGTTATTTTTCTATATTTTTATTTATTTTTGAATTAATTTTATTAAAAATATGAATTTTTGTTCAGATGATTGTTTGTATGATTTGATGATTTCATGTTGTAGAGCTTGTTTTCCTGATGATTTTCATATGTCATACGTCTGATTTGGAGTTCAATAACATGTTCAAATTTGAGTTTGATTTTCGAATTTTAAAATTAAGGTTTATAACCCGTATGAATATTCTTAATTGAAATTTGGGGGTTTTTGATTTAGGGGTTATTAGATGTTGATTTATAGTGGGTTGTGTTCCTTATGAAATTTGCAATCCATTGGTATATAGCTCGTTATCAGAGGATGCTTGAATCGTAGGGAGTTGTCTTTTTAAGTTTTCGTCATTTTCGCCGGAATCCGGCGATGTTCTTGGCCATTTTCCGGCCAGGACAGGGGTTATTGTTGTGTTTTGATTGCATAAACAGATTCCTGATGTTGTGTAGAGTGTATCTGGAGAAGATGGAGGTGTGACGGTGCCGGAGACGAGTTCTCCGGCGAGCCCGTCGTTTTCCAGCGACTTAACTGCAAAATTGCAGTTTAGTCCCTGTACTTTTGAAGATGGTGAAGTTCAGTCCCTAAACTTTCCAGAATTTGCAAAAATAGGATTCCTGTTTTAAAAATATTCAAAAATCATATTTTCCTATTTATTTTTATTATAAAAATTCGTTTTTAATTTCTAAAAATTCTAAAAATTATTATTTTAATTCCGAAAATTATTTTTAATTCAAAAATAAATCTGAACTAATTAGTTAATTAATTTCAATTAATTTTTAATTGATTAATTGGTCAATTAATTCAAAAATTAATTGATTAATTGATTTAATTAATTATTAATTGATTTTAATTAATTATTTAATTAGATTTAATTATTTAAAAATGATTTAAAAATTCCGAAAAATAGTTTCGAGTTTTAAAATATTATTCTAAATTATTTCCAAGGCTCGATAATTATTATAAAATTGTTTCGGAGCCAGAATTGGCCAACCGAACCCTGTTTATTACCCCGAAATTGATCCAACGACCCGTTTTAATTCCGAAAAATATTTTAAAAATCATTTTAAATACCTGAAAGCCTGTTTATGACCCGAGACTTATTTTTAAATGATATATCATTGATTATGTGACGTGTTATGTGTTATATGTGATTTGTTGGTTAACTGTCGGTCAGTATATTCGATGTTTACTGGTTTATTGCGTAACTTTCAATCTGTTAATCAGATTTGGGTAAAACGAAGGGTAGATAGGAGTATGTGTTAAATAGAATCATATGAGTTGAATATTGATAGATGCTTATGATATATGAGCAGAAGAGGCAAGACGTAGGAAAGGGAAACAGGTAGTTGAGGAATAAGATGATTGTGATTGGAAGCGAGTGCAGTGTAGTTAGCTAATACCAGGCAAGTGTTCTGAACTTTCTCGAGATATTGTCGTGATTGATATTCCGGTTTTATATTGTAAGTGCTTTGAAGCACTAAACCCTAAACCTTGATTCCAGTTATTGATCTTGAGCCATAACCTGATTTTTTCTAGACCATTGATTGTTGTATACCCAAACACGAACCTCAAATATACGATACTACTCCACAAATATATACAAACTAAATATTAAACACTGAACCAGATTGCTTACACATTCAAACCTTTATATTTTACGCTTTGAAAGACCAAATCCTTGAAACCCTGAAACATTGATTCATTGTTAGCCAATTCTTTCATTACCTAGCATCCAAACTTTGAAAATATTTTTTGATCCTTATGCAGATTAAAACCATTTCATTATTGAACGTCAAATATTGTTAATGATTCTGGTTATCGTTTATTATTGTTTATTATGTTATTATGTTAGAATTGGATTGTTTTTATAAAATTGTGGACCAGATTCGTGGTCAGACCATATAATGGTCAAGTTAGGCCAATGTGTGCCTTGGATCCAGTAGTTAGAGCAGTGCTGTGTGCTTTGCTCGGGGTTAGTGAGGGATTGATCAGCAGCCTAACCTTGGTTTTTAACATGAAAATATAATTATCCAATTCTAAATCATAATCCATTGTTCACTTGATATCATATACATGTTCACCAGATGATCATTATTCTCAGTTTTGTCATTGTGACTTGCTAAGCTAGTTAGCTCATTTGTGCGATATTGTTTATGTTCTTTTCCAGTTAAGAAGGAACCGGTTGGTACCGAGGATCCCCAGTTCAGCGCAAGAGCTAGGGGTTCAGGTTGATCGAGCTAAGCTAGTAGGCTTCTTTTGGGATAATTTAAGTTTGTAAAAGTTTGTAATAATGTTTAATACTCGGTTCTGAGTTTAGAATAATTGGGATTTGAGCGGTTTGTAATATAAGTAGATGTGTTTGGCTTGTGTGCATACTTTAACCTGTTGCGGTCCGTGGTAGTTGGTAAGTAGGGTCACTGCATATTATTATTATCTTTATTATTATTATAAGCATGTTATAAATAAGGTGTGTGTGGACCCCAAACTTCTGACCCGGGTTTGGAGGGCGCCACATAGAGAGTCCGATAGAGATCTTAGAGAAAAGAGAGAAGGTATTGAGGAATAAAGTGGTAAAGTTAGTTAGAGTATTATGGAGAAACCCAAAGGTTGAAGAGTTAACCTGGGAGTTAGAAAGTGATATGAGATAAGAGTACCCTCATTTGTTTTTTAGGAGATTCTGAGGACAGAATCCTTTTAAGGGGGGAAGGATGTAATATCCGGGATATATCGTGAAATTATTTTTGGTAATAAATAATTAATATATGTGTTCAGTATCTATTCTGTGAATTAATTGTTAAGTGTTAAATGTGTTTGGATGTTTAAAAATATTATTAATTGAATATTTTAATTTTTATATGTCCAAAATAAAATATAGATAATTGTCATATCTTCCTAATTATTTTTATGTTGATTTATGGATTTATAAGGATCATATAAAATTTATAAAATCTTTTTCCGAGAATTTAAAATCTATTTTATAAAAACGGGAATCAACCGACGTCATCCGTTGCGTTTTTGGAACCCGAAACTCTTCCGAGAACTCCTTCCTAACCGAATTGTAATATTCCGAGCATATTCCATCTTTCGACTTTTTCGATCTGGCGTACGGTTTGTCCTGCGCGGGTCCCGGCGCAACATTTTCGATACAATATTCGTTTCGGTAAATCAATAAAACTCGTATTTTCGATAAACGGGAGCTTTTTATTAAACTATCCCAATTATCACCTCGTAGTACGTGTAACCAGGTGCTGAGACCAAGACCGCAGTACAAATTGTACTGATTTGGATAATTATCCCGAAAACCGATACCGTTTGGATCAGTTTTTATAAATAAACGTACCGTTTTATATCCGGAATGATCCAACGGGATACTAATTTTCCGTAATTATATAGCCTTTTCCCGTATTTTATTTTGTATCAAAATCATTTGCAGACAGATAATTATATAATTTTCCAGAGAAAAATCTTATATTCATATAATTTTCCAAGAATCAAACCAACTTTTGGAGGTGTTATTGATCTTTGTTTGGAAAGCTCGAGTAACCGATTTGAAGGTCTTGAAGAGCTCTATCAGATTTTGTGATCCATACACCTACAAAAATCAAGGTTTATTTTCTATATTTTTATTTATTTTCGAATTATTTTCACTAAAAATATGAATTTGTGTTCGGATGATTGTTTGTATGATTTGATGATTGCATGTTGTAGAGCTTGTTTTCCTGATGATTTTGATATATTATACGTCTGATTTGGAGTTCAATAACATGTTCAAAATTGAGTTTAATTTTCGAATTCTGAAATTAGGGTTTATAACCCGTATGAATGTTTTCAATTGAAATTTGGGGCTTTTTGATTTGGGGGTTATTAGCTGTTGATTTATAGTGGATTATGTTCCTTATGAAATTTGCAATCGATTGATATATAGCTTGTTAACAGAGGATGTCTGAATCGAAGGTAGTTGTCTTTTGAAAATTCCCGATATTCGCCGGAAACCGGCGATGTTCTTGGTCATTTTCCGGTCAGAACAGGGATGATTAATGTGTTTTGATTGCATGAACAAGTTCCTGGTGCTGTGTAGTTTTGATCTGGAGGTGTTGGTGGGGTGAGGACGCCGGGATCGTCTTCTCCGGCGAGACCGAACGTTTTCCGGCGACCCTCCTGTAAAATTGCAGTTTAGTACCTATAGTTTTAAAAACGATGAAATTCAGTCCCTGAACTTTCCAGAACTTGCAAATTTTGGATTCCTGTTTTAAAAATATTCAAAAATCATATTTCTAATTTATTTTTATTATAAAAATTCGATTTTAATTTCTGAAAATTTCAGAAATTATTATTTTAATTCCGAAAATTATTTTTAATTAAAAAATAAATCTGAATTAATTAGTTAATTAATTTCAGTTAATTTTTAATTGATTAATTGGTCAATTAATTCAAAAACTAATTGATTAATTGATTTAATTAATTATTAATTGATTTTAATTAATTATTTAATTAGATTTAATTATCTAAAAATGATTTAAAAATTCCGAAAAATAGTTTCGAACTTTAAAATATTAATCTAAATTATTTCCAAGGCTCGATAATTATTATAAAATTGGTTTGAAGCCAGAATTGGCCAACCGAACCCTATTTATTACGCCGAAATCAATCCAAAGACCCGTTTTAATTACGAAAAATGTTTTAAAAATTATTTTAAGTACCCGAAAGCCTATTTATGACCCGGGACTTCTTTATAAATGAGATACCATTGATTATGTGACGTGTTATGTGTTATATGTGACTTGTTAGTTGATTATCGGTCTATATATTCGATGTTTACATTTTTATTGCGTAACTTTCAATCCGTTAATCGGATTTGGGTAAAAGGAAGGGTAAATAGGAGTATGTGTTGAATAGAATCATATAAGTTGAATATTGATAGATGCTTATGGTATGTGAGCAGAAGAGGCAAGTCGTAGGAAAGGGAAACAGGTAGTTAAGGAGTAAGACGAATTGTGATTGGAAGTGAGTGCAGTGTAGTAAGCTAATACCAGGCAAATGTTCTGAACTTTCTCGAGATATTGTCGTGATTGATATTCCTGTTTTATATTGCAAGTGCTTTGAAGCACTGAACCCTAACCATGAATCCAACTATTGATCTTGATCCGTAAACCTGATTCTTTCCAGATCATTGATTGTTGTATACCCAGATATGAACCACAGATATACGATACTACTCCACAAATACATACAAACTAAATACCATACACTGAATCGAGTTACCTACATACTCAACCAATGTATTTTATGCTTTGAAAGACCAAATCCTTGAACCCCTGAAACATTGATTCATTGTTATCCAATTCTTTCATTACCTAGCATCCAAACTTAGAAAATGCTCTTTTGATCCTTATGCAGATTAAAACCATTTCATTATAGAACGTCAAATGTTGTTAATGATTCTGGTTATTGTTTATTATTGCTTATTCTGTTATTATGTTAGAATTGGATTATTTTTATAAAATTATGGACCAGATTCGTGGTCAGACCATATAATGGTCAAGTTAGGCCAATGTGTGCCTTGGATCCAGTAGTTAGAGCAGTGATGTGTGCTTTGCTCGGGTTTAGTGCGTGACTGATCAGCAGCCTAACCTTGGTTTTTAACATGAAAATATAATATCCAATTCTAAATCATAATCCATTGTTCACTTGATATCATAACCATGTTCACCTGATGATCATTATTCTCAGTTTTGTCATTGTGACTTGCTGAGCTAGTTAGCTCATTTGTGCGATATTGTTTCTGTTCTTTTCCAGTTAAGAAGGAACCGGTTGGTACCGAGGATCCCCAGTCCAGCGCGAGAGCTAGGGGTTCAGGTTGATTGAGCTGAGCTAGTAGGCTTCTTTTGGGATAATTTAAGTCTGTAAAAGTTTGTAATAATATTTAATACTCAGTTCTAAGTTTGGAATAGTTGGGATTTGAACATTTGTAATATAAGTAGGTGTGTTGGCTTGTGTGCATACTTTAACCTGTTGCGATCCATGGTAGTTGGTAAGTAGGGTCACTACATATTATTATTATCTTTATTATTGTTATAAGCAGGTCAAATAAGGTGTATGTGTGGACCCCAAACTTCTGACCCGGGTTTGGAGGGTGCCACAATTATAGGAATCGTGGGAATAATGGAATTGATTAGGAGAGGGAAATATGGGATGTGAAAGAGTAAAAATCGGGTGGGAATTGATTTTGGAGTAAAAGTCCCGATTTTACCTTATAAAACTGCTAAAATAATATTTTTTTCAAACAGGATCTGACGCGGCCGCACACTAGGACAGCACGGGCACGCTCACTCTCTGAAAAACCGGCGCGGCCGCGCGCTAGATTAGCATGGGCGCGCTTGGTTACTGGAAAAACGGCGCGGCCGCGCGCTTGAGTAGAGCGGGCGCGCCCAGCTTTTGTAGTTGGCCCTGATTTTTTTTCTTTTTCTGATTTTTTTGTGTTTTTGTTCTTTCTTCTTGCTTCCTCTGCCTTCTAATGTACAACAAATTTGGGTTGCCTCCCAAGAAGAACTTCTTTTACGTCGCTAGCTCGACGTAGAATCTCGAGATTAAATGGATAATAGAACGACACTCACCACCTCGTGGTTTGCCGCGTCACCATATTAATGCTTCAACCTTTGACCATTTACCTTTAATGCTTGTCCTAGATCATTCTCAAAAATTTCCACCGCTCTATGTGGAAACATAGTTTTGACAATGAACGACCCTGACCATCTTGACTTCAACTTTCCAGGAAAAAGACGGAGACGAGAGTTGAATAAAAGAACTTGTTGCCCTGGCACAAATGATTTGAGCACTAGACCCCTATCATACCACCTCTTGACTTTCTCCTTATACATTTTGTTGTTCTCATAAGCTTGAAGTCGAAACTCGTCGAGCTCATTCAATTGAAGCATCCTCTTCTTACCAGCTCCATCCAAATCCAGATTCAACTTCTTTAATGCCCAGTACGCTTCATGCTCTAGCTCCACCGGCAAATGACACCCCTTACCATAAACCAACTGAAACGGAGACATTCCCAATGGAGTTTTATATGCTGTTCTATACGCCCAAATAGCTTCATCAAGCTTCAAAGACCAATCTTTCCTCGATGGACACACCACTTTCTCTAAAATGCGCTTGATTTCTCTGTTAGATACCTCAGCCTGACCATTTATCTGAGGATGATAAGCCGTAGCAATGCGGTGATTCACATTATACCTTTTCATCATAGCAGTGAACTTGCGATTGCAAAAATACGATCTCTCATCACTAATTATAACTCTTGGAGTTCCAAACCTTGTCAATATCTGCTTGTAAAGAAAATTAAGCACCACTTTTACATCGTTTGTTGGCAATGCCTTAACTTCAACCCATTTTGACACGTAATCAACCGCCAACAAGATATACTGATTGTTACAAGATGAGACAAATGGCCCCATGAAGTCAATTCCCCAAACATTGAAGACCTCAACCTCGAGAGCACATTAAGAGGCATCTCATCCCTTTTTGACATATTACCCACACGTTGACATCGATCACATTTCAAAATGAATTGATGAGCGTCTTTAAACAATGTCGGCCAAAAGAAACCTGCTTGAAGAACACGAGCTGCTGTCTTTTCTTCACCATAGTGTCTTCCATAAGCTGTTGAGTGGCAATCTCGCAAGATCCCCCCCCTCGTTTCGCTGTAAGGAATAGATCTGCTGATGATTTGGTCAGCTCTTTGGCAAAAATGAAATGGCTCATCCCATATATACCACTTTACTTTATGCAGAAACTTCTTCCTTTGAGCATAAGATAAGTCGGGAGGCATGATATTACTCATAAGGTAGTTCACAATGTCTACAAACCACGGTTCTTCTTCTTGCACTCCAAACAGCTGCTCATCGGGAAAAGATTCATTTATCAATGTCCTATCCAATGAAGTAGCATTAGGATTCTCTAAACACGAGAGATGATCAGCGACTTGATTTTCAGTCCCTTTTCTGTCCTTGATCTCTAGTTCAAATTCTTGAAGCAAAAGAACCCATCTAATCAATCTAGACTTCGAGTCCTTCTTTGAGACGATATATCGAATTGCAGCGTGATCAGTGAAAACTGTCACCTTAGTCCCAAGTAGATAAGATCGAAATTTCTCAAAACCATAGATAATAGCCAAAAGTTCTTTCTCCGTAGTAGTATAATTCAGTTGAGCACCATTTAGCGTCTTACTACCGTAGTATACCACATGAAATATGTTGTTCTTCCTCTGCCCAAGAATTGCTCCAACTGCAAAGTCACTTGCATCGCACATCATCTCAAAAGGTTCATTCCAATCAGGTGCAGTTATGACCGATGCCGTGATTAAACTCTTCTTCAATATCTCAAAAGCTGCATGACACTCGTCATCAAATTTGAAAGGAACATCTTTCTCTAACAAACTGCATAATGGCTTTGAGATTTTCGAGAAGTCATTGATGAAACGCCTATAGAAGCCCGCATGTCCAAGAAAACTGCGAATTCCCTTAACAGAAATGGGTGGAGGAAGATTCTCAATGACCCCCACCTTGGCCTTATCCACCTCAAGACCTTTACTAGAAACCTTGTGCCCGAGATTAATGCCTTGTCGCACAATAAAGTGGCATTTCTCCCAATTGAGAACCAAATTGGTCTCAACACACCTCTTGAGAATGTGTCCAAGATATTGCAAGCATTCATCAAACGAATTACCAAAGATCGAGAAGTCGTCCATAAACACCTCCACATTCTGGCCAATCAAATCAAAAAAGATGGCCATCATACATCTCTGAAATATGGCTAGCGCACCACACAGGCCAAAAGTGACTCGTCTGAAGGCGAAAGTACCAAATGGACAAGTGAAGGTAGTCTTTTCCTAATCTTCTGGAGTGATACAAATCTGATTGTAATAGTACTCGTGTCCAGCTAATCTGTCAAGCATCTGATCAATGAAGGGCAAAGGGAAATGATCCTTCCTAGTGGCTTTGTTCAGCTTCATGTAGTCCATGCAAACTCCCTTCCCCGTGACTGTTCTAGTAGGAATAAACTCATTCTTCTTATTTGCTACCACTGTAATACCATCTTTCTTTGGCACACATTGAATCGGGCTTACCCATGAACTGTCAGAAATAAGGTAGATGATCCAAGCATCTAGCCACTTAAGAATTTCCTTCTTCACTACCTCCTTCATGATTGGATTAAGTTGTCTTTGTTGTTCAACCGTAGGTTTTCTACCTTCCTCTAGCATAATTTTATGCATCCAATAAGAAGGGCTGATTCCCTTGATATCTGCTATAGTCCATCCAATTGCCGATTTGAACTCTCTCAAAATCCTCAACAGCTTTTCCTCATCACTACCTAAAAGGTCAGATGCAATAATAACAGGCAGAGTAGATGCATCACCTAAAAACACGTACCTTAAATGCTAATGTAAAGGCTTAAGCTCAAGAGTGGGAGCTTCCTCAATAGATGGCTTGAGGCGTTTGGGAGCTTTGCTTAATTCCTCCATTCCAAGAGATTCAATCTTCCTTTTCCAGGGAGAAGCATTCAAATACTACAATTATTCTTCACCTTCGTCATCTTCACTATCCGAATTTCCCAACAAGGCTTTTTCTAAGGCATCGGACCTTAGCAATTGATCAAGTTCTGATGTGACCACCGAATCGATCAACTCCACTTTTAAGCACTCCTCATTATCAGTAGGAAATTTCATAGCATTGAACACATTAAAAGTCACATCCTAATCCAAAACTCGCATTGTGAACTCACCTTTCTGCACATCAATCAAGGTTCAGCCAGTTGCCAAGAAAGGACTTCCCAAGATGATGGGAATCTTCTTATCCTCCTCAAAATTAAGAATTAAAAAATCAGCAGGGAAGATGAGTTTATCAACCTTGACCAAGACATCCTCCATAATGCCCCACGAATATGTAATAGAACGGCCAGCTAACTGCAAGGTCATATAAGTTGGTTTCGGATCAGGCAAGTCCAACTGCTTGAAGATTGACAAAGGCATCAGATTGATGCTAGCTCCCAAATCACATAAGCATCTGTCAAAAGACACTTTTCCAATAGTATACGAAATAGTGAAGCTTCCTGGTTCTTTAAGATTCAGAGGTAAATTCTGTTGCAGCACAGCACTGCATTCCTCCGTGAGAGCGACTGTCTCTAAATCATCTAGCTTCACCTTCCGAGAGAGAATACCTTTCATAAACTTTGCATAACTAGGCATCTGCTCAAGAGCCTCAGCGAAAGGTATGTTGATATGAAGTTTCTTGTACACCTCCAGAAACTTCTCAAATTGCTTGTCCAGCTTTTTCTTCTGCAGCCGCTTAGGGAAAGGCGGTGGAGGATAGATCTGCTTCTCCCTTGTATTACCCTCAGGAGGAGTGTGCTCAATAGTAGTCTTCCTTGGTTGCACTTCTATTTCCTACTGCTCTACTTCTTTCTCAGCCACAGCTTCTTCAGTCAACACTTTAGTTTATTCAGGATTCACAACCTTTCCAGACCTTAAAGTGATTTCCTTTACCTGCTCCTTAGCTTTCCTCTTTCCTGGCACTTCAGTGTCACTAGGTAGTGTACCAGGCTGATGATTTGGCAAGGCATTGGCAATTTTCCCAATTTGATTTTCCAAGGTCTTGATAGAAACAACTTGAATTTTGCACATAAGCTTCAGCTCCTCTAATTCATATTTCTCAGTAGCTTGTTGCAGTTGGAGTTGTTGTCTTGGTGCATATTGCGGTTGCTGAAAACCAAGGGGGTTGTACTGCTTAGATGGGTACCGCTGATAAGGCTGTTGAACCGCATTCTAGGTGTTACTCCAACTGAAATTAGGATGTTTGCGGTTGTTGGGATGATAAGTGGCTGGCACTAGATGCTGTGAACGCTGAAAGTTGCTCACAAACTGAGCTGATTCACTAGAAATTATGCACTGATCAGTCTCATGGGCATCAGGACAAAGCTCACAGACCCTGGTGATTTGATTAACTCCATAATTAGCCAAAGAGTCCACCTTCATTGTCAAAGCCTTAAGTTGGGCAGCGATAGCAGTTGCCGCGTCCAACTCCAGAAATCCCGCTACTTTTCCCTGAGTCAGCCTCTAGGAAGGATTCTGGTACTCATTAACAGCCATCAGTTCGATCAATTCATAAGCTTTATTATAGCTTTTAGCCCATAAGGCTCCTCCTAATACTGCATCAAACATGGGTCTAGAAGTAGCACCCAATCTATTGTAGAAACAGTTGATAATCATCCAATCAGGCATGCCATGGTGTGGGCACTTCCTTAGCATCTCTTTATATCGATCCCAATCCTCACACAGAGATTCACTAATTTACTGAGCAAACTGAGTAAGAGCATTCCTGAGTGCAGCAGTCTTCGCCATAGGGAAGAATTTAGTGAGAAACTTTTGAGCAAGATCTTCCCATTTAGTGATAGACCCTGGTGGTAGAGAATGTAACCAACATTTAGCTTTGTCCCTCAGAGAGAATGGGAAGAGTCGCAGTTTGATAGCATCTTCAGTCGCGCCATCGAACTTGAAAGTATCACAAATCTCGATGAAATCCCCGATGTGCATGTTGGGGTCTTCAGTAGGAGAACACCCAAACTGAACTGAGTTCTGTATCATCTGAATCGTGCCTGCTTTTATCTCAAAAGTTTTAGCCGAGATGGCTGGTCTGATGATGCTTGAATGAATGTCATTGATCTTAGGCTGAGAATAGTCCATCAAATCCTTAGGATCTTCTGCTTCATCTCCCATCGCTACTACCACTGGTTCTTCAACTTTTTCTTCTTCCTCTACCTTCTTTTCTTCTTCAACAATTTCCCTACGAACCACAACTTCTTCCTCGGCTTGATCCAGATTTCTCTTACGAGTTCGAGAACGCGTATGCATACACGCTCGCTAGATCACCTGAAATAAGACAAGGAAATAGATAAGTAACAGTGTCCGAGTCAATGAACTTTAACGACCACTGATAGAAAGTGCATAAACTAAAAATTAACACTGCAATCCCCGGCAGCGGTAAAAACTTGTTAGTGGCTAAACACGCGCTAATAATACATGCAAGTATACACGTTCGCAAGTAATATAGAATCTTTTCTAGTTCGTTCCCACAGAGACTGTATTGGTTAACTAATTAATTCACACACTTAAGCAACAATGTATGGTTATTATCCAATGCTAAGATGATAAAAAATTGAGGATGTTTATAACTAAAAAATAAACTAACAATTAAAACTGAGAAAATAAGATTGAATAAATTAATATATATGACAAACATGGGATTCTAACTTCATTAAATACTTCATTCAATAGCCTTATTATTTTTTTAACCTTAGTATGCAATGATGATGACACTAATCATACAACACGAAACTGATAAACGCCAACTTTCATTGCACGAGTACCATACTACCAGACATCCACAAAAGAGATAGAAGCTGAATAGACACCAATTATATTGAGACCCTATATGTCTATAGAATTTGACAACATAACAGTTTAAGCGCAAGTTATCTATCTTGATTATATAGGGTAAGTATGATGGTTAAAATTATGTACGAATCATACATAAAAATACATGAACCTATGCTGGCATGGCAAGTTCGAAATCCTTAAATTCACTTTCGCTTCATTAAGAATGAACACACTATCTTATAAGTTCGCGATGCTCATAAGACGAATACGTACAACCAATACTAGGCTATCATACACTCACCATATACTAAGGCATAAAAACAATTTAACTAAAGAAATCCATAAATAAATCCGCTAGAACCCCACGATAACGATTAGCCCATAATCGGACTCATCATCAACGTGGGTTCCGATGAAAGCATGGTATAACAAATGTAGTCTTTATAATGAATAAATAACAGAGTATAACACAAGAGTATAGGTTCAAAAAAATAAGAAATGAGCATCCAAGATTACAAATAAAGATTCACAAGAATAAACTAGATGGTCTTCGCCTTTGTCGATTCGTGCTATAGGTCTCTTGCCGTCTTCTCCTTAGCTCTGAAGTGTCTCCTTTTTTCTTAAAAACGACCTAGAGTTGTTTATATAGTATCCCTGATCAGCATAGAATCCCAAAAAATCTGTCTTCTATTCAAAACAGGAATTCTGCATCCCGACCTGGCGCGGGCGCGCTGGCTCTCTGAATTGCTGGCGCGTCCGCGTGCTTGATCAGCGCGGGCGTGCTGGGCTTCTGCCAATAATTATTTCTTTTCTTTTTCCTTTTCTTGCAGCCTCGAGCCGAACTTTACGAGCTTTTATTCCAACACCACCTAGACACCATATTAGCACCAAAATAATGTTAATTCACCTGATTACCTAGATAATTCTTAAAATGCAAAAACACTCGAAAACACGTTAAAACACTTAACAACTTGAGTACAAACGCATCAATTCAAAGCTTATTAGAGCATTATAAAGTCTCATAAATGCCACTCAACCCGTACCTGCAACCACTTTCGTACTATGAACTGTATCCTTCATAGACATATTGAATGTCCTAGCTTTAGGTTGGGCTGGTGGTCCTTCAATTATGGGTACACCATGAGATGCAGCACCCGTAATCCTGGGTATGTTATTGGCCATTCTTGATGTGAGGCAATTTTTGGAGTGATGCTTTGGTTTTCCACATGTAAAACAAATATTCGCTGGACTCTGGCCTTGAATCAAACTCTGACACTTATTGGAAAAATGTCCTTTCTTTCCACACTTAAAACACAACACAATGGTTGGACAGTTCCCAACATGCCTTCCCCCACATTTCCTGCAATATGACATTGGAGGTGAATTGAACATCTGCTGACTTTGGCCTCTAAACTGAGTATTTTGACCTTTATTTCCAATTGGTGGTCTCCTAAATTCCAAACTCTGGCCTTTTACTAAAACGTACCTAAAAATTACTTTGTTGTGGTCCTCCTCCTGAAGGTTCAAATTTCCTTTCCCTTGCATCCCTTTCTTTTTGAGGCGTATCACTTGTACTCTCAATAACCATTGCCTTATGAACCACTCTAACATAGGAAGTCATTTCAATCATAGCTACTTTATCTTGAATCCAATATTTTAATCCCTCCTGAAATTTCTTTGCCCTTTTCTCATCTGTGTCAACTTGATCTGGTACAAATATTGCCAATTTTGTAAACTTGACCTCATACTCCGCAACACTCAGATTATCTTGCATTAAAAAAAACTTAAATACCATTTGGCTTTTCATATGCTTCGGGAAGTATTTCTCCAAAAATAATTCTGTAAATTTTTCCCAAGTCACCACCTGATCTCTCTCCAATGCTTTCTTAGATTCCCACCAATAGTTTGCCTCCATTTTCAGGAAGTAACTGGAAAACTTGGTCTTTTGCTCATTTCCTACTCCGACTAAATTAAAAGCTTTTTCAATTTCCTTAAGCCATGCATTGGCTTCCACTGGATTGGAACTTCCCTTAAACTCAGGTGGATTAACAACTTGGAAATTCGTGAAAGCCGCCGTGGGTGGAGCTGCTGGTCGTTGCTGCTGCTGTTGCTACGCAAGTTGCGTTACTTGTTGTTGCATTATTCCTAGCATTTGGAAAACTACTGGATCAGTATGACTTTCGGTACGATCCCCCCTACTTACTACTCTTCTTAACCCGTTTTCTGAAAATAAAATAAGAACAATTTATAATTTGCTAAGCATGGATGTAAATATGTAGCAATTCATTAACATGACTAAAAAATTTTCATGCATAAAACCCTTTTATCCACGTTATAAATTTACCGACATCTTTAGTACCTTCTGCATAATTATTATATAGTTCTACTCAAACTCTCACATTATGATAAAACAATAAAGAAAAGAAAAGAAATGGGTCACTACTATCAAAAGCTCCAAATGAACAATAATCAGGACATAAATAACAACACTCTAAATAATCATCTGAAAATTTAAACTGAATTTTTCCATTTTTACTCTAGTGAATCTGAATAATATGAAAGAAAATTAATACTAAATAAGAAAGAAGATAAATAAAATAAAGCTGATACAACAAAACTGAGACTGTTGTATAAACCAACATATATATATATAAAGATACTGATACAACCATCCAAAATAGTAACTCGACTAGTCTGATACAAACTTAAGAAAATATACAACTCGATAACAAGAATGACAAAAAAGGGAATATACTATGCTCCAAAAGATACCCTACACCGTCAAACTAATCCAGTTATCGCTGGTCCACTCCTCGCATTATACTGCAACATATGTCACTGGATGACGCCATCATACACAACAAAAAAAGAGATGGATACCCTCCGCACTATACTGGGTCTCTCATCTCCAAACCAACTCATCCCTCATCCTCTAGCCACGTGGCTCATGCGCCGCGTGTAACTCTGAAAGAATCCAGCTCACAAGTCGGGTAACTCTACGGGCCTCTATGTCCCACTCACTGTTGGATGGAAGCTTTGCCAATCTCTCTCTAGCTATCTGCTCAATAGCTTGGACCCTAGATTGCACCTCTGAACTCGAAATGCCTGCCCTGATAACGGTTGTCTGCGCCATCTCCTGAATAGTATGTGACTCATTCCGACATTCTGGCCTCTGAGAAAGTCACACTCCCTGCCCATGGCTGCATATACATGATATGGGACTACTCTGGGGTCACTATTGCTGGGGCCCTCGAAGTAACTGAAGTTGTAGAGGTCGCGGGGCTCTACCTCCGGGTATGCCTGTTCCTAGAATTGACAACCTCTCTAATCACGGTCATACGGGCATCTTATATGATCCTCATGACATGAGCCTCGCCAAAATCGGAGATATCCACAGCGACCTCCGTACGAACAGACAAAACTGCCCTCTTAGCCACCCTAACTAGCTCTGGGTCTGCCACCACAACCTGAATCATCTCAACCACCGCGTATGCCGGCATCTCAACTCTAGGCTTTGTGAATCCTGCCATAGGCTCACTCTGAACTGAGTCATCCGAGCCCGATGAAGGGGATGGATGTCCTACCCGTCCACCAGAATAACCAGTCTCATCAGAACTATTCTCCTCAACAAGCTCCTCCTGGAATCACATCACAGCTCATATGTAATAACCCCAAATTTTGAGAAATTTTGAAACCCTTATGAATAGTGTTTTTGCTGAACGAGAAAACTTTTCATGCCACACTATGTAGGGGTTCTGTTATGGATATTCTGAGATTTTATTAGTACTCTATATGGTATATAAGTGTATGTAAAGATCGTCAGAATCCAATTCCGAACACTTTGATTTTTCCCGGAAATCCACTAGATACGGAAAGAATTGAGAAAAAGGTAACAGGATAAAAAAGGATTTAAATTAAAGGATTATAGGAGAGGATCATAAAAGGAATATAATATATTGAGAAAGGTTAAGGGAACCTAAGTAATAAGATCCCGGGTATGATCCCTCAAATGATAAACGAGAACGAAAGATAAGCGAACCGTAAAACAAATAAGTGACCAAGAGACAAGCTTGTACAAGAAGCCAGGGATTGTGACATCATCAAACCACAAGGTGTGGACAAGTGGGAGCATTATGACATGTGCAAGGTGATATAGGCATGACAAAAAAGGAAGGAATTGTTGGATGATTGTAAACCACACAAAGTTCAAGGTTAGAAGGGTAATTAACCAAAAACAAAACCAAAACAACCTAGCTAGCCAAAACAAATCAAAGCAAACACAAAATTTTTCATTCTTCAAGCATTGCTCTCGGCTTTTCATCTTTTTCAAAGGAAGAAAAATCAAAAATCAAGTTCCAAGCATTGTTAAATCACAAGGTAATTATCTAAGCTTCCTTGTACATAGATATGGATATGCTATAAGTTTAAGCTCCTAATTCCTTCACAATCTCTTCCAATAAATCAAGGAAGAAGATGGTGAATAGTAACCTTCAAGAAATAACTTTAGTTTTCTTGAATTTTTATGAAAGATTAAGGTTATACAAGCAAGGATCAAGGTTCTTTAGGCATTCAAAGTTCTTGTGTTGTGTTAAAAAGCTTCAAGGAAGGTATAATCTCTTAACCAAGCTTTGTTATTGAATGTTAAGAGCATAATATGAGTATTGTAGTTCATGAGAGGCTTGATGGTTGTGTATGTAGAGATTAGTGAGTTTTGGGATGTTGTTGGATTGGTAAATGTTGTTGTTTTGATTAAAAGAACTTAAGTATGATTAAAGTTAAGCTTAGGCATAAGTATGAATGATTAAATTGAATTGGTTGGGGTTGTTATGATGTGATAAGGATGGATGTTGGTTGTATGTTGGATTTGAGGTTGATTTGGGATGGTTTTGAATGGTTTAATATATTGGAAATCGCGTAAATATAGTCGTCGTAACGTCCGATTTTCTTTGGACTGTTTTTGTACATAGCATTAGGACCCGAGAACCCCCTGCTAGATTATGACCACTTCCATGTTTAGATAGCTCATGTTACGAGCTTCGTTTTGATATATAGTTCGTTCGATTCCGATGCACGGTTTAGGAGAAACGACCGTTTCAAGTAACGGCGTTTCGCGAACGAAACTTTTCCCCTCGCCTTACGTTGAAACATAGGTTAAAGACCAAAAAAGGGTTAATTAATGCATGAAACATTTATGGTAAGTGTGTTAGGCAGTTGGTAAGAAACTCGCGAAGGAATCGCCTTAAAACTCGTAAAGGATTAAATTATTAAAAATGGTGGAGCCGAGGGTACCCGAGTGACTTAAGCAAATCAGTAAGCGCAAAATAAGCGTTAGAGTCTAAGTTAGTTAAAGTATAGATTTACAAGTGACTTTGGTTTAATTCCAACTTACTTGTTGTTTATAGGTTACCAGACTCGTCCCGAGCCTTTTATCACCCCAAGTCGCTCAGGCAAGTTTTCTACCCGTTATAACTGTTGTTGTGATATATATGTGTATATGCTTGATCTTGCGATAAATGCATATTTGTTATTAGCAAATTCTTGCGATATATTGTAGCATGTGATATGGTATATATGCATGCCTGTTTCGTATTCTTTTCATATATATCTGTTGATTCAGTTGATAATACCTATGCTAGAGAATAACGGTAATTTGCATATACCCTTAATATAGGGACCCAAAAGGTGAAAACATTTTCTAAAACCGGGAGTCGAGGATCCCGAGTAGATTTTATATATATATATATATTTATATATATGGTTATAGTTTTCAAAACTATTAATCGAATAAGGTTTATTCGATAACTTTATTTTATTAATGAATATTATCTTGAATATTCATTCGAGGACTTATGACTCCTTTATATTATTTATTGAATATTACTTGGATATTCATTTGAGGATGTATGACTCCTTTAATTTATTTAATGAATATTAATTATAATATTCATTCGAGGTATTATGACTCCGCTTATTACTGAAATATATTCTTTATTTCATTAGAGATAAAGTGTTAATAATCAAACTTATTTTCGATTATTCAAATAAAGATAATACTTTCATATAAGTATATCTTTGGTTATTTAATGTTTATTTCAATTATAAGTTTTAATACTTCTACTTCAATTATTTTTATAAAGATTATTCTTTATGGGAATATTATTTAAATAATAATATTCAGATATTTTCTAATATATGGGGACTGATTTACTTCATTAAATCAGCTTTACTCCAAACACTCTTTAAAGTGTTTTCGAGTCTTCAAAATGATTTTTAAAAGTCAGAGCGGATCCCAAAACTCATTTTTATATTTAAGATCTTCCTTTTTAAGGGGATTTAAATACTCGCTCAAAACCTGGGGAATCCGGCTCTGTGGTGTATTTTATATTCGCAACGAGGTTGCAGTTTTGGTAAATGAATTGATTACTTGCCCAATGTTCGGGAAGTAAGCCCATCTAATTGAGTCGGCATAAGCGACAGGCCGGGGTACGATCTATGAAAGTGTAAGTGGCTGGGTGGCAGTCCATCAACGCGTGAGTGGCCGGGTAACGGTCTAGCGCGAGGTCCTAATGCGGCCAGGGTGATGACCGGTGAGGAATTCATCCATCTACAGTAGAAAAGGTTACTTATTGGTATCTTCGCCTGATCAGCAAGATATCTGGTTTATGCCAAAATTCTTTTCCTTTCCAAAATTCATTGGATATTGCAACTCTGTTCATACTTTACATGACAGAGGTTTTCAGGAAATGTATGAGAGATATATATATGGATATATATATTTATCGGGACTTAATGAAGTATCTCGTAACTTCATTTCATTCAATAATATTTCAAAGATTGAATCTATTCAAGTCTTATCTTGTATTCTCATCTATGTGATGAACTTTTGAAACTAATTATAACTCGAACGGTGGTAGTTCAAGTGGTATTCGGAAAGATATAAGTATATTGGAGTATCTTGTAACTTCATCTTTTAAACTTATATCTAGTAAATAATTATCTTATGCATGACAAAGATTTTCAGAAAAACGTTGAGACAAGGTTAGATATATGAGATCACCTTGCAACGATATTTTTATACAGTTATAAACTGTAGCTTTGTGTATATTATGCATGGAAGAGGACTTCCAATATTTTGAAAAGTATATAGGTATATATACTGAATATTTTGCGACTTCATCGCATTAAGATATCAAACTTGGTTCATTTCTTTTAACCAAGACTTTCATGAGTACTATGAGAAGGCTCATATATTGTAAATCATTATACATATTATTTTGGTAGGCTTGCTGCTCACCCTTGCTTTATTTCTTCATCACACAACAATAGTTAGGAAAGATGGCCAGACTCCAGCAGACCCAGCGCAAGCGCGTGGGAAGCGTCCCGCGTCTTCCCGTTGATGTTGTAGCTGCTATAGCTGCAGAGGTAGATCTATTGTAGATCAGACCATCTACTTTTGAGAATCAATTATGTATAATTATAACTTGTGGCAGATAATGGCAATTAACTGTAAATTTATCAAGAAATCATTTTGGGTTGTAATAACTTTTAAATTGTGGATTCAAAGACTTGTACTTATTTAAATTTCATCTCTGAGACTATAACGGGTTGTGGTGTGTGTTAGTGTGGGGTCACAGCATAAGGTTATTATTATTAATTAAGTGAAGTGATATTGTGGAAAGAAAGACCGTGACGACCCGGATCCCCGACCCCGGATCTGGGGGTGTTACAGAAATGGTATCAGAGCTAAGCGTTATAAACCTCAGAGATGATGGGACGTTAAGATAATAAGTTCACTAAGATAATAAGAACTCTTGCCAAGTTCATAGTCGGGCTACCTAACGTAGTACTGCAGTTAAAACCCTTATGGGAACCCTTATAAATATCGTGATAGAAGCGTAGTCCGTTATCGTATATGGTAGCGGGACTCCGAACCCTGAGGTTGAGGAGCAACAGCGCGATGATGTTTTATTACTTATTGGAGATCAGATTATGGATCCGATAGAGCATCCTAATGCGGGACCAGAGGATGTTGATATTGAGGATGTAGCGGTTGAGGATGTTGTCCTAGAAGGGATAGTTGTTGAGGAGGATCCCATGGAGGATCCTGACAGGATTGGATAAAGGACCACTGATGAATTGATGACCATGGTTTGGTCGACTACCAGAGGTAGGATTGGCCGGTCACTACCGGAGGTTCGTTTAAGTTGTAAAGATAGTAGCCCCTTTAACGCGGCTTACTCATAAGACTGAGAAGTTCGAATGGACAGAGAAATACGAGAACAGCTTTCAAGAACTGAAGCAGAGGTTGGTGATGGCCCTTATGCTGGCGTTGCCGGATGGAAAAAGAGATTTTGTGAAGTATAGTGACGCTTCGCACAAGGGCTTAGGGTGTGTGCTTATGCAGCACGGTAAGGTAATCGCGTACATGTCAAGACAATTAAGGGAATATAAAATTCGATATCCCCGCCCATGAGCTTAGGCTCGTGGCAATAGTTTTACCCTAAAGATTGGAGGCACTACTTGTATGGAGAGAAGTGCGGGATTTACACAAACCATAGGAGCTCTAGTACATTTTTACGTAGAAAGAGCTCAACATACGCCAGAGGAGGCGGTTAGAGCTAATCAAGAATTATGATTGGGAGATTCTTTATCATTCGGGGGAAGCCAATATGGTGGCTGATGCCCTTAGTAAAAAGGAGAGACTCAAGATGATAATGCCTTTGGGAGAGTTTATAAGAAATTTTGGAAATAGTAGTGAAGGTAACCGGAGCCGGTACCGAAAAGCTGTTTGAGATTGCAATACAGTTCAAATTATTGGAAAAGAACAGATTGTGCCAGAAAAAGTGATGAACGAAGGCAGAGAGCCAACAATTAGATAAAAGATTAATATCGAGAAAGATGATAAGGGAATAATGAGGTATTCCTATAGAATTTGGGTTCCGAAAGTTCAAGAGCGTAAGGATGAGAACTTAGATGAGAGCCATAGTTTGAGGAATAAGATTTAGAGCAAACCCTGAACGTGATAGTCAGGGAGGTCGCCATCAAGATAGAAGGAACCCATGACATAATGGAGTGGAAAATGAGGATTTTAAATTAAAAGATGACCCCAATTATGGGGAGTAGGATGAAACATTTCATACTAAGGAAACAGAAAGTCGAGTAAGGAAAGGAGACCCGAGACGGTACTCCTATACGGCAATTCATGGACCTGTCTAAAAAGAACTTAGACTATTATCCCCAACCACCACCCTGAGGAGACAGTGTGGTGAGAAATTCTTTCAGGACCTTTAAGTCGCTAAGCTCTCAGAGTTCCATGGAACAAGCTGACCCAGCCGAGGCAAGAGCCTGGCTAAAGGAAATAGAGGAATCATTTAAGATTCTAAATGATTGACGAACCACAAAGGACTGTTTTTGCCACTTACCCTCCTAAGAGAGAGGCCACCCGCTGGTGAAAGGCCAAGGAAGGCACGGAGCAAGAGATTATAATAAACTGATTTAAGTTCAGTCAATTGTTTTAGGAAAGTACTTCCCAAGGTTATGGAGATAGTGTAAAAGCTTTAGAGACAGAACAAAGACAGACGAGTATGATGAATTATGAACCTAAGTTGTAAAAGTTATCAAGATTCGTTCTGAGGACACGAATCCAGAATGACGGGATGTTTGAAATCAATGCTTAAGTTGTGTTGGTTCATGAAATAATGATAAGAGAAAGGAAAATAAAAAGAAACTGAAGTGGAAAGGAATATAAAGGCAATAGAGTTTGAGGAATGATAAGGGAGTTGGGTATGAGGAAACCCTAAAGACTCATTGCAATAGAAATAGAAAAGTATGTAATCGTCAGGATGATGATGATCCACCATGAGTTAAAATTGATGGTTGAAGGCATAAGAGATACATATATTGTACCCCCTTTAAGTTGGGAGGATTCGAGGAAACCTTGAGATAGTTCGAAGGATAAATATTGAGACACGGATAGACTGAGGAGACAAGAAAGTAAGAAATCAGGAAAAATTGGATGAAGGAAGTGACCTTCAATAATGTCAAATGTAAGACCGGTGGCTCGATACCCAGAAAGGGAGACGCCAGGTATGAGAGATATCCCAACATTGAGATGACTGTTGAGATAAACAACAAAAGTAAATAAGGAATTATTAAGAAGAGGTTCACGTTGAACATGACCAATATCTTCCAGAACATCCATGTTATCATTACCAAATCAGGAAAGAAAAGCGGATGACCATTGTTATCTTTTGGAGGCCATATTGATTGACCTCATGTTGTATACAGATGTTATTGTGAAATTAGGCATATACTATCGAGGTGGGAATGATTGAATAAGATACCCTTATCAGGGATATATGACTTGATTTATCTATGGAAGGATGCAGGTACCTTTTAAAGGTGGAATTAAGGATAGAACATCGGTAACTTAAAATGAATCCTAGGGGAATGCATAAAGGTTGGCATTTCACCCTTAATAGGGACAGTATGAGTTTTGACAGGATGAATTGGAAAGGGTTAAGGTAACAACAGCCTTTAAGGATCAGTGGAGAAATTTTTCAGAAGTATATAGACAATGGTTCTAGTAATAGTGAATGGTATTTTGATATGCCCTGTATCTAGGGAATACAGGAGGAACGATTGAAGGATAACCTTAGAGGTTTTACAAGGAGAAAGGTAATATTCAAAATTCTCAAGAATAAAAATGTTGATAAAAGAAATATCACGTAATTATAATGATGCCAAGTGGGGCACGTGTTAAACCACGAGAAAGTATGGATCGAACCAGTAAAGGTCGAAATTATTCAGGGCAATTAGGACTTAAGATAAAAGATGTTCTAAGTATGATTGAGAGTCAGTCGTGACAGTGATTAACCTCTAAAGACTGAGGCAATAACTTATGGAAAAATGGTGATATTTTTTTTTTACTCATCAGATTTTAATGAAAACATCTTCACATAAGCTGTGATGGAAATGAGATAGAAAATTTAGTTGAAGGTGGTTAAAAGACATTGATTATAAGGTGTTACAGAAATGGTATCAGGAAAGAGGTGGCCGACACTTTAAAGGTAAGTGGATAATTATAGGCGCGTGTGCCAAAAGAATACAGTGATGATGGTTAAAAATGTGAAGGTTGAGTTATGGTTTGGAAGATTGACATTCCTTCTGATGACTGTGCAATACCCAACCGTAATAGTAGTTGGTAAAGGTTTAATTCGTGTAATCGCCATGAACGGGCTATCTATCTTAGAAGGTCCTATCTTGAGATAAGCCAGGACCATGTTTCAAAAAGGACTAGATGAACCTTTGAGTTAAGTCTTCTATTTAAGGCATATGATTAAGAATGGTATTAACCTGCTATCGTTGCTTTGATTGAAACTCTTCTGCAATTTTATCTGCTTCATGTCATGAAAGTACGTCAGAGTTTGGAGTGTTCTTCATGAATTGTGATTGGTGGTTATGTTAACTCCTTAGGAGAATTAGATATGATATGAATGGACTCTGTATGGTTAGCTATTAAGACTTCAGGGAAAATGAATGACTACAGTGGGTCAGTGGTGGACCATAGTAAGGCAGCAATGATTCTGCGAGTAGTGAGCTGATTACAACCATGAGAGTTGTATTGGAATGGGTGTTGAGATTGAGTACCACTAATCGGGTCGTGGTAGTGTATAAGTTATCATTGATAGACTAATTAAGTAGAGTATCTACCTGGTAAATAATTATTCTTTCTTATCAATAGAGAGTCGTATTATTATACGTGGAAGGTTGCGGTGCAAGCATAGAATTCTAGTAACGGTGATGTCTAAAATGAGATCCCAGGTTCGATTTTCGAAATCGAGGGAGTTTCAAAGGTGATTGTGTATAAGCTCGAGGAAGAGCATGGGTCCATAGAATGATGGACGGAATAGAAATATTTAGGCATGGGAAATACGATGCTATAATACTTGATGCTGATATAAATACGTATATGTTTTGTTCTCCTATGACAAACCTCTATAGTTCAGAGGTAGGTTCCAAGCCATATATTTTGTGGCAGTATATTTTTTATATATATACAATTCTCTTCAGTTCGTTCTTTTCTCTTCTTTTCATTTCATGTAAGTTGAGAAGAACAACCCTTCCAGAAGGGGAGGTATTGCCGAATGACTGTCTATCTGTGTGATAGAAGCCTAGTAGGATACCAACTATTGTTTAATTGCTTGTCAAGTACTAAAGGCTGGCCACCTTCTGTACTAACTATGCGAGATAACAAGTGTTCATGATCATAGTGATCTCTCAATAAATTCTTTTACTTCTATATGAAGGATTAAGCTTTCGAAAATAGAAACAGCTGAAAAAGGAGTAGTAAAGTTATGGTGGTATTCAGAATGGGAACACATTCGTAATACTAAGGTTGACGTGGTTATTAAAAGGTTATAGAACGCTAACGAGCAAAAGTATAACCAGTATAATATTAGGAACGGAAGGTAGTAGCGATTACGAACTCGAAAAGAATGGGTATTGAGAAGCAGAAACTCTAATGCTAAAAGCTATAATGAGAGTCTGTGCAATAGACTTGAAAGAAATTGGAATGATCACTTAACACAGATTGAGTTTTCTTACGACAATAGATCATTTGTCATTATCGAGATGTCGCCTTATGAGATCCTTGAGGGAAGACAATGTCGATCTCCCTTATGTTAGGATGAAGTTGTAGAGCGCAAGATGCTCGGACCAGCAGTGGTCCAAAGGACCAAGGATATAATAGATCTAATCAGAGGACGGCAGGTAGTAGCCCAAGATGGACATGATAAATATGTTGATTTGACACGAAAGGACAAAGAATAGGAAGTAGGGGACCTAGTGTTGTTATAGGTATTCCCTTGGAAAGGAAGGATGAGGTTCGGAAAGAAATGAAAGCTAAGTCCACGAATTGTTGGACCCTTGGATATATTAAGACATATTGGGAAGTTATCATATGAGCTAGCCCTAACCCCGAACATGTAACAAGTTCGTAACGTGTTTCACGTATCAATGTTAAGGAAGTGTAATTCAGATGCCAGATAAATAGGGGCATATGAGCGCATAGACATGCAACCCGACGTAACCTATATGGAGCAACCAGGAAGGGTTATAGAGTGAAAAGGAACAAGTGCTTAGGGGAAGGATTATTAAACTAGGCAGAGTTTGGTGGCAGGACCACAATGTGGGAAAATTGACTTGAGAGTTAGAAAGTGCAATATTAAGAAGGTATCCCTATTCATTTCTATCTGATTCCGGGACGGAATCCTTTTAAGGAGGGGAGAATGTAATAACCCCAATTTTTGAGAAATTTTGAAACCCTTATGAATAGTGTTTTTGCTGAACGAGAAAACTTTTCATGCCACACTATGTAGGGTATCTGTTATGGATATTCTGAGATTTTATTAGTACTCTATATGGTATATAAGTGTATGTAAAGATCGTCAGAATCCAATTCCGAACACTTTGATTTTTCCCGGAAATCCACTAGATACGGAAAGAATTGAGAAAAAGGTAACAGGATAAAAAAGGATTTAAATTAAAGGATTATAGGAGAGGATCATAAAAGGAATATAATATATTGAGAAAGGTTAAGGGAACCTAAGTAATAAGATCACAGGTATGATCCCTCAAACGATAAACGAGAACGAAAGATAAGCGAACCGTAAAACAAATAAGTGACCAAGAGACAAGCTTGTACAAGAAGCCAGGGATTGTGACATCATCAAACCACAAGGTGGGGACAAGTGGGAGCATTATGACATGTGCAAGGTGACATAGGCATGACAAAAAAGGAAGGAATTGTTGGATGATTGTAAACCACACAAAGTTCAAGGTTAGAAGGGTAATTAACCAAAAACAAAACCAAAACAACCTAGCTAGCCAAAACAAATCAAAGCAAACACAAAATTTTTCATTCTTCAAGCATTGCTCTCGGCTTTTCATCTTTTTCAAAGGAAGAAAAATCAAAAATCAAGTTCCAAGCATTGTTAAATCACAAGGTAATTATCTAAGCTTCCTTGTACATAGATATGGATATGCTATAAGTTTAAGCTCCTAATTCCTTCACAATCTCTTCCAATAAATCAAGGAAGAAGATGGTGAATAGTAACCTTCAAGAAATAACTTTAGTTTTCTTGAATTTTTATGAAAGATTAAGGTTATACAAGCAAGGATCAAGGTTCTTTAGGCATTCAAAGTTCTTGTGTTGTGCTAAAAAGCTTCAAGGAAGGTATAATCTCTTAACCAAGCTTTGTTATTGAATGTTAAGAGCATAATATGAGTATTGTAGTTCATGAGAGGCTTGATGGTTGTGTATGTAGAGATTAGTGAGTTTTGGGATGTTGTTGGATTGGTAAATGTTGTTGTTTTGATTAAAAGAACTTAAGTATGATTAAAGTTAAGCTTAGGCATAAGTATGAATGATTAAATTGAATTGGTTGGGGTTGTTATGATGTGATAAGGATGGATGTTGGTTGTATGTTGGATTTGAGGTTGATTTGGGATGGTTTTGAATGGTTTAAAATATTGGAAATCGCGTAAACATAGTCGTCGTAACGTCCGATTTTCTTTGGACTGTTTTTGTGCATAGCATTAGGACCCAAGAACCCCCTGCTAGCTTATGACCACTGCCATGTTTAGATAGCTCATGTTACGAGCTTCGTTTTGATATATAGTTCGTTCGATTCCGATGCACGGTTTAGGAGAAACGACCGTTTCAAGTAACGGCGTTTCGCGAACGAAACTTTTCCCCTCGCCTTACTTTGAAACATAGGTTAAAGACCAAAAAAGGGTTAATTAATGCATGAAACATTTATGGTAAGTGTGTTAGGCAGTTGGTAAGACACTCGCGAAGGAATCGCCTTAAAACTCGTAAAGGATTAAATTATTAAAAATGGTGGAGCCGAGGGTACCCGGGTGACTTAAGCAAATCAGTAAGCGCAAAACAAGCGTTAGAGTCTAAGTTAGTTAAAGTATAGATTTACAAGTGACTTTGGTTTAATTCCAACTTACTTGTTGTTTATAGGTTACCAGACTCGTCCCGAGCCTTTTATCACCCCAAGTCGCTCAGGCAAGTTTTCTACCCGTTATAACTGTTGTTGTGATGTATATGTGTATATGCATGATCTTGCGATAAATGCATATTTGTTATTAGCAAATTCTTGCGATATATTGTAGCATGTGATATGGTATATATGCATGCCTGTTTCGTATTCTTTTCATATATATCTGTTGATTCAGTTGATAATACCTATGCTAGAGAATAACGGTAATTTGCATATACCCTTAATATAGGGACCCAAAAGGTGAAAACATTTTCTAAAACCGGGAGTCGAGGATCCCGAGTAGATTATATATATATATTTATATATATATATGGTTATAGTTTTCAAAACTATTAATCGAATAAGGTTTATTCGATAAATTTATTTTATTAATGAATATTATCTTGAATATTCATTCGAGGACTTATGACTCCTTTATATTATTTATTGAATAATACTTGGATATTCATTTGAGGATGTATGACTCCTTTAATTTATTTAATGAATATTAATTATAATATTCATTCGAGGTATTATGACTCCGCTTATTACTGAAATATATTCTTTATTTCATTAGAGAATAAAGTGTTAATAATCAAACTTATTTTCGATTATTCAAATAAAGATAATACTTTCATATAAGTATATCTTTGGTTATTTAATGTTTATTTCAAGTATAAGTTTTAATACTTCTACTTCAATTATTTTTATAAAGATTATTCTTTATGGGAATATTATTTAAATAATAATATTCAGATATTTTCTAATATATGGGGACTGATTTACTTCATTAAATCAGCTTTACTCCAAACACTCTTTAAAGTGTTTTCGAGTCTTCAAAATGATTTTTAAAAGTCAGAGCGGATCCCAAAACTCATTTTTATATTTAAGATCTTCCTTTTTAAGGGGATTTAAATACTCGCTCAAAACCTGGGGAATCCGGCTCTGTGGTGTATTTTATATTCGCAACGAGGTTGCAGTTTTGGTAAATGAATTGATTACTTGCCCAATGTTCGGGAAGTAAGCCCATCTAATTGAGTCGGCATAAGCGACAGGCCGGGGTACGGTCTATGAAAGTGTAAGTGGCTGGGTGGCAGTCTATCAACGCGTGAGTGGCCGGGTAACGGTCTAGCGCGAGGTCCTAATGTGGCCAGGGTGATGACCGGTGAGGAATTCATCCATCTACAGTAGAAAAGGTTACTTATTGGTATCTTCGCCTGATCAGCAAGATATCTGGTTTATGCCAAAATTCTTTTCCTTTCCAAAATTCATTGGATATTGCAACTCTGTTCATACTTTACATGACAGAGGTTTTCAGGAAATGTATGAGAGATATATATATGGATATATATATATATCGGGACTTAATGAAGTATCTCGTAACTTCATTTCATTCAATAATATTTCAAAGATTGAATCTATTCAAGTCTTATCTTGTATTCTCATCTATGTGATGAACTTTTGAAACTAATTATAACTCGAACGGTGGTAGTTCAAGTGGTATTCGGAAAGATATAAGTATATTGGAGTATCTTGTAACTTCATCTTTTAAACTTATATCTAGTAAATAATTATCTTATGCATGACAAAGATTTTCAGAAAAACGTTGAGACAAGGTTAGATATATGAGATCACCTTGCAACGATATTTTTATACAGTTATAAACTGTAACTTTATGTATATTATGCATGGAAGAGGACTTCCAAGATTTTGAAAAGTATATAGGTATATATACTGAATATTTTGCGACTTCATCGCATTAAGATATCAAACTTGGTTCATTTCTTTTGACCAAGACTTTCATGAGTACTATGAGAAGGCTCATATATTGTAAATCATTATACATATTATTTTGGTGGGCTTGCTGCTCACCCTTGCTTTATTTCTTCATCACACAACAACAGTTAGGAAAGATGGCCAGACTCCAGCAGACCCAGCGCAAGCGCGTGGGAAGCGTCCCGCGTCTTCCCGTTGATGTTGTAGCTACTATAGCTGCAGAGGTAGATCTATTGTAGATCAGACCATCTACTTTTGAGAATCAATTATGTATAATTATAACTTGTGGCAGATAATGGTAATTAATTGTAAATTTATCAAGAAATAATTTTGGGTTGTAATAACTTTTAAATTGTGGATTCAAAGACTTGTACTTATTTAAATTTCATCTCTGAGACTATAACGGGTTGTGGTGTGTGTTAGTGTGGGGTCACAACATAAGGTTATTATTATTAATTAAGTGAAGTGATATTGTGGAAAGAAAGACCGTGACGACCCGGATCCCCGACCCCGGATCTGGGGGTGTTACATCATAGATATAAATACTAAAACTTATGACCAAATACTATATCCGATAATCTGAACTGAACTCGATATGAGTTAAACACACATTTATCTTATGTGATCTTCCTATGACTCTAATAAGACAATTCCTAAGTCTATTTCAGTGACCATAACCTATAGCTCTGATACCAACCTGTGACGCCCTCCAAATCCGGGGTCTAGATTTGGGGGTCACTAACTGCTAAACAATAAAATAATATACACAGCAGAATTAAAATACTAATTATGACCCCTGTATGCATAAGGATCAAGCACAAGTTATAATATGAAACATACACTATATCAAACCATGAGTTCTTACAACTAGAAACCTGATTAGGATAACCTCTATATTAAGTTATACTAAGCCTCAAAAGTCTAATAAGTTTTATAAACCAGTTCACTTTTATTATTATATACAAACTAATATACAAACTACACCAACTCCCAGATACTACCCGCTGTTGGGGCATCTGGAACCTAAAGATCTGAGGATGCGCAAGAGGCACCTTCTTCCTAGAAGTATGCAACATGCGATACATCACTAGCCCTCTCTGAAAGAACATCACAATAAACAAGTATGAGCTATGAAATGCTCAGCAAGCAGTATAAAATATATGCTCAAAATGATAACAACAATGTTATGCTGATAAAGAAAGAACAACAGATAATCAATGATATCTAAACAATAACTGAAGCTAACAATAAACTTATAAAACAGTAAGCAATAAGTTTTAGATTGGAATCAAAAAATTCCGGCGGATGCACTATCACATGTTGATTAACCACTGTGATAGTACTGGATCATGATTCGTCAAATTCATGTCCCAAAAATGAGTACTCAAATAAAAGCTACATATCGGCCACTACCCGTATGTACTTAAATAAAAAGGCACATCGTGACCATGGACTAAATTGATACAAAGCCCCATTGTTGGACCGTCCGCCCGGGACTGTTCGAATTAATCTCAACAACTGATGGCGAGATAACTAGTAAGATTAGTTATTCGCTAAATATCAATATCAAGTTCCACTGTATAGAGTGAAATGGAATAACATAGTTATTCACAATCTATCAAAAATAAGATCAATATTTTAGTAGAACAATTACTTGAATTATTTAACTCAATAAATTCAAGAGTCCTGGAAAATACTGTCTCAGAAGGATTTACCTAACAGCAATAACAACTTCGAGTATATAGCATTTGTCTACTCTGTAATTGGAATAGGACAAGGGTACTTTCCTGATATGCAAAGACTGTATTTAACTCTATCCACAACCCTGTTGCTTCTCTAACCTTGATCCTATAAATCAAATGCACTTATTTAATAAACCAGACTAAACTTGAATAACGTCTATACGTCTCAACATCTACTCGATCGTTTATCTAATCATGGCATTGAAAGTTGTAAACAGATAGCATGCATATCATATAGCACGTAATCATGTTATTCAAATAACACATAGTTTAGATCGTCAAAATATAGGTCTCGGTGCTTTTAAAACTGAAATCGGGTTAAAATAGGGATTTTTCGATAAATATTCGACTTAGAACAACTCGTAAAATAAACGACCTTTTGATACAAAAGGATTTAGGTCTCTAAAGTATTTTTAATGGAAGCAAAATATTTATCTCAGTCTAGACGCGTTTGTTTTGTATTAAACGGATGAACGGTCTATTTATTATGAATACAATAAGAATAAATCAATTAATAATGATATTAATTGATTTTAAAATACTAAAATATATTTTTAAAAGCTCAAAATAATTATTAGGAATTATTTAGCTTAATTATGAATAATTATACTTTATTTTACTATTTATAAATAAAATTAATTGATGAAATGAATTAATGAATTAATTAAATATTAAATAATTAATTAAAATAAATATAAATAATTAAATCAAATTTGGATTTTTGAAAAATAATAAAATAAAATAATATTTGTAATTTAAAATAATTCAGTTAATTATTAAAATAATTAACCAAATTAATTTAGAAATTAAAAATGATTTCTAGAATTAGAAACTAAAATTATGATTTAAAATTAAAAACAATGAATTTGGAGAATTTAAGATCAAAACGGGGTTAAGTTTTCAGGTTAATGGGTCGAGAAAATGGGTCTCCAAGAATCAAGAACACGCCAGATTATTTGCAGAATCCAACGACGTTCGTTTTTCCGGCGACGTCCGTTCCGACCACACACAGAACTGTTTGACCTGGTTATTGATCCAATCTTACTCTAAATTCACTCCTTAACCTAACTATCACCATGTATTCAACAAATAAGCAAAAGAACCCGGATCCCAGCCAAAATCGCCATGGAATCCGGCATCCTTCGATCAAAATTCAGCAAAGCCCAAAGAACCTCAATCCTTTACCAAAATCTATGAATTATATACAAAATGAAGCTACTGATACCAGGAATCTATTCACCTGATCAAAATAATTCACAACCTCAAGAACAATTCTAAAATTCGAATTAAAAATCTGACAAAAACTAAAAACTCGTTTTTAGTAAAAACTGAACCAAATCAATCAAGCTATATATGGTTCAAATGATGAAGCAAGTGAAATCATCATCAATCACATCAAGCAAGTCAACAATCATCCTAATCTCAAAGTTAGAAGAATCAGGAGTGACAATGGAACTGAGTTCAAGAATTCTACAATGAGGTTATTTTGTGAAGAAAATGGAATCATCTATGAGTTCTCAGCTCCAAGGACACCACAACAAAATGGAGTGGTTGAGAGAAAGAACATGTAATTAATTGAAGCTGCAAGGACTATGCTAGAAGAATCAAAGTTACAAACTTATTTTTGGGCTGAAGCTATCAACACTGCATGTTACACTCAGAATATTTCTTTGATCAATCAAGCCAAAGGTATGACTCCTTATCAATTATTTAAGAGAAGGAAACCAACACTGAACTTTTTTCATGTTTTTGGATGCAAGTGATATATTCTAAGGAATTAAACTGATCAACATGGCAAGTTTGATGCAAAAGCTGACGAAGGTATCTTTGTTGGATATATTGTTGGAAAAGCATATAGAGTCTACAATCTTAGAACTAACATTGTTATGGAATCTGTACATGTTGTGTTTGATGATAAAAAGATTGAAGGACTGAAAGATGAAGGTTTCCATGAAAGCCTCAAATTTAATAATGTTGAGATATATTATGATGATAGTGATGATGAAACTGATCAAGAAGGAATGGCAAAAGAATATTCAAATAAAACAACAGCAGTTGATGCACAGAGTGCTACATCCGTTAAAAGACAAAGTGCAGCATTCGTTGAAAGACAAGGTACTGCATTCATTGAAAGATAAAGTGCATCATCTGTTGAAATAAAGAATATAACATCCGTTGATGATCATCATCTTTTGATAGGCGTTGAAGGTCATTTTAGATCAATGTTTGATAGAACCCCAACTTCAAATCAAAGATCCACCAACTCAGGGGGAGTATCATCTAGTCAACACTCAGTCACACATCAAGACACCAATGAGGTCACTTCATCTAGAGCAAATCTACCACCTCAAAGAAAATGGACTAAGGATCATCCATTTGAACTAATCATTGGTGATGCAACTTAGAGTGCAAACAAGGAGAACAACTCATGATGAATGTCAGTACAATATCTTCCTATCACAGGAAGAACCAAAGAGGGTGGAGGAGGCTCTAATGAATCCAGATTGGGTTTTAGCTATGCAGGAAGAACTAAACGAATTTGAGAGAAATAAAGTATGGAAGCTGGTACCCAAACCTACAAACAAGAATTCTATTGATACTAAGTGGGTATTCAGAAACAAGATGGATGAAAATGACATAGTCATAAGAAAAAAGCTAGATTGATTGCTAAAGGGTACTCTCAGCAAGAGGGAATAGATTTTGATGAGACATTTGCTCCAGTTGCAAGACTTGAAGCTATCAGAATCTTTCTAGACTATGCAGCCCATACCAATTTGAAGGTCTATCAAATGGATGTAAAAAGTGCATTTCTGAATGAAGAACTGGAGGAGGAAGTCTATGTCAGTTAACCTCCAGGTTATGAAGACCCCAACTTTCCAGACTATTTTTACTATTTATTGAAAGAACTTTATACAAGCAACTAGAGCCTGTTATGAAACCTTGTCAAAGTTCCTGTTAGATAATCACTTCACTCGAGGTACTGTTGACAAAACTCTTTTCCTTAAAAATGTAAATGACTCTAACATGCTTGTTCAATTTTTTGTAGATGATATACTATTTGGCTCAACATATGATAAACTTTGCAAAATGTTTGCCTAACTAATGCAAAGAAAATATGAAATGAGCATGATGGGAGAACAAACTTATTTTCTTGGTTTACAAGTTAAGCAAGTTAGTGATGGAATATTCATTAGTCAAACTAAATATATTCATGATCTTTTAAAAAAGTTTGATCTAATGGATTGCACATCAGCAAAAACTTACATGGCCACAACCACTAAGCTTGACTTGAACACTACTGAAAAGTCTGTGGACATTTCAAGTGATAGAGGTTTGGTTGGCTCAATTTTATATTTGACAGCTAGTAGGTCAGATATAATGTTTGCTACATATTTTTGTGCTATATTCCAAGCTGATCCTAGGAATCTCATTTAGTAGCTATTAAAAGAATTTTCAGATATCTCAAGGACACATTAAAACTTGGCATTTGGTACCCTAGAGATTCTGGTTTTGATCTAATTGGCTATTCAGATGCAGATTATGCAGGTTGCAAGATTGACAAAAAAAGTACAACATGAACATGTTAATTTTTAGAAAATAAGCTGGTGTCCTGATTTAGTAGGAAACAATGCTCATTCTCTACTTCTACAGCTGAGACTGAATACATTGCTCCTGGTAGCTGTTGTGCACAGATTCTATGGATGAAAAATCAATTATTGGATTATGGTCTACATGTGAACAAATTTCCAATTCCTGTAACAATACCAGTGCCATTGCCATAACTAAAAATCCTATGTAGCATTCAAGGACAAAGCACATTGACATCAAGTATCATTTCATTAGGAAATATGTTATGAATGGTACCGTGGAACTTCATTTTATTCCAAATGAGCAGTAACTTACAGACATCTTTACCAAGCCACTTGATGAATCAATTTTTACTAGGTTGGTAAGTGAGTTAGGTATGCTAAACTACTCTTAATTTATTATTTTTTATGTCTATGTAATTTTTATGCATCTAGAAATAAATTTGATTATTTTGATCAAGTCATGAAAAGGTGAAATTTTGGCTAAGTCAAAATTGCTCTGTCAACGGATAAGGATTATCGGTTGATAGTCAAATATATTTTTGGATACATTATCCCTCAATGGATAATGGTAAATTTGACATCCTTTGATCAATTATAACCGTTGATTCTAAATCATAATCCGTTGATATATACTTACGGTCGTGTATGTATACGTTGATGGACAATTTTAGAATTTCTACAGTTTACTTTATTTTTAAACGGTTATTTTGGCATTAATCATTGGATATCTTATTTTATTTTAATCATTTGTGTGTCTTATTCTGAGAAAGTATAAAATCCAATTTCATTTTCATATCTCACTTTTATATTTATCTAAATTCACAAGGTAAATTTTACTCTCTTTCGTCTCCAAAACCCTCTTTCTCCCTGTAACTGCAAACCTAGAAAAGATGGCACCAGTTGTGAATATTATGTCTCAGACATGGTATGTATATGAGAAGAACAATTTTGTTGCACTAGTGGATAAGTGTGTTGCTCATGAAGACTATCACAAAATGATGGAGTTCGTTAGCACCTGCAAGCTCAAGTATTCCATGCTCTAAGCACCAATCATCTATTGTAAAGTAGTAGAAGAGATTTGGACTACTTCTATCTTTGATTCAAAGGACATGACTCTTAACTCTACTCTCAAAGGTAATAATTATTGTGTTAATTCATATGTTGTCCAATCTTGTTTCAAATTGCCTGAAAAAAACATAACTGCTCTACACACTGACACTGATGTGATTAAAATACTTAAGTCCATGGGTTATGCTCTAGACACTGCTAGTCTAGGTAGTATTAAGAGAAAGGGACTTAGGAAAGAGTGAAGTTATTTGTGTGATGCTTTTATTAAAGTATTTTCTGGTAAAATTAGAAATTTTGATGCTATTACCTCTATATTGCTTAACATGCTCTATATGTTATTGTCTGATAAGTACTTTAATTTTAGTAACTTTGTCATGCTAGAGATAGGGTACAAACTAGGGTATATTCATAAGAGACCTACAAATATGTACTATGCTAGATTATTCATGACGATAGCTAACCATGTTTCCAAGGATTTGCCAATTGAGAATCCAAATAACAAGTTGGATTGTTGGGTTCAAGAAAAGAGAGTTCTTGTAGATTTGATGAGGAACAATCTTAACAGTGAAGTGCCCCTCAACTACATTCCCATCATTATTGCACCTCAGGTAAGTGAGGTAAATACTTCTATTCTCATCTCTTCCCAAACACAAACTTCTTTGCCTTCAACAGTGGCTATGGATAACAGTGACCAAACAGATTCTGACCCTAGCCACTAAATATAAAGCTTCCAAATCCAAAGTAAAGAAACCAACCTCTAGTGTCTCTCAAAAGAATCTAGTTGTAAAATCCACCAAAGCAGTTGAGGGGAGTGAACAAGGTGGTGAGAAAGGTGAGGGAAGGGGTGAAAATCAAAGAAGCCCCAATGATAAGGATGGTGAGGTCAGTGTAACCCAAACTAGCCACACTGTAGTCTCCCAAAAGACTGTAGTGATACAAAAGGAAGTTAGCTCATCCTTAGTTGCATCCTCCCAAAAGGATGTGAATATTGAAATAAGCTCCCAACCAGGAGCAGAGAACAAACGGGGTAGGGACACTAAAGACCTAGCTCAAACTTACATTAGAAATAAGAAATTAAAAAACCATGGAGGAGTCACAGGGTGCACACACTATGACGGACCCACACTACTAACTAGCAAATATATACATAATATTAATTAAATAGTAAGGTACTACAAAAGATAGAATATTAAGGCTACAACCCTTAACCACAATCCCCGAATACACAGAAGTGAGTTTGAACAACATCTAACATCTTTATTATTACAGACCAAAAATATCTTAAGTCAAATTTCTACCAAGTTTTACACCCAAAGTTTATAATCCTTAGGGAACTACTAGTTCCCTACCTGCTCCAACATCTGACGGTAGCCATACCCCGAGTCCCTAGAAGTCTTGCGCGTGGTTTACTTGAAACGAACCATCTTCGGGTTTCACTGAAGGGATAACACCAATAACAATATTAATGAGCAAAACGCTCAGCAAGGGAATAACAGTGAATAACAATGCATCATATACTCAATAAACGATAACAAAAGATGATCGACAAAAAGATATCTCAAATAAAAGATCAAGTCTTTAGTAAGTGAATGGAATTGGAAATCACACAGCGCTATGAGCAATGAGGGGTGAGCAGCCCACATCAAAACTCCGAACCACATAACCAGTGATTCACAACTATTGAGGATCCTCGACACACATTAGCCAAATAAAACCATCAGGCTCCCTGCTATTGATGTTTTTAACAATGACTAGCGCCTCAGTCTTACCAGAACATACCATCCAATTCCTTTTAATCAATTCATTTTAATTTCAAAGGATTCTTGATCAAGGACAAGATAACAAGGGTTGGTATTGTCAAGGATCAAGTGACACGTTTTTAAAAAGAGGGAATATTATTAAGATCAGGGTTCCCAAAAGAAATGATTCAAATTTGTAAGGGGTTTAGGGTTCTTATGATATATTAAGGAACTTTTGTAGGGTATCCATGAGGGTATGAGGTAATATGTGATGAAACAGGGTCAACTCAAGTATGAAAGCGATTAACTAAATCAAGGTCAAATCATTGGGTGATGTCGGGGTTTAATTAATCTTATTGAAACTATAGTCATGCATTCACAGGGTAATTAATCACAGGAACAGGATTATAAAGATAAATTGAAAGTTCACTTTCCTGGACTACGCTTACTGAGCTCTTGAATGGAATAGTCTATAGGCTCCTTTCCTGGCCTCCTACTTGAACCTATAATAAATAGTATCCTCATTACAACTCTTGCTAACTACCCTTTCGCGTATACTATAAATACATATATATACACATATACACATATACACACATATATATACTCTTAATTTCTACTAACTATAAGTAATATATGGATCACATAACCCACATAACACATAGAAAGAAATAACATGGCAATTTTATCACTTAATTAATAATGCACATCTAGACTCTATTTACGACCTTAGTCACTTAAGCAGTTAATCATATAACATATAATTATCATGACCAATACTCCTAATCCTCCTTTACATACCTCAACTCAACCTAAATTTAGTAAGGCACACTTATGCCTCACTTCAAATGACTCACAAATGCAATGCACGCTATTTGACTTATCGAATGCACACCTTGGCACCAATTGTGTGCCTTGGCAAAAATATGAAGTTCTACCTTGGTAATTTGCTATATTATGACTCCTATGACTTCTTATGACATTAATGTAACTTTAGAAATTGGTTTGACATCAATGCCTCACTTAAAAGACACACAAATGCAATGCACCTTTCTAAAGTTTCCAAAGACAACTCTAATGGCGACTCTCAGGTATTTTGGTAGAAATAAGGTATCTCCACCTTGGGCCTTCACTCCAAACAAACTATCAAAGGTTATTAAGACTCTAAACTGACTCTCAAAGTTGGAATGACTCAAAGGCCTCACTCAGGCCTCCCTAGGCCTTAAGTGGAAGTTGACACAAAACTGCCTTCCCTGTTTTCAAAACTGCCCTGATTTTACCAACTTAAAATTCATTTATCTAGTTCATTTATTGATTTTAAAGGCTTGTAAAGCTTCCTAAGACTTCATTATACATATTTAGACCAAGGCCCCATGAAGGCCTAACCTATGACATGATGATAATCAACTAAAAGTCAAGTTTACCCAAATCTGCCATGTTCTGAGTTGCTCTCGGGTTTGTGTGTGCGCCTAGCCAAATGCAAGTTTTAATGCAATCTAAAGCCACTGAACTCAATTATGAACCAAGTACCAACTCCCTTGAGCTCATTCCTACCAAGGCAATAACTCACCTAAAATGACCTAAACTTCTAGTACAAAAATCTACCCAACTAAGATCAATGCGACTCCTTCCACCTTAACTCCTTTCATTTCACCAAAACTAAATAACAATCGATAACCATCCAAGGCAAGCCCTAACATACACTAATACCTATTGACTCACAACATTTAAGGCTCATTTTCAATTTATTTATCATGAAGATCACTTTTAAAAACAAGTAAAGTAACACATCACATGGCAAGCCATCACTTAGCTTTTTAAGCAAAAATTGGAAGTAAACATGCATGGTAAATTCATAACACCTACTGACCTTAATCTCATATCATCATTTATAATCTAAAATAGAATTTTATCAAAGGAAACATGGCACGCAACTCACAAAAATCATGTATCAAGAGGTTAAAAGAACAACTATAACAGCAATATCATGACTTCGAGTTATTAAGCAAAAATTCGAACTATATTATCAAAGTAATCACTTGAATATAATCACTTATAATCATGGAATACTTCATCTAGAATTTTATAACCAAAAACCACAACATGCATCTCATACAAGTCAAACACCAAAGCACAAAATCAAGAAATATAGTCTCAAAATCAACATGCATGGACATTTTTTATAAAAACTTCCCAAAATCAATACTTTACATTCGGCTCCTAAGAAATCATTTCCAAATGTTTATGAACAATGAGTATGACTTGGTAAAATAGAAGTGTAACACCCCCTCCAAGATCATATCTTGCTCATTTCTATAAGCCACCATGGGTGCAACCTTGAGTTCATAAGAATCAAGGCCTCAACCTCGGCTTTACCAAGATGCACACACAAAACTCACCTTAAAATGATGCTACTCCACTAAATGATGAAGTTCTTGGATTGACCAACTTGAGAAGTGAAAGAAGATGAAGAAAGTGTGAAGAAAATGGCAAGAATGGGGGTGGGGATGGGCTTCGGCCGAGAGGGAGTGAAGAGAAGAGAGAGTGAGGTGTGTGAGTGGGTGTGTGTGAAAAAATGAGAGCACTCACTTGGTTTTTGTTACTAAAATGTGATAGTGGAATGGAGAATGTACATAATTGTCCCTCTTACTAGTAGTGACAAAAATGCATGCAAGGTTAAAGAGGTAATCTTGCAAGTTAGTGGGGTTAGAATTGACGGTCTTAGACTTGGACCCTATTATAAACTTAAATGCATGCAAGGGTATGCTAGTAATTCAATAATTAATAAAAGTATGATTAAAAATAATGGATTTTAATAAATAAAATACAACTCCATAAATCACAAAATTAATATCATAAATACTATAAGATTTTAGAAGTTTTATAAAATTGTTTTCAAAAACTTTGAACAAGAATATATGTTAAAAGAATTTTCTAAGATCAATTTCCTATTGTACAAGCCACAATAAATATAATTAAAAATTCTAAGTCACATAGGAAAATTGCAAGTAATTTGATTCTAAGCCGAATAATAATCTATCGTTTAACCGCAACTACAGTAACTCAAATATTATTTACTCGTGTAATGAAATTTTCTTGCGTACAATTAATCATACGCCTACAAATAATCTAACAATATTCGCAAAGCCACACAATGAAGAACATATACGAACACATTGAATTCTCATAATTCCTGACATCCAATACACATAAAAATTATATAGCACAAAACAGAATATTATATTACATTCATATCAAATATTCACAGGCGTTACACACACAGTGCAAATTCAAGTCACAGACTTGCTATCTACACCTTCTCAAATTCAGCTTGATGTGACTCCTATAAATGTGGAGTCACAGTCCCACTCTCTAACAATTGATACACCTCAAACACAAAACTCTCCAACCATCTCTCTGGATGTAGACATGATTTTTACATCAATTCCTGATTCTCCATCTCTTAAATTCATGGAAGAGCCCAATACCCAAACAAATGATCATCATCTAACAGATGATTTGTTGGATCACTTGTCATTTATTTCTCAAACTGTTGAGGGATCTGTGCACTAAAACTTAAAATCAATCTCTAAATACTCTACAATAGTTTCAACTCCTATTTCCCTTATTTCTTCTTAATCAATGGATATTCATAATCCGTTGATAAATGATTGTCCTTCAATGGATATGCTTCACAGCAATTATCCGTTGATAGTCACAACTACACCTTTAACGACTATTTCACATCTGTTGACAGTCACTGCACAAACACTTGATATATCTAAATCTATTACAAGTGTAGATGACTTAGTAGTTGTTCAATCAACTCTAGAATTGAGGGAAGAGAGTGAACTGAGTGAGAGGATGGGTTGCTCCCAGGAAAAATGAGAGGCTGAGAGTTCAACAATGCACACTATTTCTTCTAGTATGGCAAAAGTGAATGAGTAGAGTTCCACCTTAGTAGGTGAAGGTGAGGGTGTGAGGGTGGTGAGCCAGGGGGATCCCCTAATGCAAGAATATAGAGAAAATGAGAGAAATTCATGTACAGAAGAAATAAGGGTGGCAATAATTGCTAGTGAGTCAATGGATATCAGTGATGCTGAAAAGGAAAGACTATATCAACAAGAATACAGAGCTGTTAAAGATTCTATTTTCTTGGATGCTGAGACATTTACTCACCTTGTTATATCCTATCAAACTTTGGATGCTCAGGGCAATGAGGAGGCTGAGAGAATATTGAATTTAGTTCACACAACTGAATCAATGCAAAGGGCCAAAGATGTAATTTCAACATTGCCTCCTGTAGCTGATGTTAATTCTAATTTGGAGCTGATAATGATAATGATGATGATGATGATAAAGATTTGATGAAGAAACTGGCATGAACATAGGGGGAGATTCAGACCCTAGTTCTACAACAGATACTCCTGAATGGATGCTTAGCAAGGAGTGCAACACTCAATATCTCAACTTAACTCCATCCAAGCTTATCTCACAGACACAATCAGCTCTATAAGCTACTTCCAATGCTGGTGCAAGGTCACTTCTATAAGCCCATATAGATTCCCTCCAGCTACACATAATTCAGCATATCAAACAAGCTCTAGATGTGGATGATCTCAAACTCTCAATTGATAAAGTGAAGATGGACTTGCACAAGCTCAATATTAGGAAATAAACTGAGCTGGCAAGAAAATTTGAGGCCTTGGATACAAGAATGACAAATGTTGAAAATTCCTTGGCCAAGATACTTCAAGATCAAGAAACTCAAACTCAGTAACTTCAAAAAATGGTGGCTGCACAAACTTCAACCTTTCCACTTCTACTTGATGATAACAAAAATGGGGAGAAGGAAGTGTATGTTCAAGTCTCTAAAGTAATAGTTCCATCTATTACTATGTCAAAGCCACCAATAAAGGGGGAGATAGATAACATAGACCTCATCAATTTAGTTGCAGTAGAGTTGGAGCTCAAAGAGAAGAAAAAGAAGATTGATGAAATAATTGCTCAAGTTGAGATGGATAACATAGACCTCATCAATTTAGCTGCAGTAGAGTTGGAGCTCAAAGAGAAGAAAAAGAAGATTGATAAAAGAATTGCTCAAGTTTTTGGATCAACATCAAAATATGTGAAGCACATCACACAGTTGAGGCCACTAACTTTAAGAGAGATGAAGTTGGGGAATGGTGCAAAGGGAGAAACATCAATATCAAATGAACTCAAGCCTATTGCGGTGCTCAAGCCTAAACCTTCATCTTTTAGGTTTTTAAATAACACCCAATGCAACAATATTATTCACCTCTCAGGACTGATGAGCAGAAACTCACGGGCAGAACAATTTTTAGCTACAAGACAACTAAGGATGCAGCTTTGAGGAACAAAATAGCAAAAATCTACAGATATGGGAAAATGATATGTGTAATGAGTGGGCATCCTCAGTTTTTAGAAGAAAAGAAAGATGAAGACATGAGAATAATGTCATTTCCAAAGCCAAAGAAAAAGCAGGCTGCTAAGAAGATTGAGTAGCCTGCTATTAAAACTGAGAATAAATTGGCTGGTGAAGTGACTAAAGAAAAGAAGCCTGAGTGGAAAATAGGAAAAAGGATAAAGATGACACCAGGTTGATGGACAAGTAGAATTTTATAAAAAGAAAGTGAACGACCTCAATCTATACCTACAAGTCAACCAAATGTGCCCACTATGGAAGCAGCTGATATCAAGGTCAATCCTAAGGTAAAATTTCATTCTGAACCTATAGTACCAAAGGATGAACCTATAGATTGGGAAAGTTCACCAATTCCTAATCTAAACATTCCATTGCCAACAAAGAAAAGAACTTCAAGAAAAAAGAACAAAGAAGTCAAGCCAACCCTACTTCCAACCAAAGCCATCTCAAAACCCAAGCCTACTGTCAAAAAGGATGATTAACTCTACATCCATGACTTCAAAGAATTTTATGACATTGGACTCTTTTTGGAAGAACTGGATGAAGTGAGAGGAATTGATGTTAATTACAGGCTTCTAGAAAGATTGGTCTTCAGATATAAGGGTGGTAATGAGATATCATGGCCTTTCTACATGATTCTCAATGAAAGCTACAATGTCTTAGTCAAAGTTTTTCTGCAATAAAGAAGTACTTTGGATTTACCAAGGTTGTTAAGTCAGATTTACTAAAAAAGATAAATCAAATCAGATAAAGCTAGAGAAATTCTAGTGCACTACCAAAGGTTTTAACTATTCCAAACACTGGGAATAGAGTGCACGTGAAACCCTACCGGATCGTGGAGTTTAGGGATGAAAAGTTTTTCAGAAGGTTTTTCAGACTTGAAGATCAACTTAAAATTTCAAGTAATGAAAGTCTCAAAGAAATGAAGGAGATGCTGTATATCAATGAAGAAGAAGAAGCTGAATTTTACAGAAAACTCCAACTCCAGATTGAAGAAAATAATGAAAAGTGGGGAAGAAAGACAATGGAATCAAGGAAAGGGAAATCATCTACTCAGTCTAGAGGAGCACCTTGAAAATGGCATGTAAACTTCTACCAACCTTCTTTGTACAGTTCTATTTTAATGCTGCACTTTCCAATTTATCTAATTTTTAATATACTATCCTTATAGAGTATTTTATTATCATCAAGTCAACCTAAATTTATGCCTATAATTCTATTAGACATAAATTGGGGGAGATTATTAGGAATATGTTGTATTTTGATGATAATTCACCAAAACACCTTAAGTAGATTTATTTAGTGTCTTTTGTAGCCTTCAACGGATAACCTCAGTCAGTGTGACGTCCCTCAAATCCGGGGGGCGTCACTAACACAAAATCTTTTTAAAGAATTTTCGAGAACCTGTATTTTTGAAAAGATAATAAAAATTAGAGAATTTAAAACCGGAACAGTTGAAAAGAATTTAAAAGAAAACAATTTAACCCCTAAAAATAGGACCACATACAGGTTACAGTACTGAAATTAGGATCAACCACTATTAGAAATCAATAACATCTCTTACAATGACAAGTCATCTTCGACAAGAAGAATCACTACTACTTTATTTACAAACTTGATTTACCACTGAATCTCAATAACCAACTATAACTTAAATCTTACATCTCCAATTCCCTGGATACCTTATTTGACTTTTGGATAACTTAACCATTCTTACTCTTCGCCTAGCCTTAGCTATTGAACTCGAGCAACTTATCTTTAGCCTTTTTGAAATGGTTATAAGAAAAGCAAGGGTGAGCAAAAATGCTCATCAAGTACCAATACAGCAACAATATTGGTTTATCAGGAATTCATAACCTTGGGATACTACAAAAGATTCATCAATCTTTGAATCAATTGAAAACTAGGAAATTCAGTCATTCGAAAGTATTATAGAATTGAATTTATCTCACTTTAATTAAAACCAAGGTTAGGTTGCTGATCAGTCACGCACTAACCCCGAACATGACACACAGCCGTGTTCTCTATACCGGATTCAAGGCACACTTTAGCCTACAATTGACCACGAATATGGTCCACATATTATATAAACAAAATATAATTCTAATAATTCATTTCAAATCAAACATTCATATTCATAAACTGAATCATAATCAGCAGTTGTAAAAAAACATTTAACTAAAACAACATTGCATTTGATGATCAAATTCTGCATAAAAGAGTTTCGACTTTGTAATAACAAAGGTTTGGTATTCATGAAAAGGAATTAGTTACACAAGGGTGAGTTTTCGATGAATGAAAAGTATCTGGTGACATTAAAGTGGTATAGTAGCATTCGATAAATCTTTGGGTTTTCAGAACTTGAAGATAGAAAGAAATCATGGGTTTTATTTTCAGAAGTAAAGGTTTACCAGGGGTGGTTCACCGAATAAAATGTAATACCATAATCATGAAAGAAATATCGAATCTTTGCAACATATATAAGAAAGGATTTAGGAACTTGCCTTAAATTCGATTCCAAACTCACAACTCAATCTCATCTTTCCAATTCCACAATCTATGCATATCACATGTTACGACCGGCATTTTATGTAATATTATTTGTGAATAATATTAAGTTAAATAAAAATATATTCAATGCTTGTACGTTTGTGTGAGTGAAAATTTCTGCATTATAAATTTGCTTTGGGTAGTATATGATTTTTCAAAGCAAGAATTTATTTAATTTCTTTATTTTTGATTTATAAGGAATATTCTAAGCTTTGGAAAAATTTTCTTTTAAAAGACATTTTGTACACAAATTGTGAAAATGATTTTATAAAGTCTCTAAAAATACAAGTTAATTTATGGTAGAAATTTTATAATTTTTGAACTTGTATTTTATTTTATAAAAATAAATCATTATAAATTTTAGTTGTCATAATTATTAAATTACATGAATAACCTTGCATGCAAACTCTCTTCTATTTAACCAAAGGGCAAAGAAGACATTCTCCACCCCACTAACTCACATTTTGCTAGCCAAATTACCTCCTTGACCTTGCATGCAAATTTGCCTAACTTTAGCTAGAGGGTTACTCTTGTCATTTCCTAAATCCACTCACATTTAGCCTAGTCAAAGACATAAAAACAAAACTAAAGTGATGATCACTCCATTTTCACTCCACCCTCCCCTTTTCTCCTCCCTCCCTCTCGGCTCAACCCTCCTTCTCGGCCATCCCATAGCCGAGGCCCTCCATCCCCTTCATTTCTTCATTCTTTCACCCAAACAATCATCTTATATTCAAGTAATTTTACTCCCTATATGTTATTCTTATATATTTCAAAAGTTTAGAGTGAAAAACCTATGTTTTGACCTTGCATGGTGATGTTTTGGTTAAACTCAAAGTGAACCTCCTTGATTCTTGTGAATCTAAGGCTTTCACCATGAGTTATAGTATCATAGGGTCAAGAATGGCTAGACATAAGAGTGTTACACTTATGCGAATGCTGTTTTTACCCTAATCCATTCGGCCATGACTTGATAGGAGCCGAATGGATGGTGTTTTGTTGCCTTGTTAACATTTTTGTGTATTTTGTGATGATAACATGAATTTTGTAGTAAAATCTTGATAAAATCCTTTTGCATGCTAGTTGATCATTTAGTTGTAATCCATGTTAGGCTTGCATGTTGAATTATGATAAAAATTTATTTGGAAATCATGTTGATTTGGCTTGAAAGATCCGAAAGCATGCATGCATGCAAATCACTTTTGATATTTTTGGAAGTTTTGATCATTTAGATTCATGGTTGTTAGTGAGCCTTAATTTCAGTAGGAATAATGTATTAATATTGATTTATACTTCTTATTGCATGGTAATAATTCGTGGTTATCTTTTATAAAAAGAAAAAAAATAAATATATATATATATCTTGTTGCTTCAAGAGCATAAAGGTTTGTGATTTGTAAAGAGTAGTCTCTTTTATTTTGCCATAGTTGCACCATAGGTAAGGATGATCTCACCAAGGGTATTTTGAGAAAAAGGGAGTTAGTTCAGTAGAATACCAAGTATAAGTCTTGGTTTAAGTATTTAGTTGTTGATAATTGGGTTTGTCAAGTCAAAACCTTGGAAAATGAGAGTTATAGTTTCTGCAGAAAAATCAGTTTAGTACCCTGAGGTTTAGAGTGAGTTTTGACCATGTCATTGATGTGCACTTTGAGGCCCAAGCCACCAGAAGTTAGTATGGGGAGTATATAATAGGTTTTAGGAGTTGGTTGGAGGTTTGCATGTCATTTGGTTAGGTGCACAAGTAGAATAACAAAATCTGTCCAGCAGGGGACAGTTTTGTTGCAACTTAGAAATAGGGAGATTTGGCCATGTCATGGGTAGGCCCTCATTAGGCCCAATTGGGCCTTAGTTAGAGGGTATGTCAGAGAAGTTTTTCCAACCATAGTTCATAGGATATGAGCTAGAACCATGTGTCACAAGTTAATTCAAGTCAGGGCATTTTCTGCCCAGAAAAACAGGGGTACCTTGGACTTTTAGCTTAGGCCCAAGAAGGCCCAAGCCAGGCCTTTGAGCCACATCAAGCTTGTAAGATGCCCTTAGGTCAGGAGAGTCTTGTGTAAAAATTTTGAAGAAAAACTTGTAGTTTAAGAGTGTCTAATGCACTCAGGAAACCTTAGTTACCATTCTGAAATTTGCACCAGTGAGCACTTTCACTTATCACATAGTTTTAGGACACTTAGAAGTGAGTATTAGGTCGACCACCATAGTTGTAAGATAGTATAAGGTCAGTAGAGCAAAAGGCACAAGTGAGGGTCAATAGGTTTTGGATAATTTAGGAAAGGCACATTGAGTTAGGAAGCCCAAGTTCGAAGACTTCGTTTAGTTAGCGACCAAGTAACTTAAGTGGTGAGTCGAGATCATCCAAGCCTAGTGTGGCATTATGGTGTATATGATGTTATTTGGTATTAATATACGATATGTGATTATGTGGCTACGTGTGTACATTTGAAAATATAAATGGTGGATATGAATTAAGTGTGTATAGGCCTAAGTGCCATCCATGTTTAATTTCGGGTTGTAAATAGGTTAAGATGGAAAGAATATATTATAATGAGGATTATTATTATTTATGTAGGATCTCGAGACGAGGGAAAACTTGCCATAAAAGTCGAGTGAAGCTCCAGTTGTTGCTCCTACCAGTCAGACCAGACCAGTCTATCTCAAGGCAAGTGATTCAACTTGACCTTCGCATTTATTGTAAACAGTTCATATATATATCGATGCAATTATCCTGAGTCATTTTGATATATTTAAATCAAGAGTATCTTTTGTTTATCTTTGAGTTACATAGAGATGCCATGAACCCTCGAGTACGTATTGCAAGTAGTTCAAGAGTCTTTCATGATAGTTTAATGCCATGATAAAATAGAGATGGGTTATAATACCTTATTGATCCTTTTGATTATCATGCTATTGATCCCTGAGAAATCTTGATGTTGCACCCTGATGCTTTGATTCAACTCTTGAAATAACCTCGATAGAAACTTTATCTTGATACCTAAAAGCCAATCTTTTCTTAAATTCATTCATGATTGTTTGATAACCCTATCCTTACCCTAAAGCTTGATACCCTGTTATATCTTGAGCTGATGATCACTTCCTTTATATTTTAGCACCTCTATCCTATTGGAACCAGTGATGCTTATCTTCTTGATGTTCTAATACCTATACCTTGTCTACAACCATTGCTTTAAGCCTAGTTTGGCATTACTCTTTCATATTATCCAATAGCCTTGCTTAATTTCCTTGTCAAAATTCTTGCTTATGGAAATCTCTCGATTACCCTAATATAGTAAAGTCTAGTGGATCATGGCCCTGAGATTTAGTGTCATATTTCCAGTGTTTCAAGTTGATCTATAATCCCCTGATAAAAAAATGATTTCAGTCAAAAGAGATTTTGTCATAAATCGGCATCAGTTTTCAAAATGAATAAAAGGTGGATTTTTCAGTCCCAAAGGGGGACAAATGTTTTCTTGAATGGTGGATCTGGACTGAGACGCGAGTCCTTTCCACACTTATATTAGGCTTAAAAGTTGCCTAGGGATTCCCAATAATGTTTTAGAACCCAGCGAGGTTCGGGATTACTTCGCGGCTGATCACCGGCTGTAATCCGTAGCGTCATAAAATGATTTTGATTAAGAATGATTTTAAAATTTGTTTTGATGCAAGCAAAATGATGCCAACTCACATAAGTTTTATCTCTCGTTATCATTGATTATGTCATTCCATTGTCATTCCTAAAGGTATATCTCGATTTATGCTTTGCGTTGTATTGTTAGCACTTGTTGAGCTTTTGGCTCACTTCTTGCTTTACCCTTATATTACAGCTAGCAGCTATGGTTAGATTCAAGCAGACTGCCCGTAAGACCTGTGATGCTGATGCTTATGTTCGAGCTCAGGTAGAATAAGTAATAATAGTTGTGTGAGGACTCGGTATTTGTAATCAGATGTAATAGTTGGTAGTGTTGGGCTGTTCCAAACCCTAAACTGTAAGATCTTGGATTTTGGTTGTGTAATACTCATTAAAATGATGTAATAGCTATAATTATTTTGCTATTTAAGTTGGGGGTGTGACAGGTTTTGGTATCAGAGCTACGGTTTAGAGTCCCTGGACAGCCCAAATAGGTTATAGGAATTGTGTGTAGGTTATAGATATTACGCGAGAGAGAAGGTAAAGTAAATTATTATTAATACTCCTCTTATTGGTTGTCAGCAAAGGGCGCATTCCTCGTCATCCTCTGGGTCGGACGACACTATTGCTTTCTCTGTGTATGCTGAGTTGAGGCGCGAGTTCGACATGCTTCAGGGCAAGTACGACCGACTGATAGACCGACTGAAGAACGTGTATCCGGACAGCCGAAACTACGAAGGGAAGCCCAAGGAGCAGATGATTGCGAGACTTGAGACCTTGGTTCGGTACGTCAACACTAAGCTTGAGGAGATGCCAGCACACCGGGACCGTACCAGCCAGTATGTCATTCAGATGGTGGCGGATGAGCTCCAGAGCATTGTGAAGACGCTTCGAGAGGAAAAGACTACCAAGCCCCGTTCAGATGGAGTGGAGCCTTAGTTCTTTCCATTTACCTTTCATGTTGTTGTACTATCAGACTCTATGGAATCCCCAGTTGTTTCCGTCTTTCCTTTAAATAAGCCTGTTATTTCTAGAATCAGACTATGTCCCAATCCTATGTACTGTGACCTTTAAAATTTCAATAATTATGTGCTATTGTTCCATCTGCTCTCAACTGTTATTTTATGTTTTGTCATCATATCTGGAAACTTGACCCCATATGTAAACAAGAATGCCATGCGATACCCTCGAATCATTTTATCATTCATATTTGTTATAACACAACTCTTATTTCAGGATCATGCCTCCCAAAAAGAAGAATCCAACAACCACCTTCACCACAGACCCAAATATTCTTCGACTACTGGAAACCTTGCAACAGCAAACCAATGCTATAGCTCAACAACAACTAACTCTTCAACAACGAATTGAAAACCAAGATAACCGTGAGCCATATCAACCACCTGAACCACCAGTACCACCAAGACAAATTGTCACTTTCAAGGCTTTTCAGAATGTGAATCCACCTGTATTTCATGATACCACTGATCCAGTGATAGCAAACACATGGATCAAGGAGATGGAAAGGGCTTTTGAGTTGGTACAGTTAGGGGACGATCAGAAGACGCTGTATGCCACTTACTTCTTGAAGGGAGAAGTCATTTATTGGTGGGAATCAGTAAAAGCTATGGAAGTCACTCAGCAGATTTCTTGGGAGAGATTTAAGAAGTTATTTCTGGACAAGTATTACCCTAAGTACATGCAGAATCAGATGGAGCTAAAATTTCTTGAGTTAAAGCAAGGGAACATGACTGTACTGGAATATGAGAAGAAGTTCACTGAGTTGTCAAGGTTTGTGACAAAGTATACTAGCACTGAGGAAGAAAAAGCAAAGAAATTTCAGCAAGGATTGGAGCCTTGGATCAGAGATAGGGTGGCTATGTTTGAGCTTGAAACTTATGCGGGAGTAGTACAGAAAGCTGCTCTGATTGAGAATAATGAGATGCAGTCAAGGAAAGAGAGGGATAACAAGAAGAGGAAGGTTCCATTTTATGGAGAAAAGTCTGAAGCTGGAAGTTCGCAAGATCGGAATGTAAAGAGGATTGGTTTCCAGAAGGGCGGAAATTTTCAAAGGAAGGGAAATTTGGGCAAAAGGCAAGAATCAAAAGGGAACAATCAGGCAGGCCAAGGGCAAGTTGGAGAAAACAGGTTCCAGAGGCCAGAATGCAAGCACTGTGGAAGAAGGCACCCCGGAGTATGCAATAAGCTGAGTATGACCTGTTATAGGTGCAATCAGAAGGGACATTTGGCAAATGAGTGCAAGATGCCGAAGCCAGGAGTTACGTGCTACAAATGTGGGAAGACTGGACACATGGCTAGGGAGTGTAAGGCAACAGGACCAGCCAGAGCTCTGATGAACGTGGCAAGTACCAGTGCAAGCGTGCCAGCTGAGGTATTGGCATTACCTCCACCACCCGCACCAACCCCGCAAGCAACAGCAAGGACATTTGATCTAAAGATGAAAGATGCTGTTCAGAATTCTGAGGTGATAGCAGGTACACTTTTACTCAATAATGTCAAAGCCAAAGTATTGATTGATTCGGGAGCCACAAGATCTTTCATATCAGAATCTTTTGTGGATAAGATCCAATGTGATAAAACGGTTATGAGTGAGGTAGTAAATGTGGTAATTGCGAACCAAGAGAAGATTCCTGTGAATCAATTTTGTCCAAAATGTGAGATTGATATTTCGGGATATAAGTTCTCGGCCGACTTGATACTCTTCAAGCTGGGAGAGTTTGATATAATTTTAGGAATGGATTGGTTAGGAGAGAATAGCGCTCAGATAAATTGTAAGACCAAGAGAGTGTATTTAAAGACGAAGAGTGGAGAGAAGGTAGTATTTAAGGGACAGAGGCAAGAGCGACTATTTCTTACAATTATTCAGGCTAAGAAGTTACTTAGAAAAGGTTGTGAGTCGTTCTTAGCATATGTAGTGGATTCAGAGAGAGGCAGCCCCAGCATGGAAGATATTCCTGTAGTTAATGAGTTCCCCGATGTGTTTCCCGACGAACTACCAGGCTTACCACCAGATCGACAAATTGAGTTCGAGATCAACCTTGCTCCAGGCACAGAACCAGTTTCAAAGGCTCCGTATAGGATGGCACCAGCAGAAATGAAAGAGTTGGCGAGCCAGCTACAAGAATTATTGGATAAGGGAGTGATACGACCAAGTACGTCGCCATGGGGAGCACCTGTTCTCTTTGTGAAGAAGAAAGATGGGAGTATGCGTCTATGCATAGATTACCGGGAGTTGAATAAAGTAACGATCAAGAACCGCTACCCGCTACCAAGGATAGATGACCTTTTTGATCAGTTAAAGGGAGCAAAATGTTTTTCGAAGATTGACTTGAGATCGGGATACCATCAATTAAAGATCAAGGAAGAAGATATTCCCAAGACCGCATTTAGGACCAGATATGGGCATTATGAATTCCTAGTAATGCCGTTTGGATTGACCAACGCTCCGGCCGCATTCATGGATCTGATGAATCGAGTATTTAAGAAGTATTTGGATAAATTTGTCGTGGTATTTATTGATGACATCCTTATTTATTCTAAATCGGAAGAAGAACATATGCAGCACCTCTGGATAGCATTGGAGATACTCCGACAAGAGAAGTTGTATGCCAAGTTTACCAAATGTGAGTTTTGGTTAAAGGAAGTTCAATTTTTGGGGCATGTTATTGGAAATGATGGAATTAAAGTGGATCCGGCAAAGATTGAGGCAGTTATGAGTTGGGAGAGGCCAAGGACTCCTACGGAAGTGCGAAGTTTTCTAGGATTGGCCGGATACTATAGAAGATTCGTCAAGGATTTCTCGAAGATCGCCACACCATTGACCAAGTTAACCAGAAAGAATCAAAAGTTTGAATGGGGTGCAGAATGTGAAAATAGCTTTCAAGAGTTAAAACAGAAGTTGGTAACAGCTCCGGTGTTGGTACTTCCCGATGATCAAGGGAATTTTGTAATATTCAGCGACGCTTCACATAAGGGTTTGGGATGTGTGTTGATGCAACACAGTAAGGTAATAGCATATGCGTCAAGACAGTTGAAGCCGCACGAGTTAAAGTATCCGACGCATGACTTGGAACTAGCCGCCATAGTGTTCGCACTCAAGATTTGGAGACACTATCTCTATGGAGAAAAGTGTGAAATATACACGGATCACAAGAGTTTAAAGTACATTTTTTACTCAGAAAGAGCTCAATATGAGGCAGAGGAGATGGCTGGAATTGATTAAGGACTATGACTGTTCGATAAATTACCATCCTGGAAAGGCGAACGTCGTGGCCGATGCGCTGAGTCGGAAGGAAAGATTGAATATAATGATAACATCAAAAGAGTTATCCGAAGAAATCGGAAAATTTGAATTGGAACTTTGTGCTTATGGGAAAGTCAAAGAAGTTTGTCATGCAATGACCTTTCAGCCAACACTACTGGAAAAGATAAAGAAGTATCAAGAGGAAGTAATGGAAAAAGAGAAAAATCAGTTATCTGGAGAAGAGATTAATACTAAAAGGGATGAGCAAGGAATACTAAGGTTTTCATCCAGAATATGGATTCCCCATGTATCTGAATTAAAGAATGAGATCCTCCATGAAGCCCACCATTCGAAATTTTCAATCCACCCGGGAAGCACCAAGATGTATCAAGACTTAAAGAAGAACTTTTGGTGGCCAAATATGAAAAGAGACGTGGCAGAATGGGTTGCGAAGTGCTATACCTGTCAGAAAGTAAAGGCAGAACATCAACGACCAAGCGGATTAATTCAGCCCCTGAAGATTCCAGAATGGAAATGGGAAAATATCGCTATGGACTTTATAGTAGGACTACCACGAACAAAGTCCGGACATGACGCAATATGGGTTATAATTGATCGTCTTACGAAGTCGGCGCATTTCCTTCCAATAAATGAGAAGTCGTCACTGGACAAGTTGGTTCATCTGTATGTGCACGAAATCGTATTAAGGCATGGAGTACCTGTATCAATAGTTTCAGACAGAGATCCCCGATTTAACTCAAGATTCTGGAAGCAATTCCAGGAATGTCTTGGCACGAAGTTGAATATGAGCACGGCGTATCACCCGCAGACTGATGGCCAGAGTGAAAGAACAATTCAAACAATTGAAGACATGTTGCGCAGTTGTGCAATCGATTTTGCTGGAAGTTGGGACGACCACCTGCCATTAATTGAATTTTCATATAACAACAGCTATCATTCCAGTATCGGCATGCCACCATATGAAGCTTTGTACGGGCGAAAATGTAGATCACCAACAAGTTGGGATGAAGTAGGAGAAGGAAGAATTCTCGGCTCAGAATTGGTACAACAGTTGCATGACTCAGTCAAGTTAATTCAGAAAAGGTTGCTTGCTGCTCAAGATAGACAGAGGAAGTATGCGGATCCAGCGCGTAAGGATGTTCAATTCCAAATTGGCGAAGCTGTGTTGCTAAAAGTGTCACCTAGGAAAGGGTTGATAAGATTTGGCAAGAAAGGAAAGTTAGCACCTAGATACGTAGGTCCTTTTGAGATTTTGAGTCAAGTAGGAAAGGTGGCCTACGAGTTGGCCTTACCACCTCAGTATCAGCATGTGCATAATGTGTTCCATGTGTCGTTGCTTAAGAAGTACAATCCTGACGCTAGCCATGTGATAGAATATGAACCTGTAGAAATTCAGGCAGACCTGTCATTTGTGGAGCAACCGGTTAAAGTACTCGACTGGCAAGTAAAGAGTCTTAGAAATAAATCAGTAAAGTTAGTGAAAGTACTTTGGAGGAACCCTAAGGTCAAAGAGTCGACTTGGGAGTTAGAGTCTGATATGCGTTCCCGGTATCCTCATCTGTTCTCTTAGATTCTGGGGACAGAATCCCTTAAGGGGGAGAGGATGTTACGACCGGCATTTTATGTAATATTATTTGTGAATAATATTAAGTTAAATAAAAATATATTCAATGCTTGTACGTTTGTGTGAGTGAAAATTTCTGCATTATAAATTTGCTTTGGGTAGTATATGATTTTTCAAAGCAAGAATTTATTTAATTTCTTTATTTTTGATTTATAAGGAATATTCTAAGCTTTGGAAAAATTTTCTTTTAAAAGACATTTTGTACACAAATTGTGAAAATGATTTTATAAAGTCTCTAAAAATACAAGTTAATTTATGGTAGAAATTTTATAATTTTTGAACTTGTATTTTATTTTATAAAAATAAATCATTATAAATTTTAGTTGTCATAATTATTAAATTACATGAATAACCTTGCATGCAAACTCTCTTCTATTTAACCAAAGGGCAAAGAAGACATTCTCCACCCCACTAACTCACATTTTGCTAGCCAAATTACCTCCTTGACCTTGCATGCAAATTTGCCTAACTTTAGCTAGAGGGTTACTCTTGTCATTTCCTAAATCCACTCACATTTAGCCTAGTTAAAGACATAAAAACAAAACTAAAGTGATGATCACTCCATTTTCACTCCACCCTCCCCTTTTCTCCTCCCTCCCTCTCGGCTCAACCCTCCTTCTCGGCCATCCCATAGCCGAGGCCCTCCATCCCCTTCATTTCTTCATTCTTTCACCCAAACAATCATCTTATATTCAAGTAATTTTACTCCCTATATGTTATTCTTATATATTTCAAAAGTTTAGAGTGAAAAACCTATGTTTTGACCTTGCATGGTGATGTTTTGGTTAAACTCAAAGTGAACCTCCTTGATTCTTGTGAATCTAAGGCTTTCACCATGAGTTATAGTATCATAGGGTCAAGAATGGCTAGACATAAGAGTGTTACACTTATTCGAATGCTGTTTTTACCCTAATCCATTCGGCCATGACTTGATAGGAGCCGAATGGATGGTGTTTTGTTGCCTTGTTAACATTTTTGTGTATTTTGTGATGATAACATGAATTTTGTAGTAAAATCTTGATAAAATCCTTTTGCATGCTAGTTGATCATTTAGTTGTAATCCATGTTAGGCTTGCATGTTGAATTATGATAAAAATTTATTTGGAAATCATGTTGATTTGGCTTGAAAGATCCGAAAGCATGCATGCATGCAAATCACTTTTGATATTTTTGGAAGTTTTGATCATTTAGATTCATGGTTGTTAGTGAGCCTTAATTTCAGTAGGAATAATGTATTAATATTGATTTATACTTCTTATTGCATGGTAATAATTCGTGGTTATCTTTTATAAAAAGAAAAAAAATAAATATATATATATATCTTGTTGCTTCAAGAGCATAAAGGTTTGTGATTTGTAAAGAGTAGTCTCTTTTATTTTGCCATAGTTGCACCATAGGTAAGGATGATCTCACCAAGGGTATTTTGAGAAAAAGGGAGTTAGTTCAGTAGAATACCAAGTATAAGTCTTGGTTTAAGTATTTAGTTGTTGATAATTGGGTTTGTCAAGTCAAAACCTTGGAAAATGAGAGTTATAGTTTCTGCAGAAAAATCAGTTTAGTACCCTGAGGTTTAGAGTGAGTTTTGACCATGTCATTGATGTGCACTTTGAGGCCCAAGCCACCAGAAGTTAGTATGGGGAGTATATAATAGGTTTTAGGAGTTGGTTGGAGGTTTGCATGTCATTTGGTTAGGTGCACAAGTAGAATAACAAAATCTGTCCAGCAGGGGACAGTTTTGTTGCAACTTAGAAATAGGGAGATTTGGCCATGTCATGGGTAGGCCCTCATTAGGCCCAATTGGGCCTTAGTTAGAGGGTATGTCAGAGAAGTTTTTCCAACCATAGTTCATAGGATATGAGCTAGAACCATGTGTCACAAGTTAATTCAAGTCAGGGCATTTTCTGCCCAGAAAAACAGGGGTACCTTGGACTTTTAGCTTAGGCCCAAGAAGGCCCAAGCCAGGCCTTTGAGCCACATCAAGCTTGTAAGATGCCCTTAGGTCAGGAGAGTCTTGTGTAAAAATTTTGAAGAAAAACTTGTAGTTTAAGAGTGTCTAATGCACTCAGGAAACCTTAGTTACCATTCTGAAATTTGCACCAGTGAGCACTTTCACTTATCACATAGTTTTAGGACACTTAGAAGTGAGTATTAGGTCGACCACCATAGTTGTAAGATAGTATAAGGTCAGTAGAGTAAAAGGCACAAGTGAGGGTCAATAGGTTTTGGATAATTTAGGAAAGGCACATTGAGTTAGGAAGCCCAAGTTCGAAGACTTCGTTTAGTTAGCGACCAAGTAACTTAAGTGGTGAGTCGAGATCATCCAAGCCTAGTGTGGCATTATGGTGTATATGATGTTATTTGGTATTAATATACGATATGTGATTATGTGGCTACGTGTGTACATTTGAAAATATAAATGGTGGATATGAATTAAGTGTGTATAGGCCTAAGTGCCATCCATATTTAATTTCGGGTTGTAAATAGGTTAAGATGGAAAGAATATATTATAATGAGGATTATTATTATTTATGTAGGATCTCGAGACGAGGGAAAACTTGCCATAAAAGTCGAGTGAAGCTCCAGTTGTTGCTCCTACCAGTCAGACCAGACCAGTCTATCTCAAGGCAAGTGATTCAACTTGACCTTCGCATTTACTGTAAACAGTTCATATATATATCGATGCAATTATCCTGAGTCATTTTGATATATTTAAATCAAGAGTATCTTTTGTTTATCTTTGAGTTACATAGAGATGCCATGAACCCTCGAGTACGTATTGCAAGTAGTTCAAGAGTCTTTCATGATAGTTTAATGCCATGATAAAATAGAGATGGGTTATAATACCTTATTGATCCTTTTGATTATCATGCTATTGATCCCTGAGAAATCTTGATGTTGCACCCTGATGCTTTGATTCAACTCTTGAAATAACCTCGATAGAAACTTTATCTTGATACCTAAAAGCCAATCTTTTCTTAAATTCATTCATGATTGTTTGATAACCCTATCCTTACCCTAAAGCTTGATACCCTGTTATATCTTGAGCTGATGATCACTTCCTTTATATTTTAGCACCTCTATCCTATTGGAACCAGTGATGCTTATCTTCTTGATGTTCTAATACCTATACCTTGTCTACAACCATTGCTTTAAGCCTAGTTTGGCATTACTCTTTCATATTATCCAATAGCCTTGCTTAATTTCCTTGTCAAAATTCTTGCTTATGGAAATCTCTCGATTACCCTAATATAGTAAAGTCTAGTGGATCATGGCCCTGAGATTTAGTGTCATATTTCCAGTGTTTCAAGTTGATCTATAATCCCCTGATAAAAAAAATGATTTCAGTCAAAAGAGATTTTGTCATAAATCGGCATCAGTTTTCAAAATGAATAAAAGGTGGATTTTTCAGTCCCAAAGGGGGACAAATGTTTTCTTGAATGGTGGATCTGGACTGAGACGCGAGTCCTTTCCACACTTATATTAGGCTTAAAAGTTGCCTAGGGATTCCCAATAATGTTTTAGAACCCAGCGAGGTTCGGGATTACTTCGCGGCTGATCACCGGCTGTAATCCGTAGCGTCATAAAATGATTTTGATTAAGAATGATTTTAAAATTTGTTTTGATGCAAGCAAAATGATGCCAACTCACATAAGTTTTATCTCTCGTCATCATTGATTATGTCATTCCATTGTCATTCCTAAAGGTATATCTCGATTTATGCTTTGCGTTGTATTGTTAGCACTTGTTGAGCTTTTGGCTCACTTCTTGCTTTACCCTTATATTACAGCTAGCAGCTATGGTTAGATTCAAGCAGACTGCCCGTAAGACCTGTGATGCTGATGCTTATGTTCGAGCTCAGGTAGAATAAGTAATAATAGTTGTGTGAGGACTCGGTATTTGTAATCAGATGTAATAGTTGGTAGTGTTGGGCTGTTCCAAACCCTAAACTGTAAGATCTTGGATTTTGGTTGTGTAATACTCATTAAAATGATGTAATAGCTATAATTATTTTGCTATTTAAGTTGGGGGTGTGACATCACAACTCACATATAACCTTTGACTATACTCTATCTATATCACATCGTTGCTTTCTCGACTTATTCCTTATTCGCTTTGTGACACCATCTGATCTTCTGTACGTGTTCGGCCTTGCATGTCTCATCCAGATCCTTTACGAGAATAACACAATACTATAATCACTAAATAGTCTATCGACTTTAACTCATAACTATCAAACCCCGTATTTATACCCCCATCATATATACATGTCACGTGTACCGATAAATATTTAACACATAATCATAAGTCAATCTATATAACCTTTCTGACTTAGCAATTATCAGTTAACACGAAATCATGCTTTGACATTATTTTATAGTCAAACCAATTCAAACACAATATTCTATAAATCATCACAAATATAAATCATATCGAAAATCTGACATTATCTCGTCTATTTATTAAACTATCTCCCTATTAATCTATTTCAATCAACAACCAGTCAATCAAACTGAACTCCAATATCAATCTAACCACTACATTATATTACTCCATTCACTTGTCACGTTTTTAACACCATAAATACACATATACTTCACATAATAGTCAATTAACACATAGTCACATCACACATAATTACAATGTGCATATCTAATAACATGTACTCACATTTTCGACTGAATCGTTTTATTACAAAATATCAAAATAGAAAATATAAACTTTTAATCACTTCTCATTTCCTGTGAATTCGAATCACGGATCAGATGATACCCAGTTTTCTAACACTCTTATCAACACATAATTCATATAACATGTAAACACCTATTACATACATCACATAATTTGTATAACATATAAATCAGTTTATTACAACATTCGACTTAGTATATTTAAAACTGAAATCGAGTTGAAATACAACTCTTTGATAGTTACACAACTTAGAAATGTTTATAAAATCAAGGGACCTTTAGAAACGAAAGATTTTATGTCTCCAAAGTAGTTTTAATAAAAGCAGAATATTTTTCTGAGTCTAGACGAGTTCGTTTCGTATTAAACGGAAGAACGGTGTATTTTCTACGAATAAAATAGGAATAATTCAATTAATAATAATATTAATTGAATATTCAATACCATTAAAGCTCAAAATAATTATAGAATATTATTTGGCTCAATTATAAATAATTACACTTAATTCAACTATTTATAAATAATATTAATTGATTAAATCAATTAATTAAAGGAATTAATAATTAATCAAAACAAATTGTAAATAATTAAATCAAATTATGGTTTTCAAAAATAATAAAAGATAATAATTTGAAATTGAAATACAAATTTTATAAATTTTTTTTGAAAAAACATCATTGTGAAACAGAATTTTCTCGGGGTCAGAGCCCCTCAAAATCAATCACAACCAATACAATTCAACTACACTCTAATAAAATTTTTAAATTTAAAACACACAATCATTTATATCTGCACATATAAACACGCCAGAAATGAAAATACGACCACATGAACCAAAATTCGGGCCAAAAGCGACTTCTGTAACAACTTTTAAAAATTACGAAATAAATATATAAACACTAACATGCTATAAGATACCCAAGTACAAAAGCGGAATTTCGGAATCGTTACCCAAAATAAATTCTGATCACCCCGAAGAGACTATCTGATGTCCGAAGAATATCTCCAGAAAAATCCGAAATTCATAGTCATGGACATACACATGCTGAAATGCTATGTGGAGTAATCAACACCGTCAAACTCCTTGTTCTATGCCCCGAAAATAAATTCAAACGGAAATATTCCTCGCAAATCATCTACTCCAAACCTTGCAATATATATACCTATGTGTAAGTATCGAAGCGCTCATCGTTTATATATATAACAATTGAAATTTGGACGGATGGTTTGAGAGATATGAATGTTTGAAAATTAAAGGTATATAAACCGGGGAGAGACAGAGAGACAGAAGGGGAGAAGGAGGAAGTAATATGGGGTAACTAAAAGAAACTAAAGGAAAGAGGGGGGGGGGGTATATGCGGGGGTTATCTGGGAGGGGGTTTAGATGTCACGTTTTGTATGTATATTTTTTTAAAAAAAAAAAAATTCAGCTGCCGCCACGTTTCATGTGGAAGCATGAGAAATGGGTACGTGTCCTATAATTTGACACATAACCCCATTTTGAGCCCGATTCTAATCCGCATTCGGCTTTTTAAGCAACAAATTTGCGAGTGAAAATAACCTGAAAAATTACTAAAATAATTTTAAAATTTCCCAAATATTCAAAAACTATTAAAATATAAATTTTGTAATTTTTAAATCATTTTTGGATTTAACATTAAACCCGCATTTCATGATTTAACGAACAAACTTGCGAGTGAAACTAACTCAAACAATTACCGAAATACTTCTAAATTTCCTGGAATATTTAAGAACTAATAAAATAAAATGTTCATAATTTTTAAAATATTTTTGAATTGTGCATCATACCTGCATTTTACGATTTAACGAACAAATGTGCGGGTGAATATAATCGGAAAAATTTCCGAAACAACTTTAAAATTCTCGACATATTCAAAACTAAAGAAAATATAAGTTTCATGATTTTTCAAACATTCTTGAATTTAATACTAATTTACACTTAAATACAATCAGAAAGCCATTTACATACAATTTCACAGAAATTTCGTATATACTTACATAATATTTATAAATTATCCTAATTAATCATACAATCGAAACCACACGTACCACTTAATCGCATAACACTTATACTCGCATAACCAATAAATCCAGATTTTAGAAACAATATATAAAATTTAGTTTTGAAAGGGTATTACACGTCGACAACATAATACTCTGGTATTGAACTATAACATTTTGAAAACTATTTAAACTAGAATAAATATTAAATTTTGTTCCTTTCTTTTTACGGAAGTTGCTTTTTATAATTACAAACAATTTTTGAAAAGTCCAGGTCATTATAATCTACCCTCCTTAAACGGATTTCGTCATCGGAATAACAGAAAGAAAGAGAGGGCACAAATATCAGTTAGTCCATATTATGTTAGGCCCTTAATCAACTGTAAAGGGGGTGAATACAATTAATATAATCAACTCGACAAAGCTTCAATAGAAATAACAGTTTTTATATTAATCTTATAAAAACTTATTGCACAAGTACTCTCTCGAAAGGATGAACAAATATCCTTGAGAGCTGCTAAGTTATGCGAAAGATATAACAACGTCGCAATGCTTATAGCATGAACCTAATCTGTGCTTTATATAGAGCACATCTACCAATGTATAAGGAATCTTATTCTATTAACAACAAGGAAACCTATACTATTGCTTCTGAGATAAAGTCCTTCACCGACTTGAAATTCCTATTTCCTTTTCCTCTTTAAAGATCAACTAATGTGACAAATACTGATTTCATCATCCGTCGATATCGTTATCCGTCAAATATCAAAATTCGTCGATGTCATCATCATCCGTCGATGCTTGTAATCATCCGTCGATGCTTATCACCATCATCTGATGATGCTAGTAATTACCTTCTGTAGATGCTTCTGATAGTTTCTGTTTGATATCATCAATTGCTCCTAACAATCTGCCCCTACTTGTTCATTATGGAATTATGGCAAGTTCCAATTGATGATGTCAAAACTATCTAAATGCAGGAATCAAGTGTAACGTCTGGGAAAACTACGCTTGTATTATATAATATTTATAATAAATTATGTATGTTAATATATCATTTATGTGTAATTAGTAGTAAAACCCTAACTGCTACGTGTTACGTGCATTTTGTATTATCCGGGTATTTTTAAGGTATTTTTCAGATATTTTATTTTTTATTTATAGCTTTCGTATCAAAAGTTATACAACCCAAATTATGATTTTTTAGTTGATATTTAAAATAAAATAATAGACTTTATTTTTCAACGAACAGCTTGTACCATCGCATAATTCTAAACTTCTAGGTATTTTATAAATTTTCTCGTACCGCGAAAAATGACTTTTTCGGGCCCCATTGGGTGTCAAGAACCCCACAAAAATCACATTTTTATTTTTATAAAATTATAGGACTATCATTTATACCATTTCTTTGTATTTTTGCATTATTCACAATTTTTGGGAAATTTTGGCATATATATTGTATATATAAAATATTTAAAAATTAAAATTTTAATATTCAAAAATTATAAAATTAGGGGCCAATTAATTTTAAAAAATGTAGAATTAGGGCCTTAATTTTAACTGGGAGTATTAATTTTACTACTATAAATAGCCTAATTTTTATTTAATTATTATTAATTAAGTCATTAAAAATCAGAAAATACACAAATTCTCTGCAAATCGGGTCGAAACGAACAGGGTCGGGTCAAGAATTCAATCGGTGATTTCGAGCAGATTACAACATCAAATCGTATCATAGGCCAGGCCAACAAGGCGGATTGAGCCAGTGGTAGACGAAGGTGAAATATTTGGAGTAAATCGCGTGAAAGGCAAGTTTTTCCCCTATTCTAATTTCAGAATAGTGACGTTTCTTCAGATTCTTATCACCATTGCACTCTTTTCATTCTTATTCACAAACACTGATACACAATTGCTATTCTCTTGTTCATATTTCATTTCGATTCTTGATTTCTCCTTTTCCTTGAATTCTCTATTCGTATTCAAATTGTTACACCTACACATTGGTATATTCTGGTGATTAGAATATATTAAAGCATACCGATTGTTCCGGTTGCTACTCCATGGACTGGATAGTGATGTTTGGGATTAAGTTTTACTTGATCCTAAGGATCGGGACATAACCGGATCCTTGATATGGGTTGTAGAGACTGGGTACCAGACTGGATCTATATAGTGAGATATAGATCTGCACTGTATCCTGGCTGATCAGTAGGGTATATGTGCGAACTTGTGTCCAGTTTAGTTCATTTGTATTCGCCAGTAATGGCCTTCTTTCTATTCTCGCAGGGTTATATCTTTGCAGATGTACCCAAATTACCGATTCATTTAAACTGCTTTAAGACTGTTTATATTTTACGGACTTGTTGAGCAATTATTGGCTCACCCCTTTTTGTTGTTATTCATTTTATTGTTTTTAGTTAAGAAGGAATATGAAACCTATCAGGACTCGAGTAGTAAAGAAGCGGGTCAAGCCGCAAGACCCTCTCATACCCAAGGTGTTGATTCCAATCCAGAATGAAAGCTTGGAGTTGCTTGAACATGTGGAGTGTAGATAGTTAGTGTGTGTGTGTTTGAATACTAGATGAACTTAGTTTAAAACTGGTTAGACAATGGGTTGTAATAAAAAGAATTTGTAAGATTTTGAATTTGGTTTGTAATAAAGTAGTTAGTGGTTTTTGTTTTCATACTTCAACCTAAAGAAGATCCTGGTTAGTGTAAAAGGGGTTTAGATATATTTCATTATTATTGTTACTCGGGTTTGGAGATTAGCTAGTAACCCCCAGACTTATACACCGGGTCTGGAGGGCGTTACAGGTTTGGCATCAGAGCTGTAGGTTTGGTCCCTGAAAACAAGAACATTAGGAATAAGATAAGATAGGGAGATCACATAGGATATGAATAGTCAAATAGGAAGAGTAGTGTCAGGATTTAGATAAGATTAGAATAGGAAAGTATAAGTTCTAGGAATTATTTAGTGACCTTTCTTCTTTCTTTGGTATATTATCTGATGGCGTCATCAGGTTATTCAGGTTCATCTGAGAGGACAGTCACAGGACCCGTCGCACCAGTTATTCCACCAGATCTGAGTATGTATTTCCACCTCTTCCACCACCTCTACCATTGCCCCAGGAGCTAGCACCACTAGTACCAGAACTGATTCCTGATCCAGTAAAGATGTTTGATTCACTAGAGTTCTTTGAGCCGATGCTTCCACCTCCACTTCCGATAGAGTATCAGTTTATTCCAGAGGTTGAGCCATAGTTTCCACCACCAGCAGTGTTACCTCCTATTCAGGTGCATGCCCCAGAGCCAGAGATATTTCAGATGGCCCCGGTTGAGGGAATGGGTGAGCATGACGTAGGGTTACAGTTGGGGTTACCACCCCAGGGTACTGCAGGGATGCAGAGAGTTCCGTCGCAGGAGTCTGTAAGACATGTTGCACAGCCATATATGGTACCATATCATGATTACCGTGTTGTGAGAGAGGATGCTGAGTATTGGAGATCCCAGTGCAGGGAGATTATGCATTTTTTTGGTCAGAGAGACCGAGGACCATTAGCCGCACTTAAGCCGGATTATATGATGAGACAAAGGCTACAGTCCACTGTGATGAGTGCTACCTTTGAGTTAGATGCGTTGATACATGACAGGCCACCATCTTATGTGGAGTTTCATAGGCTTCTTCGTTTGGCACAGACAGTTGTCTAGATACTCCGGGATGAGCTGAGGCGTATTCCGCCAGGATTTTGAGATCTGACAGCAGGAGACCAGATGTGTAGTATAGGTGACTGATTAGATTGATGCAGCTAGTATAGTATGGTTAGTGACGTATGTGTGTAGTATTTAGATTGACTTGTAGTAGCAGCAGCCAGGACAATTTTGAGCGAGGCTTTTGTACCAAGAATCCACACCTAAGGCTGGTGTTGTATATAAAATAAACTTTTTCAAATTTTCTTTCATCTAAATTTTAGTCTTTACAGTTTTACAACATTTACATTTACCTTATCGTTTTACAGTTTTCCATACTTTAAAATTCTGTAAAAAAATGTACCATCATTTTTATTAGTTACAAATCATTTTAACAGATTATTTAAATTTCCTGTTTTATATTAAGCAGATTGTTTCTTTATTTATTGTTAATTGTTTAATAAACTGTTAAAAAGGAATTACTTGTTTTATTATCAGAAAATGGCACCAAAGAGAAAGACTAGAACCGAAACCTCCAACAGTAACTCTGAGGGACAGACTAACGACACTATGAACCAAATGTTCCATCTGATGCAACAACCGATGGTAATGATGCAGCAGCAGATGTAACAACAACAGCAACAGATTCAGGAACAAATGTTACAACAGCCACCTCATCCTGGAACCTCAGATACCACCAGCTATACCTGTTGTTACCTTCAAGCAGTTTCAGTCAATTAAGCCTCCAGAGTTTGAGGAAACAACAGATCTTCTTAAGGCTACAACGTGGTTGAAGGAAATAGAAAAAGCGTTTGCGCTTGTGAAAGTAGGTGAGGACCAAAAGACTGATTTTGCTAGTTACTTTTTGAAATGAGAAGCGAATTATTGGTGGGAATCTAGGAAAGCGTTAGAAGGTGAAGACATTGTAACCTGGGATAGGTTTAAAGAGCTGTTTTTAGAGAAATATTTTCCTCGCTATGTGAAGAATCAAATAAAGGTTAAGTTCTCAGAATTGAAGGAAGGGAGTATGTTCGTGACAGAATACGAAGCCAAGTGTACTGAATTGGCTAAATTTTTTTGAGAACAAGTTGATACCGAAGAAAAACGAGCCCAAAGATTCCAACAAGGACTACGACCATGGAATCGTGGCAATGTGGCAGTTTTTGAATTGACAACTTATATCGCCGTGGTCCAGAAAGCCATGATTATTGAAGGAGAAAGCGTAAAATCCCAAAAGGAAAGAGGACAGGAAAGTTTCCAGAACCGTTCCAGCAGGAAGTCGAGATTCCAACCCCGGACAAATATGAATTTCAAAAGGATAGGACAAGGCAACCAGAAAACAGGTAATCGTTTCCAAGTTCCCATCCGACAGGGAATTGTCAGAGTACCAGTACCATACTGCAAGACTTGTGGTCAGAAACATATCGGCATCTGTATCAAGGCAAATGTGACATGTTTTAAATGTAAGCAGAAGGGTCACTATTCTAACGAATGTCCAACGGGAATAACAAAAGTTACTTATTTCTAGTGTGGAAAGAAAAGACATATCGCTAGGAATTGCAAATGACCAGCAATGGCGGCTAGTATTCCTAAAGTGTTGACATTACTTTCTCCACCACATCCTAATCAGCCCAAAGCAAGGACTTTTAACATGACAATGAAGGAAGCTGTGCAGAGTCCTAGTGTAATTGCAGGTTCGTTTTTTGTGAACTCAGTAAATTCAAAAGTACTAATTGATTCTAGAGCTACACGATCTTTTATTTATGAAAAATTCCTTGATAAGATATACTGTGAAACTAAATGGTTGGGCGAGACGTTAATTATAAAATTAACGAATGATGACCAAGTTCCGGTAGATCGAGTATGTCGTGCATGCGATATCGAAATAGTCGGACATCATTTCTCCATAGACCTGATTCCTTTTAAATTAAGAGAGTTTGACGTTATTTTGGGAATGTATTGGTTAGCTTGTCATAATGCCCAGATACATTGCGCGAATAAGAAGGTGCAATTGTGAACTGCGGAAAATGCAACGGTAATGTTTAGAGGCGAAAAACAACGAAAGAAATTTCTGACAATAATGCAGACCAAACGATTGCTTCGATAAGGATGTGAGATGTATATAGACTACGTATTAGATACAGAAAAGGGAAGTCCCAAAATAGAAGATATGCAGTTGTATGTGAATTTCTTGATTTCTTTCCAGACGAGCTTCCAAGATTACCGCCAGACTGAGAGATTGAGTTTACAATCGATTTAGCGCCAGGTACAGAACCAGTTTCAAAAGCTCCATATCGAATGACACCAGTCGAGATGAAAGAATTATCGACGCAATTGCAAGATCTACTAAACATGAGAATCGTAAGACCCAGTGTATCCCCATGGGGTGTACCGGTATTGTTTGTAAAGAAAAAAGACGGTAACATGCGACTATACATCAACTATCGGGAATTGAATAAGCTGACTATCAAGAATAAATATCCTCTACCAAGAATCGATGATTTGTTTGATCATCTAAAAGGAGCCGCATAATTTTCTAAAATAGATTTGAGATCGGGCTATCATCAATTGAAGATTAAAGCTGAAGTATTCCCAAGACTGCTTTTCGTACAAGATACGGACATTATGAGTTTCTCATAATGGCATTCGGTTTGACCAACGCGCCAACATCATTCATGGATATGATGAATAGGGTATTCAAGAGGTACTTGGATAAATTCGTGATTGTATTTATTGATGACATCTTGATTTATTCGAAGAATGAAGAAGAACATGCCGAGCATTTGAGGATTGCTTTGGAAATTCTAGGAAATGAGCAGTTGTGCATGAAGTTCTCGAAATATGAATTCTGGTTAAAGGAAGTACAATTTTTAAGGCATATCATTAGTAGGGAAGGCATTCAAGTTGACCCAGCGAAGATTGAAACTGTTTTAATTGGGAAAGGCCGAAGATACTAACTGAAGTTCAAAGTTTCTTGGGATTGGCAGGATACTATAGAAGATTTGTTAAAGATTTTGTGAAGATAGCAACGCCACTGACCAAGTTAACTCGAAAGAATGAAAAGTTCGTATGGGATGATAAATGTGAGGAAAGTTTTCAAGAACTGAAGAATCGGTTAGTAACTGCACCGGTACTTGTATTGCCAGATAAGCATGGAGATTTCGTCATTTACAACGACGCTTCATACCATGGACTAGGATGTGTACTGATGCGACATGGGAACATAATTGTATATGCTTCGAGACAATTAAAACCTCATGAACAGAAATATCCTACACATGATCTGGAATTAGCAGTGATCATATTTGCATTGAAACTTTGGAGACACTATCTTTACGGTGAAAAATGCGAAATCTACACAGATCATAAAAGTTTAAAATACATCTTTACGCAGAAGGAACTTAACATGAGGCAACGATGATGGTTAGAGTTGATCAAAGATTATGATGTTACGATTAGCTATCATCCAGGAAAAGCAAAAATTGTGGCAGATGCAATGAGCCGAAAAGAAAGATTGAATTTGTTAACTTCATCTGAAGAATTAGACAAGGAATTTGACAAGTTGGAAATTGAGATTCGTGTTCCCAATGAATCTACTGAAGTTATTACGCAATGACTTTTCAACCAGAATTATTGGAAAAGATTCGACGATGTCAAGAAGAAGTGATGGGTCAAGAGGACAACTTAACGGGAGAAGAAATCACCACCCAGAAGGATAACGAAGGAATTCTACACTTTGCATCAAGAGTCTGGATCCCTAATGTGTACGAGCTGAAGGAAGAGATATTATGAGATGCGCACAGTTCGAAATATTCCATACATCTGGGAAGTACAAAAATGTACCGCGATTTGAAAGAAAACTTTTGGTGGCCAAATATGAAGAAGGAGATAACAAAATGGTAAGTAAATGCTACACATGCCAACGAGTTAAAGCAGAACATCAACGTCCAAGTGGATTACTGCAACCATTGGATATTCTAGAATGGAAATGGGAACATCTAGCAATGGATTTTGTGGTAGGACTTCCAAGGACCAGAGCAAATCATGACGCGATATGGGTAATCATTGATAAACTAACGAAGTCAGCACATTTTCTACCGATTAATGAAAAATTTTCACTCGACAAGCTAGTGCACTTATATCTCAAGGAAATTATGATGCGACATGGAGTTCCAATATCTATCATGTCTGATCAAGATCCCCGGTTTAATTCAAGATTTTGGAGACAATTTCAAGAATGTCTTGGAACCAAATTAAATATGAGTACCGCTTATCATCCGCAAACTGATGGGCAAAGTGAAAGAACTATCCAGACAATCGAAGACATGTTACGAGTTTATGCGATTATTTTTGAAGGTAGTTGGGATGATCATTTACTTTTAGTCAAATTTTCTTACAACAACAGCTATCACGCGAGCATTGGAATGCTGCCTTACGAAGCTTTATATGGAAGAAAATGCAGATCACCGGTGTATTGGGATAAAGTTGGAGAATGCAAGATTTTGGGTCCAATATTGATTTAGCAGACCAAAGAAAAGATAGAACTTATTCGAATGCGATTAGATGCAGCGCATAATCGACAACGCAGATATGCAGATCAAGCGAGAAAAGATATGGACTACCAATAGGGAGAGCATGTGTTACTCAAAATATCGCCATGGAAAGGATTGACCAGATTTGGAAACAAGGGTAAATTGAAGCCATGATATGTTGGACCATTCGAAATCTTGAAGAAAGTGGGAAAAGTTGCTTATGAGTTAGCTTTACCAACTCACATGCAGCATATTAACAATGTGTTTCACGTGTCGATGCTTAAGCGATATAATCCTGATTCTAGACATGTAATAGAATATGAACTGATAGATATCCAACCTGATTTGTCTTTTATAAAACAGCCGATAAGAATTCTAGATCGGCAAGAGAGAGTGTTGAGGATTAAGTCTGTATCTTTAGTGCGAGTTTTGTGGAGAAATCCTATGGTTGAAGAATCAACCTGGGAACTTGAGAGTGAAATGTTAGAAAAATATCCTCATTTGTTTTCTTAGCGAGATTCTGAGGACAGAATCCTATTAAGGGGGAATGATGTAACGTCTGGGAAAACTACGCTTGTATTATATAATATTTATAATAAATTATGTATGTTAATATATCATTTATGTGTAATTAGTAGTAAAACCCTAACTGCTATGTGTTACGTTCATTTTGTATTATCTGGGTATTTTCAGGGTATTTTTCAGATATTTTATTTTGTATTTATATCTTTCGTATCAAAAGTTATACAACCCAAATTATGATTTTTTAGTTGATATTTAAAATAAAATAATAGACTTTATTTTTCATCAAACGGCTTGTACCATCGCATAATTCTGAACTTCTAGGAATTTTATAAATTTTATCGTACAGCGAAAAATGACTTTTTCGGGCCCCATTGGGTGTCAAGAACCCCACAAAAATCACATTTTTATTTTTATATAATTATAGGACTTTCATTTATACCATTTCTTTATATTTTTGCATTATTCACAATTTTTGGAAAATCTTGGCATATATATTGTATATATAAAATATTTAAAAATTAAATTTTAATACTCAATAATTATAAAATTAGGGGCCAATTAATTTTAAAAGATGTAGAATTAGGGCCTTAATTTTAACTAGGAGTATTAATTTTACTATTATAAATAGCCTAATTTTTATTTAGTTATTATTAATTAAATAATTAAAAATCAGAAAATACACAAACTCTCTACAAATCGGGTCGGAACGAACATGGTCGAGTCAAGAATTCAATTGGTGATTTCTAGCAGATTACAACATCAAATCGTATCATAGGCCAGGCCAACAAGGCGGATTAAGCCGGTGGTAGACGAAGGTGAAATATTTGGAGTAAATCACGTGGAAGGCATGTTTTTCGCCTATTCTAATTTCAATATACTGACGTTTCTTCAGATTCTTATCGTACTTGCAATCTTTTGATTCTTATTCACAAACACTGATACATAATTGCTATTCTCTTGTTCATATTTCATTTCGATTCTTTATTTCTCCTTTTCCTTGAATTCTCTATTCGTATTCAAATTGTTACACCAACACATTGGTATATTCTAGTGATTAGAATATATCGAAGCATACCGATTGTTCCTGTTGCTACTCCATGGACTGGATAATGATATTTGGGATTAAGTTTTACTTGATCCTAAGGACCGGGACATAACTGGATCTTTGATATGGGCTGTAGAGCCTGGGTACCCGACTGGATCTATATAGTGAGATATAGGTCTGCACTGTATCCTGGCTGATCAACAGGGTATAAGTGTGAACTTGTGTCCAGTTTAGTTCATTTATATTCGCTAGTAATGGTCTTCTTTCTATTCTCGCAGGGTTATATCTTTGCAGATGTACCCAGATTACCAATTCATTTAAATTGCTTTAACACTGTTTATATTTTGCGGACTTGTTGAGCAATTATTGGCTCACCCCTTTTTGTTGTTATTCACCTTATTGTTTTCAGTTAAGAAGGAATATGAAACCTATCAGGACTCGAGTAGTAAAGAAGCGGGTCAAGACGCGAGACCCTCTCATACCCATGGTGTTGATTCCTATACAGGAAGAAAGCTTTGAGTTGACTGAACAGGTGCAGTGTAGATAGTTAGTGTGTGTTTGAATAAAAGATGAACGTAGTTTAAAACTGGTTAGATAATGGGTTATAATAAAAAGAATTTGTAAGATTTTGAATTTGGTTTATAATAAAGTATTTAATGGTTCTTGTTTTCATAATTCAACCTAAAAGAGATCCTGGTTAGTGTAAAAGGGGTTTAGATATATTTCATTATTATTGTTACTCTGGTTCGGAGATTAGCTAGTAACCCCCTGACTTATATCCCAGGTCTGGAGGGCATTACATCAAGTATGAAGATTCAATATTGCTTTAGTGAATATCAGATTTAACTCTTCATCCTGAACTGCTTCTTTAACTTGAGCAATGTCAGAGGTTAACTTCACTTCCTCAGCTGAGAATGCTTCTAGAAATCTTCCTTCTTTGACTAGTTTGGATTATTTCTGCTTCAAGTAAATTTTCTTCAATATCAAGAGCTTTAACTACTGTATAGAATAAATCTATCAGAGTTTAAGATTTAAATTCCTTTAGATACTGACTCCGGCTTTGGCTTTAGTCTTTAAAAACCTTGACTTTTCTTCTATCTTCTCCTTTCCTTTAAGCTTCATGTCAGCAGTTCCAATAGCTTGTGATCTGAGAGATCTTTCATCTTCTGTCTAACTGATTTTCCTTATAATTATACCTCTGGTTGGTTTGTTAGAAGGATCATCTTCATAAAGTACTTGAGAAACAACAACAATATCAGCATTTGCTGTCTTTATAGAATTTTTAAAGTCTTCCTCCGTTTGCCTTAGCTGTTCAAGATCAACTTCAGGATTTTCTTTTGCATATATTCTTCAACTCACCTCAGAATCAAATAATTGAATCTTTGGATCCTTGTAGAACAGAGTTGTATTTCTTTCTTTAACTTTCAGACTTTGGAGATATTGGCTTGCTTCAGCACCGACTTCTTTCTCCAGAATACCTTGGTCTTCATCAGCAATATTTGTGACTTGTGAAGATTTTTGCATTTTAGTAGTCACATTTAATTCTTCAACTCATGTTTCATTCCTCTTACTTGCTCTTTTACTCTCCTTCTGTTCCCCCTTATTACTTCCATTAGGATTTTCATCATCAGTACCTATCAATGACAGTTATTTGCTTTTAGATTTTTCAATTCCCCCCCCTTTGGCATTATCACCAAGCAGTAGAGAAATAATTAGCTCCATTGAATTTTGTACTTCTGTAAGTTGAGCAGACATTTGATCTTGTTTAGCTTCCAATCTAGTTTGACTGGATTTAATTGAAATTTTTCTAGCAACTATTAGTGAAAATTGTTTCTGAATTTCCTAATGAGTAAGCAGCTTTAAAGCAATCAATGATTCTTTAATATGATTGATTTGAGTAGTAGTTGCTTCATGAGCTGTGTGTAAGGATCTGACAACCAAAGTAGACGCTTTCAGATGATTCAGTATATCAGGATTTGTAAGATTCTGTTATGCTGTTTCCAAATGTTTAACTGCACGTATTTTGGAAATAAGATATGTATTATCTTTCCAATAAGCATTTGAGATATTATCATAATAATCCTGCTTCTTCTTAACTTCTAACTCTTTCATTTTCTGTTGTCTCACATGCACAGGCATATCTTCAGGAAAGAAAAGATTATCCTCAAGATCTAACAAAACATTAGATACATGAGTTTCTTTACCATCATTAGATTCTTCAATAGCAGCTAGATCTTGCACTAGTTTCTGAACTTTATCATCAGCTTCAGTATGTAGAATAGAATGATAAATTGATCCAGTGGCTTTAAAAGCTTCAACACCTTCAACAGTTATCTCCACATCTTCAAGTATTATAGATAAATGAATTGAAGCTTCAAAATTAACTTCCAGGAGTGCATGTCCTGTAGAATGATGTGGTGATTATGAAATGGATGAATCTTGATGAATGGACTGTTGTGCTACTACATCTTCAACAACAACATGGATTTCTTCAAGTGATGGAAAAGAAGAATAAATGGACTATTTTTCAAGAAAAATAGGGATTATCTCATATGGTGGAATAGTAGAATGTATGGACTGCAAGAAAGTATCAGTACTTAGACTTGCAGGGAGATCAATAGCCTTTGATACATCAGAGTTTTCCTGAGATTCAACCGACTGTTGTTCAACATCTGTTCTTTTAGTACTCTGAGCATCTGCAAACATATAGAAAATTAAAACTTAATCTCTCTATTCTTTTACAGTAGTCTAACTGCTCCTCACACTACACATCTCATGACTTTTAATAGTCAGAGCTTCCTCACAAGGATTACTAAATCATATCTCTCATCTACCTCTCCTTTTTCCAGGAAGGATCCCGCCTCTCTTAAATTCTATTTTTCTCACAATCTTTTCGCACATCTCACGGAAAAAGGCTCAGAAAGATTGTCCTACATAAATAAGAGGTGGCTAAAGAAGGGTGATCTGTGATCATACAACTAGAGGTAGTCCTTAACTAAGGTCTAGATGCAATCATTTCAACATGATTTATATCATGAAAAACCTACTATAAATGCTGAAAGAACTAAATCAATATTTAAAATAAATGTTGATAAAGTAATACCAGTATTTATACCTTGTGAATTCATAATTAGACTCACAGTAGATAATGTGGTTATGACAGTTGTTGTACATCAATAACGAGAACCTCCATTTGAATTGGAGAGGATTTGATCAGGTTACTGTCATGTACCATGATCTCAAACTTTTGTTATTCTTGCAAAGAACTAATACTTGAATGTACTTAACGAAAGCTATCACAGAGTCTTCAGTAAAAACTGTTGAAACCTCTGTGTCTCTGTTAGTATCATCAAGATCTACCTCAACAAGTAGTCTCTAACCAACTAAATGTTGTTTCTGAGTGGTGAACATAATTCAAAAATTATGTCACTTGATTTTTGGCAACATTTGAGAAAAGAATTCAAGTATTTCAGTTGTAAGAAGAATTTTTAAGATATAAGATATATGAAATTTGAGATTGAGTGTGGATAACTTTCTTGATCAGAAAAGAAAGTTTCAAAAGATTTTGAATTGTAAGTAACACTCAAAAATTATAACTCTTAGTGGTTAAAAATTAAATCTTCCTTCAATTTTCTTCTTTAAACAACAATTACTTCCTGTAGTGCTCAATCTATACTGAAGTGTCACATGAACTCAAATAGAGATTAGTTTATATATATGCACTGTGAAAAATATCTGAAGTTTAACATGAAGTACTGATTTAACATTTAACATTTAAGAACATTCAAGCACATATATAAGAAAGTAATCAAGAAGTCATTTAGAAAGCAAAAGAAGATAATATATATTCATTCATAATGAAGAAACAAAGTACAAGATTTTATAGAATTTTAAGAATAAAATCCTAATACAATCTATCTACTCGGACTTCTTCTGCTTCTTCGCCCCTCGCTCTATCTTCATCGCCTTGCGATGGTAAATCCTACTCATTGTGCCTGCAAGAGAGATAATATTCTCTTGCAGCTTAATAGCTGCTTGTCGAGCATGTTCTGCCATCTTAATCCGAAGTTCTTCTTGAAGAAGAACCTCTCCAGTGAAGAAGTGTTGTTCCAACTGATCATCCCAAGAGAGATGATCATAGACTAAGTTGGAACTTTAGTTGGATGGTAGAATTCTCCACGAATACGAACCTTATATCCGTGAGGGTCAAAGTATATCTGCTCATCACTAGGATTAAAAATTGGTAGATAACAACCACCGTTGCGTGTGTGAAACTGAGGTTGAACCATTTTGATATGTAAGATTGTGAATGAAGTGATGAGAAAGTGATGAGTTAAAAATAAAGAGAGAAGTGAGAAGGTTTGAGAGTCGAGGGTTGTATTTATAAAAAAGAAAGTAGAAACTGAAGAGACTCTTTGATTGAATATGCAATAATTAGACATAATAAGCATACATGATTACACGTATCTAGGCAAGAAAAAAATAATCTCTCTCTTCATATACCTATTCCCAATGTAAATACTCAAGTATCAACGGATATGTTAGGAATATATGTGTAATAGTTTGATGATAAGCTAAACAAAACACTTAAGTAGAAATCTAGTGTTTGTAGCCTCAACGGATAAGACCACTTTGGCTATCCGTTGATGGAGTAGCTTTACTTAGAAATAAGTTTAGTATTGTAGCACATTTCAGTCTTTGTAAATGAGTTATAATTCTTGGAAGTTGTAGGAAATTATAAGTCATGTTGACTACTAGTGGATATGCAAATAGGAGGGCTAATTGTAAATATTTCATGCCTTGTAATTTTGTATAAATGAAGTACTATCAACTGATAAATTAAAGACCTTCAACGGATAAGAAATAAAGCCTCAACGGATGTCTCTAAAGCTTCAATAGATAACATCCATCAACGGATGAGTGCATCAACGGATAAAGCTTCAACTGCTAAAGCATCAACGGATAAAGCCACCAATGGATGAAAGCTTCAATGGATGCTCAGTTCCATAGCAGTTGATAGTGACAATTCATAAGCTAACAGTGACACATGGGTTGACAGAGACAATTGGAATGTGGTAGCCTCTTGGAGGAATCAAGAAAAAGCAGCATTTCCATTCTGGTGCAAACAAAGAAGTATTTAAAGATTCTCAGATTATCTTAGATTGCATTGGACAGAGAAATGAAGAAGAAACATGTGCATAACTATTTTATAATTGTATTGTATCTTTGTTTTCACTTGAAATGCTTGGTGATATATAAACCAAGTTGCAGCTAGTAATTAGGTATGAATTTTCAAGAGCTGTTTAGAAAAATTCAGAGAGAAAATCATCTAGTTTGTACTAGGAAGCAGCTGTGAACAATTTATTGTATCACAGATTTTCTGAAATACACATCTTTGGTGGAACAACAAATCCAGCAGAAAATTTTTTAAAGCCTCTGTGTTCTTTATATTTGTGTTTTGAATATATATTTGGCTGCACTTGCTTAATGCCATTCACACACATCTGTTCATCATACACTTAGCTTTTGAAACTGCTCAAAACTTGAAAAAGTTTTGAGATTTACATTAAACCCCCCTTCTGTAAATCTCATTATTAGTTCCTTGGGAATAACAATTGGTATCAGAGCAAGCTCTTGACATACAAAGAGTTTAAATATCTATTCTACTAACATCATGAGTAAGAAGGATATTGGAGTGAAGATTCCAATCCTGGAAAGAGATAATTATCATCACAGGAAAGTGAAGATGCATCTACATCTTCTCTCTCAAGATGAAAGCTACATAAACTGCATTGAGAGTGGTCCTCACATCCCTCACAAAGTGGCCACAGCTGCTACTGCCACAGTTGTTGTTGGACAGTCTATTCCCAAGCCAAGAGTAGAATGAACTCCTGAAGATATTGAAGAGGTTCATAAGGACAAGAAGGCCATGAACATTCTATTTAATGGCCTAGACAAAGATATGTTTGATAATGTCATTAACAGCCTCTCTGCTAAGGAAATTTGGGATACTGTACAACTTATCTGTGAAGGTACTGAGCAAGTTAGAGAGAACAAAATGCAGCTTCTCATTCAACAATATGAATATTTTCATTCTGAAGAAGGAGAATCATTGAATGATACTTTCAATAGATTTCAGAAACTGTTGAATGGATTGAAGCTGTATGGAAGAGTGTACCAAGTCAAGGATTCCAACTTAAAATTTCTAAGGTCTCTACCAAAGGAATGGAAGCCTATGACTGTTTCACTAAGGAATTCTCAAGATTATAAGGACTTCACACTTGAAAGATTATATGGAATTTTGAAGACCTATGAACTTGAGATGGAGCAAGATGAGCTGTTGGAGAAGGGAAAGAGAAAAGGTGGATCAGTTGCACTTGTAGCTGAAAATGAGAGAATTGAAGTGAGGAATGAAGAAAAGATAATGCCAAGTCTCAAAATTGGCACAAGCAAATCAGATTCAAGCAAGGGAAAGGAGCAAGCAGCTGAGGTTGAAGACAATTCCAGTCAAGATGACTCTGATGATGTTGATGAACATCTGGCCTTTCTGTCCAGAAGATTTGCAAAAATAAATTTCAAGAAAAACACTAGAGCCACTAAGCCAAACAAGAACATGGTGGACAAGTCTAAGTTCAAGTGTTATAACTGTGGCACAAGTGGACACTTTGCAAGTGAGTGCAGAAAGCCAACTTCTGAAAAGAAGAAATTTGAGCAAATGGATTACAAAAAGAAATATTTTGAATTGCTCAAACAAAAGGAAAAGGCTTTTCTGACTCGGAAAAATGACTGGGCAGCTGATGGAGCCAATGAAGATGATGATATGGAGTATGTCAACTTAGCCTTGATGGCTAATTCTGATGAGAATGAAACTAGTTCATCAAGCAACCAGGTAATTACTACTGACCTCTCTCGGCTTTCTAAAGATGAATGCAATGAAGCTATAAATGATATGTCTACTGAACTGTATCACTTACGTGTTTCCCTTAAATCACCGACTAAAGAGAACATTAGAATTAAAGAGAATAATCTGTTTTTAAGTGATATGAATGCTATGTTAGAGGGTAAGGTAATTGAGCTTGAAAAGATTAAAATCAAATGTTTATCTGTTGAGAGTGAACTTGAAGAGTCTGTTAAGAAAGTAGAAATTCTTTCTAAACAACTAGAACGCGAGCAAGAGGTAATCAAGGTTTGGAAAACATCTAGGGATGTTAGTGCTCAAATTGCCAAAGTTCAAGGAATTGAATCCTTCTGTGAGAATGCCTGGAAGAAAAACAAAAAGGAAATGGAATTAATTGATGGACTGTCAATGGATGTGGAATCAACGGATGATGAAAGTCATCCGTTGAAGGAAGAAAAGGGGCATCCGTTGAAGGCTGATCAGTTGAAACATGAAAATGATTCTAAAAAGGATAATTTGAAAAATCTCAGCAAGAAGTTTGGTTCAACTTCCAAGAACTTTGTCAAAGAAGAAGCTAGCACATCCAAAGATGCTAGTAAGGTGAATATAAGACACATGACTTTAGATCAGTTGAAGAATAGGCTTAAATTGGTTGAGGATAAAAAGGAAACTAAAAGAAAATCCAATAGAAATGGGAAGGTAGGGATTAACAAACACAACAACTACACACCTGATAAGTATGCTCCTAGAAAAAGTTGTGTGCATTGTAGTAGTGTTAATCATCTATCTGCTAACTGCAAATCTGTTAAGAATGCTCCCATGCCTTTAACTCCTTCCATGCCTAACATGTCTATGTCACCATTGCATGGCATGCATGTTCTGTCTCAACAGCATCCTCATGCACATTTTGCAAATATGCCATATGTTAATAATCCTTATTTTGCTGCATTTAGTATGCCTCAAATGCCATACAACATGCCTATGTGGAATAACATGTTTGCACAATCTATGCCTTATCAAATTCAACCAAATGTGCTAAATGATTCTGTGACTAACCCTACACTTCAACCAACTACATCTGAGACCTAGGTTGACTCAAAGTTACCTAAGTCAAAAGGTGCAGGAAGTGTGAAGTCTAGGAAAATGACTAACAAGGCTGGACCCAAGGAAACTTGGGTACCAAAATCAACTTGATTTGATTTTGTTGTGTGCACAGAAAAAGAAGGAATCTATGGTACTTGGATAGTGGTTGTTCAAGGCACATGACAGGAGATTTCACCCTGCTCACAGAGTTTAAGGAGAGAGCTGGCCCTAGCATAACCTTTGGAGATGACAGTAAAGGGTTCACTATGGGATATGGCTTGATTTCAAAGAATGTCATCATTGATGAAGTTGCACTAGTTAATGGTCTCAAACACAATCTATTGAGCATCAGTCAACTATGTGACAGAGGGAATACAGTTTCCTTCAATTCTGAAGCCTATGTTGTTACCAATAAGAAGGACAACAAAGTGGTTCTAACTGAAGTTAGAAAAGGGAATGTGTACTTGGCTGACTTCAACTCTACATATGCAGAATCAATCACTTGTCTTTTTAGCAAAGCAAGTCAAGATGAAAGTTAGCTATGGGACAAGAAACTGTCCCATTTGAATTTCAAGACAATGAATGATCTAGTCAAAAAGGACTTATTTAGAGGAATGCCTCTAGTGGAATTGTCAAGGGATGGACTGTGTGATGCTTGTCAGAAAGGAAAGCAAAAGAGAGCATAATTCAGTAAGAAGCTTAAATCAGCAATTGATGAACCATTACAACTGGTACACATGGATCTTTTTGGGCCAGTCAATGTACTGTCAATTTCAAGGAAAAGATATTTCCTAGTGATTGTAGATGATTTCTCAAAATTTTCATGGACATATTTTCTTGGTTCAAAGGATGAAGCTAGTGAAATCATTATCAATCATATCAAGCAAGTCAACAACCATCCAGATTTCAATGTAAGGAATATCAGGAGTGACAATGGAACTGAGTTCAGGAATTCTACCATGAAGTTGTTTTGTGAAGAAAATGGGATCATGCATGTGTTCTTAGCTCCAAGGACTCCATAACAAAATGATGTGGTGGAAAGAAAGAACAGATCACTAATTGAAGCTGCAAGAACAATGCTTGAAGAGTCAAAGCTCCCAACATATTTTTAGGCTGAGGCTGTTAACTGTGCATCTTACACTCAGAATATTTCTCTAATTAATCAAGCAAAAGGCATGACTCCCTATCAATTGTTCAAGAGAAGAAAACCAACCCTAAACTTCCTTCATGTCTTTGGTTGCAAATGCTACATACTAAGAAACCAACCTGATCACAAAGACAAGTTTGATGCAAAGGCTGATGAAGGGATATTTGTTGGTTATTCTGCTGGAAAATCATATAGGGTCTACAATCTAAGAACCGACATTGTTATGGAATCTATGCATGTTGTGTTTGATGATAAAAAGATTGATGGACTAACAGATGAGGGACACCATGAAAGACTCAAATTTGACAACATTGAGATATATTGTGATGATAGTGAAGATGAGAATGATGGAGAAGACACTTCAAAAAGGATTCAAAATTTGCCTTTGGATAATGCACAAAGTGCTGCATCAGTTGAAAGTCATAACTCAACATCCGTGAACAGAAGTAATGCAACATCCGTTGAAAGACAAAGTGCATCATCTGTTGAAGTACATAATGGAGCATCCGTTGATCATAGTTCATCAACAGATAATCAAATTACATCATCAGTTGATAGAACTCCCAGTTCCTTGCAAAGGACCAATAACTCATGGGGAGTTTCAACTAATCAACACTCTATCTCATATCATGACAACACTGAGGCCACCTCATCTAGAGCTAATCTACCACCTCAAAGGAAATGGACCAAGAATCATCCATTTGAACTAATCATTGGTGATGCAATATCTAAGGTGCAAACTAGAAGGGCTACTCAAGATGAATGTCTATACAATAGTTTTCTATCACATGCGGAACCTAAGAGAGTGGAAGAAGCTCTATTGGATCTAGATTGGATTGTATCTATACAAGAGGAGCTAAACCAATTTGAGAGGAACAAAGTATGGAAGCTGGTACCCAAGCCAAAAAAACAAGAGTTCTATTGACACAAAATGGGTATTCAGAAACAAGATGGATGAAAATGGCATTGTCATAAGGAATAAAGCTAGATTGGTTTCCAAGGGCTACTCTCAACAAGAGGGAATAGATTTTGATGAGACATTTGCTCTTGTTGCAAGACTTGAAGCCATCAGAATTTTTCTAGCCTATGCAGCCCATGCCAATTTCAAAGTCTATCAAATGGATGTCAAGAGTGCATTTCTGAATGGATAATTGGAGGAAGAAGTCTATGTGAGTCAACCTCCAGGGTTTGAAGATCCAAGTTTTCCAGACCATGTGTATTATCTGTTGAAAGCACTCTATGGACTAAAGCAAGCACCTAGAGCCTAGTATGAGACTTTGTCAAAATTTCTTCTAGATAATCACTTCACTAGAGGTACTATTGACAAAACACTTTTCTTTAGAAATGTTAATGGCTCTACAATACTTGTTCAAATTTATGTAGATGATTTTATATTTGGTTCTACAGATGATAAACTTTGTAAAAAGTTTGGAAATTTAATGCAAAGTAAATATGAGATGAGCATGATGGGAAAGTTAACTTATTTTCTTGGTTTACAAGTTAAACAAGTTAGTGGTGGAATTTTAATTAGTCAAACTAAATATATTTATGATCTTTTAAAGAAGTTTGATTTAATGGAATGTTCATCTGCAAAAACTCCCATGGCCACTGCCACTAAGATTGAATTAAACAAGGTTAAAAAGTCTATGGACATTACAAGCTATAGAGGCATGGTTGGCTCAATTCTATATTTAACTGCTAGTAGACCTGATATAATGTTTTCTATATGCCTTTGTGCTAGATTTCAAGCTGATCCTAGAGAATCTCACTTAGTTGCTATTAAAAGAATATTCAGATATCTCAAAGGGACTCCAAATCTAGGAATTTGGTACCCTAGAGAGTCTGGTTTTGATCTAATTGGCTACTCAGATGCAGATTATGCAGGTTGCAAAATAGACAGGAAAAGTACAACTGGCACCTGTCAATTTCTAGGGAATAAGCTTGTGTCATGGTTCCATAAGAAGCAAAATTATGTTTCTACATCAACAGCTGAGGCTGAGTACATTGCTGCTGGTAGTTGCTGTGCACAAATATTATGGATGAGAAATCAACTATTTGACTATGGGCTAAATGTTGACAAAATTCCAATATTCTGTGACAACACAAGTGCCATTGCCATTACTGAAAATCCAGTGTAGCATTCAAGAACCAAGCACATTGACATCAAGTACCACTTCACAAGGGAACATGTGATGAATGGTACAATTGAACTTCATTTTGTTCCAAGTGAAAAACAAATTGCAGACATATTTACCAAGCCACTTGATTAATCAATATTCAAAGATTGGTAAGTGAGCTAGGTATGCTTAATTATTCCTAAATTCATGTCCTAATTGTAATTTATTATGCAGCCTGAAATAAATTTGTTGCAAGAGCAAAATTGGCTTTAAGTAAAGTTTATCCTATCAATGGATATTTTCTATCCGTTGAAAGCCAAAGTTGTTCCATCAATAGATGTTCATTATCCGTTGAAAGATAAATACATTTCTGGAAATTTTATCCTTCAACGGATAAAACTATGTTAATCTTCAACGGATGACCGTTTACCTCATCCATTGAACTGTCACATCAGTCGTTTTGAGTGAGTCACAACCGTTGATTCTATTTTCTTAACCGTTGATACATATATACAGTTGTATGTATTTATATTAAAGGCAGTTTTAGAATACATACAGTTTTTCTTTTATTCTCAAACGGCTGTAATTTACTTAAAAATATTGTTTAATCATTCTCTTTATGTCTTAATTTAAGAAAGTATAAAAGCCCCTTTGAATTCTTATTTTCACTTTACGCTTTCTTGAAATTTCAAAAGCTTTTACTCTCTTTCTCTCCAAAAACTCTCAACTTTTCTCTGCAAATTCTACCCACAACAATGGCACCAGTAGTAAAGATAATGTCCCAATCTGGGTTTGTCTATGAGAAAAACAATTTCGTAGCTTTGGTGGAAAAGAATGAAGCCCACTCAGACTATCACAAGATGATGGATTTCATCAAGAACTGCAAACTAAGCTATGCAATGCTGGAAGCCCTAATGATTTAATGTGAGGTAGTTGAGGAGATTTGGACAACTGCTGAGTTCAACCCCACTGATATGACCATCTCCTTCTCTCTCAAAGGTAAGGGTTACTGTACTAACTCTGATGATATACAGTCCTGCTTTAAATTACCTGAAAACAATGCCATGACATTACACACTAATAATGATGTATCTAGCATGTTAGATTCCATAGGCTATTCCCTTGATTCTACTAGTTTAGGCAGTATTAAGCGAAAAGGCCTTAGGAAATAGTGGAGTTTTCTCAGTGATGCCTTTATCAAGGTTTTCTCTGGGAAAATTAGTAATTTTTATGCAATAACTTCAGCTCTTGTTAATATGCTCTATATGCCGGTTTCTGATAGGTAATATAATTTTAGCAACTATGTTATGCTAGAATTGGGTACTAGGTTAGGTAACACGGCTAATAGAACTCATTGAAAGGAATATTTCCTAAGTCCAATCATGTATTAGGATTTAGGAATAACTTTTATGTAATATGTTTTGATTTCATTGATATTAATAAAGACTTGTTTTGTTTTTATTACGGGCTTTATCTATTTAAGTGTTTAAATAAGATATACCATAGTTTAGAGTAAAGCTTTTTATGGATTATGATGATATCATAATAGTGAGACCTAAAAAGATGATAACTCTAAATTTAAATAGTTCCTGGTCATAGGATTACTAACTGGTAATTAATAATTCGCAAAGATCGGTACATACTATGCTTGCTTCATTATGAAAGATGTCTGTTCTCATAGACATTTGTGTGGTGACATTATAGCTAGTATGTAGGTGCTTATTATGGAATAAGTTCACTGAACATGACTCGCACAGCTGAACAACTGATGGAGTTCACTCACGTGTCAGCAGTTGTTCACATAGTGATAGTTGTACAAGTATCCTTAGACTTGAGGTCATCATAGTCATCTTGTGTACACTGAACTATGCTTTGGTTTAGTTCTTAGTCTCCAGGGACAATTATTAGGGCTCTTCTGGGTATAGGAATTTGTACACGAAGATAGTGTATGATCAATAAAGGATCTACCCCTTCCAGTGAAGGAAGCGAATGTTCAAGGCTGATCCACTTATGCTAGTTCAGGAATCTCTGGCCAGAGTAAATAAAATTAGAAAGGAGTTTCTAATTTGCATAGAACTATGCATAGTAAATGGTAAGCAAAGTGATTGAATTAGATAGGCTTGACACGAGATCCATGCCTCGTATTTAATCGGGACATTGTAGGGTAGAAGGAGTTTATTGTACGGTAACTATTCACTGACAGGTTCTTGGTATTCTAAGCAGTGAATTCATATTATCCGGATAGTCGCGATATGTTGAGAAGCATCACTCACGATGTAGAATAAATATGATTAATTAATTAATCATATTTAATAATTTAGAGAATTTATATAAATAATGATAAAATAGTTTTATTATTATTTATTTCTACTACCGGCTTAATATTGAACCTACAGGGTCACACCATAAAAAGAAAATGATTTAATGGTGGAGGAATTAATTAATAATGGCTAAATAATTATTTATTTGTGAAATAAATAATTAATTGGCAAATTCAATAATTGATTAAATGAGATTTAATTGATTATAAATTAAGTAAGAAAAGTTCTTAATATTATTAATTAAAGGATTTAATTTTTGGAAATTAAATCAAGAGAGAGAATTATTTTCAATAATTAATTGGCAAATTTAATAATTGATTAAATAAGATTTAATTGATTATAAATTAAGTAAGAAAAGTTCTTAATATTATTAATTAAAGGATTTAATTTTTGGAAATTAAATCAAGAGAGAGAATTATTTCTAAAGTGTTTAGAAAAAGGATTAATGATTAAAAAGTGTTTTAATTATTAATGAGAATAATAAATGGGAAAATAATAATAATATTTATGGGAAAATTTCAGCTAAAAATTTTGCCTATAAATACACTATTATAGACCCTATTTTATTCTAACCCACACAAAACCCAAAAAGTTTGGAAAACCCAATTCTCTCCACCTCCTTCCTCCTCCTTAACATCGTTTTCTTGGTGGATACCGGTGGAGTGCTTCACACTTGAGGAGCAACTGCTAAGGATCTCTGATCGTTGTCTCCGAATTATTTTAAAAGGTTAGATTCGATCCCTCGAATTTTTATTTATGATTTATATGCTTTTATTTGGATTTTGTATGTGTAAAAGTGTTTTGCCATGCCCCGCTGCGTTAAAAATCCAACAAATGACATCTATTATGCTAGATTCGTTATGTTATTGGCTAACCATGTTGCTGAAGGTTTGGTCATAAATAATGAGAGCAATAAACTCAAATGCTAGGTACAAGAGAAGAGGGTCCTTGCAGACCTTTTGAGGATTGACCTCAATAGTAAGGTGCCATTGGTTTACTTACCAATCATGAATGCACCTCAGGTAAGTGAGGTAAATACTTCTTCAACTCCTACTACTTCCAACCCCATCATTTCTGTGCCTTCAAGTGTGGCCATGGGATCTGTGTCAATGCCCCAACAGATTCCTACCAAGGCCACCAAACCTAAAGTTTCAAAACCCATGTCAAAGAAAGCCACCTCTGTTGTCTCTCAAAAGACAACAGTTGTAACAACTACCATAAATCCTGAGGGGAGTGCACAGGGTGTTAGTGGTGAGGGGAGGGGTGAACATAAAGAAAACCCCCAGAATAAGGTAGGAGAGGTGAGTGGTACCCAAGCTAGCCAAGCCACAGTTTCGCAAAAGACTGTGGTGGTTGAAAAGGATTCAAACTCATCCCTAGTTGCACCCTCCCAAAAGGGTGTAGCTATTGAAAATAGTCCCCAACCAGGGACACTGAACAAAAGAGGGAGGGACACTGAAGCCACACACTCACCTGTAAAAGCATTCACAAGAAGAAAGAAGGTCAAAACCCTAGTTTCTACAATGGGTGCACACACTGTACAGATACAATCACTTGTATCTATGCCTTCACAAATTCAGCTTGATGTGACTCCAACAAATGTGGAGTCACAGCCCCATTCTCTCAAAATTGACACACACCAACCACCAAATTCTCCATCACCATCTCTGGATGTGGACATGATCTTCACATCAATTCCTGATTCTCCCTCTTTACAACTCAGGGAGGAGCCCCACTCAAATACTGGTGATCATCATCTTTTAGATGATTTGTTGGATCATCAGCCAATTCTTTCAGACCTAGTTGAAGAATCTGTGTCACTTAATTTAAAATCAATCCACACAGATTCAACAATTATGTCACTTTCAATTTCTACTTATTTTCCTTCTTCAGCGGATATCCCTCATCCGTTGACAAGTGGTTGTTCTTCAACGGATAAGCTTAACAGCAGTTATCCGTTGATACCATCAGTTTCAACTTCGACGGATATTCTTTATCCGTTGATGGTCTCTACATAAACAACTGAATTAACTCCAAGTGTAGAAGACATGGTTACTATAAAATCACTTCTAGGGCTGAGGGAAGGGAGTGAAAACTTGAGTGAGAGGCTGGGTTGCTCCTAGGAAAAAGGAGAGCTTGAGAGTCTAAATATGCATGCTATTTCTTCCAGCATGGCAAAAGAAAGTGAGAGGAGTACCACCTTAGTAGGTGAAGGTGAGGGTGTGAGGAGTGTGAGCCAGGGGGAGCCCCTGATGCAAGAAAAGAGAGAAATTGAGAGAAAAGCAGGTACAGGAGATATAAGGGTGGATTCAGCCATTGCTAGTGAGTCAATGATTGTGGATGATGCTGACAAGGAAAGACAATTTCAGCAACATTACAAAGCTGTAATTGATAACATTTCCTTGGATGCTGACACTTTTACTCATCCTGTGTCAGCCTATCAACTGTTGGCTACTCAGGGCAATGAGGAGGCAGAAAAGACTTTAAACCTAGTACATACTTCAGAATCTCTACAAAGGGATAAAGCTGCTATCAATATGATGCCTTCTACAGCTGGAGAGCCATCTGAAGAATTTGGAGTAAATTCTAAAGATGATGACTCTGGTTCTTTTGATGGAAGCATGAACTTAGGGGGAGATGAAGGCCCAAGTTTTATTCCAGAGTTACCTGAATGGGCATTGACAAAGGAGTCTACACCAGGGCATTTTAATGTATCCTTAGTCAAACAAGTCATGGCTATCGAAAAGGCAATTCAGGAAACTTCCAATGCTGGTACCAAGGCCATTCTCCAAGCCCACTTAGATTCTCTACATCTCATGAAGCTACAACAATTAAGACATAATCTAAGTGTGGATGAACTCAAAAATGATATAGCTGATTTAAAGTCCTACAATACTGAGAAGCTGGATGCAATCATGCCCTTTGGTACCATGCAGGAACTGTTACTGAGACTGAGAAGAGAATCAGATGCTGAAAAGAAGATGGCCAAATTGGAGGAAAGAGTTCAAGTTATTGAAAACTCTATGGTGACCATTCTTCAAAATCAACAGTCTCAGACTAGTCTTCTAGTACAACTGGCTAAAGCACAGGGCTTGACCCCTCTCCTTGATGATAACAAAAAGGGGGAGAATAAAGGGGAAGGGGAGCCATCTACATACATTCAAATATCCAAAGTGCTAGTTCCTGCCATCACTACTTCTCTAACACTTCAAATCAAAGGAAAGCTTGATGGAATTGATCTAATCCAGCTAGCAGCAGCTGAGATAAAAGTGAAAGAGCAAAGGAGGAAAACTGATGAAAGGATGCAACAAGTGTTTGGTTCTACAACTGCAAAATCTCCATCTATGAAACATAGCACAAAAGTTGAGCCAATCATTATGGAGCACAAGCTAGTAAGGAGGAATAAGGTTGGAGAAACCTCTTCAAGGAACCTGAAGCCCATGGTACTTAGGCCAACCACTAGATTCAACAAGGACTCTACAAAGAACCCTCTAACTCCTGCTCAGTTAAAAGAAGTGGATTTTCCTCTTCCAAAGCCTGATGAAGACAAAGTTTTGGGTGGTAATATCATAAAGCACAAAGAGACCAAGGATATAGTGGAAAGAATGAATATGGCTATCATCTATAGAGAGGGAAAGAGTATCTGTGTGATTCAAGGACATCCCAAATTCTCAATAGCCAAGAGGGAAGAGACCATGAGGCTAAAGGAAGAAGTTAAAAAGCTGAAGGCTGACAAAAGAGCACAAGCAAAGCTTGAAAAATAGCTAAAGTCAAGTCTAATTGAAGAAAAGAAGAAGACTGAAGACAAGAGTGAAGGAAACAAGACTGAAAGCATAAATGTGGATATGGGGAATATGGTTGGTGAAAGTGTGGAAGAAGAAAGTGAGAAAAGAAATAAATGGCAGAAGGGTAACAAAAAGAAGGTTAGGGCAAATAGGAATAGTGAAGATGACACTGAAGTAATTCAATCAAAATCCAAATCACAACCATCTATTCCTGAATCTTTTGTTACTGATCCCAGTATAAATATCCATGGTGAACCAATCATCCCTAAAGAGGAACCTATTGATTGGGACACCATCAAATTGCCTACCTTCTTAACCACTTCTCCACCACCAAAGGAACTGAAAAGAAAATCCAAATCCATACCTCCCCGAACTTCAAGTAAATTCACTCAAAAACATAAACCTAAGCCTAAGACACAAGCCTCAAAGGATGATTATGTTCACATTTGTGACATAAAAGAATATACAGATATTGAACTTTACCTGGATGAGCTGGAGGAAGTAAGGGGAATAAATTCCTATGGACAGCTACCAGAAAGGCTAGTGTTCAAGTATAAAGGAAGTGAGGAAGGGACTTGGCCTCTTCAAAGAATTCTAAATGAAGGCTATTCTACCTTGATTAGAGTCTACTCAGCTATAAAAAGGGACACTGGTTTTACCAGGACTGCCAAGACTGAGATTCTCAACAAGATTGCCAGCATAAAGAAGATTTGGTGGGAGTCAAATTTCTTGCCTAGAACATTACTCATCTCAGAGCATGGAACTACAATTCATAAATCATCACATTGGTTGATGGAGTTCAGAGACAATAAAGGAGTTAGAAGATTTTTCAGACTGGAAGACCAGCTTAAAATTGCCAGTAATGAAACTCTCAAGGACATGCAATCTAAGTTGGATATCAGTAATGAAGATGAAGCTGAATTCTACAGACAACTCCAACTCCAAGTAGAGGAAAATGACAGGAGGCTAGGGAAGAAAACAAGGGAACAAAGGAAAAGAAAATCATTTGCTCAGGCTAAAGAAGCACCCTTGGAAACATTGTAAATCTTCAACTCTATCTCAGTACATACACTTTTGCAGCACTTTTGAATTTCTACTTAGTTTCAACTCTTATATTTGTTAAGTGTTTTGTTATCATCAAGTTAACCTTGAATTTATGCCTATAATTCTAGTGGACATAAATAGGGGGAGATTGTTAGGAATATATGTGTAATATTTTGATGATAAGCTAAACAAAACACTTAAGTACAAATCTAGTGTTTGTAGCCTCAACGGATAAGACCACTTTGGCTATCCGTTGATGGAGTAGCTTTACTTAGAAATAAGTTTAGTATTGTAGCACATTTTAGTCTTTGTAAATGAGTTATAATTCTTGGAAGTTATAGGAAATTATAAGTCATGTTGACTACTAGTGGATATGCAAATAGGAGGGCTAATTACAAATATTTCATGCCTTGTAATTTTGTATAAATGAAGTAGTATCAACTAGTAAATTAAAGACCTTCAACGGATGAGAAACAAAGCCTCAACGAATGTCTCTAAAGCTTCAACGGATAACATCCATCAACGGATCAGTGCATCAACGGATAAATCTTCAACTGCTAAAGCATCAACGGATAAGATCATCAACCGATAAAGCCACCAACGGATGAAAGCTTCAATGGATGCTCAGTTCCATAGCAGTTGATAGTGACAATTCATAAGCTGACAGAGGCACATGGGTTGACAGAGACAATTGGAATGTGATAGCCTCTTGGAGGAATCAAGAAAAAGCAGCATTTCCATTCTGGTGCAAACAAGGAAGTATTCAAAGATTCTCAGATTATCTTAGATTGCATTGGACAGAGAAATGAAGAAGAAACATGTGAAGAATTATTTTATAATTGTATTGTATCTTTGTCTTCACTTGAAATGCTTGGTGATATATAAACCAAGTTGCAGCTAGTAATTAGGTGTGAATTTTCAAGAGCTGTTTAGAAAAATTCAGAGAGAAAATCATCTACTTTATACTGGGAAGCAGCTGTGAACAATTTATTGTATCACAGATTTTCTGAAATACACATCTCTGGTGGAACAACAAATCCACCAGAAAAGTTTTTAAAGCCTCTGTGTTCTTTACATTTGTGTTTTGAATATATATCTGTCTGCACTTGCTTAATGCCATTCACAAACATCTGTTCATCATACACTTAGCTTTTGAAACTGCTCAAAACTTGAAAAAGTTTTGAGATTTACATTCAACCCCCTTCTGTAAATCTCATTGTTAGTTCCTTGGGAATAACAGGATACTTGCATAAATAGCTAACCTATTTAAGCAAATAAAAGATATTCCACTCACTCACTGATTAATTAAAAATACTGTTAATAATTTATTCCGAATAAATTCAAGATATTTAATTAAGTATAACAATCAATCATGGTTTGACCATTATCAATATCTTAATTACTAGTATCAGGATTTATCAACTACTGACATAAACTATTAGTTAAAACAAGTTTAACTAATAATAGAGTTTATTAGCATAATCAGTAGTTCAACATGCAATTTTCACATAAGATCATTTAGCACATTGTTAGGTCCCGAATTATCATAGAAGGGGGCTTGAATACGATAATCACTAAATTAAAAAAATTTCAAATCTTTAGCGGATATAGATTTAGTAGTCAGTTAGTGGTTCCATGTTCTTGAGGTGAATAGTGTTTGGAAATATAAAACGAGGAACATAAGATATTCGGGGAAGTATATATTCATATATAAATCCTTGAGGAGTGTTGCTACACTCCGATAAATAAATTAACCGGCTACAATCTAAGAATAACAAGGTTCCTAGCTTCTACAAAGATTTACAAATCAAATCCTATACAATGATCTTGCTTTTATTTGTACTAGGATTTAATTACCGGGTAATGATTATAATGCCCCTAAGAATATACAAGAATTAAATTGGACATTATAACGTTACCGGTGAGAAGTTAAATGGATATATAAAAAGCTTGAGCTTCTCTGAAAATCTTTGCTACTATTTTTCACCTCTCTTGGGAGAGAAGATGAACAAAAATAATTCGAATAGCTTGAATCTGATCTGTTGCTGAGTGTAGTCTTTATATTCAATTCAAATGTGTGGATCAATTTTTAACCACACAAATAAACTAAACATACAATAAAGTAGTGTCTGGGAATTCAGTGGCGACAAGGAGTATTTGCTCTTTGGCGACCAAGGTGTACAGGAAGAGTAGTGTTACTCTGTGGTGACTAGTAGTAGCTTCTCTGTGATGACTAGCTACTACCTTTGAGTTTTATTAATCTAACTCCCCTATGGCGACCACAGGGGCTACTAGTATATATCTATACTTAACCAAACTTAACAACTTCTGTGGCGACCAATGTCGCCCCTGGTTTCCTTTATTCTTTTAATTTTCCTTTTCTTTCTTTTTTTGTTTTTTTTGTTTTTGTTTTTCTTTTCTTTCTTTCTTTTTTTCTTTTCTTTTCTTTTTCTTTTTCTTTTCTTTTACTTTTCATTTGCTTTTTTTGTTTTCTTTTTTTGTTATTTTTTGTTATTTTTCTTTTAGTTTAAATTGTAACTAAATCAATTTATAAAATTAGCTTAAATATAACTTATATAAATAAACTAATTTAGATCTATAAAATAAACTTATTTAATTTTGATTTGACGGCGGACTTAAAAAGCCACCTACAGACGCTTTACGCCCAATCATTCCGATAAGATAAATAATTTTAAGTTTATTAAATAAATTATATTAAAGTCCATTAAATAAATTTATTTAATTTACCAATTAAAATTTGAGTTTCGCCAGTCCCTTGAGCTGTTTAGCTGTTTAGCTGTATACCCCGCGCACCTCTTCTCGTACTTTAATAGATAAACGTTCAATCCAAGTATGTTCCTCAACTTAACAATTCTTCTAAAATAATACCCAGATTCCTTTCACGAGCTGTTGACGCCTAATGCAACTGGTCTGGTTCACAGATGACTAACCCTGATTTAGGTCTTCGTATTATAGCCTTGATTACATTGTTAAGCTTGCCTCAACTTTATCACTTCGAACACTGACTATCAATAAATAGATGTACTTTCATTGGAATTCTTTATGGTACTTTAGACAACGTCTTCATTAACCTCTTTCTATACCCTGTCTTCAATTCTTCAGATTTCTATGCTTCGAACACTGTCTATCTTCAATCAATGCCAATACACTAAAATCTTTCGGTAGCACTTGTATATTGAATCTTCAACATTTCTAAAACCCTGAAAGTCTTTAACCTTTGTTCTTCACTGAGGCATGATCATATTAATGAACTTCTTTCAGTGACCTGTAGACAGACTTCTGGCCTTCTTTTATTCTTCTGATTCTTTGTATTTTCCTTGTCTTCATTCTTCCCGATTTCTTATGTAGATGTAGTATTATTAACCTGTCATGTTCTAGTGTTGTTATCGTGTTGAGTTATCACGTAACTGTTCATACAGCTATGCAGTCTCACCAACAATCTCCCCCTATTTGATTGTTAGACCTTACAAACAAATTAAATAGAGAGGATAACTCAACTAAAAACTAGAAAAAGTAATGTACCAGGACTTGTAAATAATGCTACTGGTTTTCTGGATCAAATTCTGCATTTCCAGATTTCTTGAGTAACTGAAATGAAAGTTGCTTGTTCCTCTAGCACTGAATTGATCTTCAAGTAGTCTCATCTTCATTTCCTTGGTTCTTCATATCTCTGCCAGATAATACTTCTCCGTCTTGAAGTAATCATCATCAGCTTCTTTTGTACAACTACATTTCCTGTTGAGAGGCACATATCTCTCTTGCTTCTCCCCCATGAGAATCAACTGCTTAAAGGAGATCACCTTCGTTTACCACCTCTCCTGTACAATAGGATCCACAGATAAAAACCAATGGTACTCCCCTTTTGTAAAACAGCTTCTCCCCTTATGAAGAATAATGATGAACCAAACCACTTCTTTTGATCACTAGTAAATCACCTTCGTGTTTAGCACCTCTCCCGTATAATAGGATCCGTAGTTACAAACAACAATGGTGTTGTGGTTATATGCTTTACCTTTTTCCACCTGCCTGCTATTTCTCCCCCTTAGTTGAGGAATCCTCCAAACTATTATTTAAGCTTTTATCTCCCCCAAGAGAAGGAATGTTTGTTGTTGTCTGAAAGAGTACTCATATGTTACTTGGTTGGAAAAGAAATAACAAGTGAAAGTCTGATCAACCATGTCCCTTTAAATGCTGCAAGAATGACTTCACTGTTGATCATCATGTTCACCAATCTTCACAACTCCTTATACCTCCCAAATGTGAGATCACCAATTGTTACCAATTGTTATGTCCCAACTGGTTAGGTCCCGAAGTATTCTAAACCAATCTGTAAATGTTAGGTCCCTAAGAGTTAGGTTCCAATCATAAACAGATTCGAGACCCGAAGTATCAAGAACTATGTTTAGGGATAGGGAATGGGATATGGTGTTTCTCTTTCTTCCTCAGTGTGAGTGTGTGATTTTATTTCATGTACCTCACAGGTGTTTCACTTTTCTCTCCACTCGTGTTTACACTCATTCTCGCAAGTTTATCACTCCTCTCATAGCTCCAAAATCCAGCTGTACCTGCAAGGAAAATCACCTTAGCCATCCTTAAGGAGGTCACAGGTGGTGCAATGGGAGTTCACAAATCCCCATCCTTGTTAGACTCATAAGATGAATCTGTGTCATAATCTACAAGTTGCTAGTTTCCCTTTGAGGGTTCTAGATTTGAATTCTGGGAAGGTAAACAATGATCCAAAGAATTTAGCATAAAGATCAAAGTTCCCTTCTAATGTCTGTGAAGACATTTCCCTGTGACTCATCAGGTAAATCTGAATCATTGTCAACAAGTTACCGATCTGCACCTATGTCAGATCCACTATCCACAAATGCATCCAGGGGGTTTAAGCCTGGGGAGGTAGACACTAACCACTGACATATGGCTATTGGATCAGTATTCTCTCCTAACATCTGTAAAGGCAATTGGTCCATTAAAGAACCTTGAACAATTGAATTTGACCGTAAAATGGTCGAAACTCTTGTTTTCGTCAACTCTTCCTTTGTGTGTAAAAACTTTCCTTGTGCATCAAGAATTGTTTATGTTTGAGGTGATGACACTACATCAGATACCCTGGCCGACAGACAAATTTCAATAGACACACCCTGTTGAGAGGATGAATCTAGTAACTGTTTTTGTTCCTTTTCAGCCATTACATCTTTTTGAGAAGATGTATGGGGGCTAGCAGTTGTCTCGGTTTAAATACTACTCATCTTTGTAGGAGACAAAACTGTTGGATTGACTTCAAAACCTTCCTTATGTGGTGCACTAAGGCACTTTCTCCCTCACGCTCATTCATACTTCATTTTAGTGGTAAGAGAGTTTTGGTTGGTTCTGTTTCTGTGCTTGTCTTTACAGTCTGGGATAGAAGTTGTGGGTTTTCAACCTCATTACTATCAATGAAAGAATGCCATTGGAGGTTGAACCTGCATCACATAACATATATAAATATAGAGATAAAATGCATTTAAGATCTATAATGAATGAAAATTATGCATTTGATCTTTTGAGAGAGATGATGTACAATAGTGATTTCGAAGGATTTTAATGAAATAAGCAATCACCACTGTAGAAGCAAGTTTGATTTTCTTTTAAAACTATTCGAGTGCACAATTCTGTTTTTATACCTAAAAAGATAAATGATTTGATAAGACATAGACTGATGAACTAGCAGTATTAAGAAGAGAAAGAAAGATTTTATCTTTTAATATGAATGAGTTTTTGTAAAAGCATTGATCACATAGGGTAAAGTCTAAGTAATTCTCATTCATGTCAAAAGCTCCATAATCTATCTTTATAAGATTATAATCAACAAAATTGTTTATTGATAAATATCCTTAATAAGACTGACTATGCTGCTAATTTCAAATTATAATGAATCTTTCAGATATAGAAACTCATATAAATTCACTAGAACTTATTATCTCACAATTATCTACAATAAAATATTAACAATATATCATTGATTGATACTTGTCAAGTACTTTGGATACCAATAATTATGTTGCATCCTATTTTAAATATTAAAATAAGATATCAATGAATTAAATACCAATTATCTATAAAAAAGACATCAACATTCAATTTCATATATCATACAATTTTTAACTCCTAACAACTGTAGTATCTCAAATAATACTGGTTCGATAAATAAAGCAACATTAACTAACATTGACTTGTTTGCAATCTTAGAAAAATATTCTAAGTTCCATATACTTTAATCCATTGAGTATTGCATCTATTATCAAAGTGTTTAGGAATTTGCAAATAAGTATAAAAATTATTCTAACTTAACAACATATGGTTACTTCTAAAAAAACAATCAAACATTTTAACCATAGTTGTACTTAAGAAAGATTTCCACACTTTCTATATTAGTATAAGTGACAGAAGATAAGCATTGATTACTTAGAGGAGTTCTAAGTAATGTCACAAATACTAATACTTCACAATTAGTTCATAGTTAAACTCTTAACTAAATATCATTAACTGATATAAGTCAAGAATTTACACACAACTAATCATGCTACAATCATATTCTGATTTTAGTGAATTCTTGAGATATAAGCATTGCTAAATTCACTAAAACCAAAATCTCATAATTAACTTATAACACATAAATTACAATCAATATACTAGATATCAATTGTTGACATATTTAGTTATAATCAATCTTGCTGCTTATTTATTTTATGTTAGTTTGAATTATGGAGCAAATAACATCATTGAATTGCTTCAATTTCCATAATCGAAACTACCCAAAATAAATATTAAATAGATAAATACTAAATATCTATAAGGTAGATATTAGCACTTAAATATTTTTATAATTATCCTTGAATAATCACCAATAGGATATATGACTTATATATATGGTAATCACTCTCTGGATAATTAGTAATTTTAGAAATACTTTCTAAGCATATAAAATATTGAGAGTTTTATACACATGACTTAGAAAATACTTCAACTTTCAATGTCAGTGATTTTAGAAATAAACATTGATTACTTAGAACAAAAATTCTAAATAATATCACTAATACCAAAAATATCATAATTATTCATATAAAATACAAATAACAATGTTGCATACTATTTTAATGTAGTTTAAATTATGAGACTGATATGGAATGGAATTGTCTACAGTCATAATTTAAATCAATTACAATAGTATTCAAATTTAATGCTATAATACTTAACTACCACAAATGTATCTGACATTGTAATCATGATAATAAAGATAGTAGCACTAAGTATGAGGTATTGGATTACTGATAAATTGACAAGTCCTTTAAATATTGAAGATTTAATACTTGTGAACTTATATTAAGAATTCCTTATAGATGGGATTTTTAACTAATATGTAATGAATGATATCCCACACTTACAAACCAGTCTTGAAAAATTAACTTTAACAAGTGATTTAGTAAATGTTTATGTAAGTAACTCTTTGACTAAAAGACATGTTCTCGAAGTAAATGATATCTGGAGTGAAGGTGCCTTGTCATAGAGTGTTCACAGAGTTGTTAGATTTGAGGTTGTTTCTTATCATAACAAGAAATCAATCTTCTTCCACGAAATCGACAGCTTCTTGAGATGCTTCTCCTGTCACTTAGGTTGACAGCTTCAGAGATGCTTCTCCTGTCTTTCTTACAACCTGCATAATCTATATCTATATAGCCAAACATGTTAAGCACAATATCTTTAGGGTACTTTAATCCAAGAGTTGGTAGTCCCTTAAGATATCTAATAATCTTGTTAATAGCTATAAGATTGGATTCTCTAGGATCCACTTGGAACCTTGCACTTTGGCATCTTGAGAACATTACATGTTGTCTATTTGCATTTGAGTAAAATAGTGAGTTTGTCATACTTTTATAGCTTATCATTATACCTGAGTTGTATTGATCAAGCTTTAGTGGTTTCCGTTGGTAAGTAAAGTAGTCTTGGCATGTTCAGAATCTTCCAATTTTTACATCTTCAAAAGATCCTTAACTTACTTGTATTGCCATCATTCTTTTGGTTTACTTATGCTTCTAAAAGAAATATTCTTTTGGCATGCTTGTAGTAATTCCAAAGAGAATTGCAACCTTTACAACACACTCCTCCATACCTACTCTTCAATTACTTAGCAAATAATCTTGCACAAGTTTTTGTTAGTAGACCAACATATAACATTATCATGATATCACTGCATATATATAACATTATGTCCATGCCTAGTGATAAGAGAGTTATTAATATGACGACTCTACTAGTTCATTTTTAACCGTAACTTCAGTTAGAGTGCCATACCATGTCCTTGATGATTTCTTGAGTAGTATACTAGTTCATACCAACCTGAAGTGAGCTTGTGAAGAAGAGATATGCATAGTCTAATAGATCTGCAACTACAAAGTCCATGAACTGTTATGCATTTACTTTTTCCTTTGACTCACCAACCAGGAGTACACTTTTACACACTTACAAGAGTCCAATTTCAGGTAGAATGTGCATCAGGTGCCTGATATGTCATAATATCCTCAAGTTTCGTCACTGGTGCTTTCTGTCAGATACTACTTCATGATAATAACCTAGCATCTAGTTTGGCCTTGTCCCTCGCAACAATGACATTGTCATCCAGTATGACTTCTGGTTATCCTTGTGTCAATTACAATATTGTCATTTGGTTTGGATACCAGCTTCCCTACAATCTTCTTGCTGACTAATTGAGCTCATCTTGCTTTGCAATCACCCAATCAATCCGGATCTATCAGAGCTTCTGTAGCTTTCTTAGTTTCTTGTTCAGATAGAAAACTAGATAAATAATCATTAACACTCAATAGCCCTTCTAATCATTACTCCACCATCTGGATCACTTAAGAACTAGACTCTGGGGATAATATTGACATCAAACCCTTTCCCTCAGCAGATATGTTCTTGTAGTGTCCTCTTGATTTTCAGTGTGTTGTTGTGTCTGACTAATTGATCCTTCTTTTGCTCCCCCTAAGCTGTTGCTGGGATTTCCTGAAAATCCTTACCCTTGTTGAATGGCTTCATTGAAATAATGAGTTGGGTTATACACTGCCATTCCACTGCTTGGATATGAATCATCAATACCGTTAATTTCTCCTTTAATAGCTTGGAGCATTGAGTTGTTGAACTATGCACTTAGACTTTCAATCGTCTTATGTTGATCAACCACAAATGCTCTGTAGGTTGTAGACTCCACTGAGTACACATAGAAAATATCCTAACTAGTCTTAGATGCAAATGCCAAGATCTTCAAACAAATGAAAACAATTCATTGTTTGCTTCTGTAGAACATTCTCTCCAAACACTTTCAGGTTATCCAATGTTTGCTTCTATTGGCCATTAACTCATTAGTGGTCTTCATGTATACATCCAGATCAAGGCTTGATCTTACTTGTTGCAAACTATTTTGACTGCTCCAGCCCTTTGGTATTTAGAAAGTCTTGATTAACTTGATATTTCCCTTGTAGCTTTAATCAAGTTCCAGTTCTTCCTTTGTACCACTCCATTCTGACACGGAGTTCCTAGTGCGGAATATGTCTCAGAATATTCCTGATGTTACAGATATTAATCAGGACTGCTTCTTGAATTTAGTCCCATTATCTCTCCACAAGATCATTTCTTTTACAGTTGCTTCCAGCTTGATCTTCTGATATGATCAATCACCATATGTGATGTCTTGTCTTGAGAAGGCACGAACAACAACTTTGTTTAATAAGAGTAGTCAATGACCATCACTAAGGTATATCTTACTTTGATGTGATATTGTCTTTGACTTCTCTTCCTGACATGCCTCACATTTACCATCTTCTGTATTCTAGATGAGGCAGTCCTCTCACTAACCCCTTTTCACAAAAAGTTCCTTGAGTTGATGTTCAAGGGTGAGAGCTTCTAAAGCCATAGCTAAACTTTTGTCAGATGAAGCTTTATAGTAGAAACCATTGACTTCACCTTTTCAGAGTTTCCAGTCTAGCCACAAGCATATCCTTTTCTTACTCTAACAAGAGCAAGCTTCTCAACCTTCGTGCTTCAGATGAGGCACTAATCCTTCTTTGAATTGACATTTTGTCCTTTGATGCAGAACTGTCTAATAAGAGGATTTGTGCCTTGATTCTCCAGCAAGAAAGATGCTTCAATTGTTATCAATGACTCCAATAATCAGTTGTTATCAGTGATAGCAATTGTTGAATCCATGATGATATCCCATTTTCTTTATAGCTTGTCCCGTAGTGAAAACCTTTGATGTCATCTCCAAAGATTACTGACAGAATAGCTTTTGTCAATCACATTTGATTGTGAGGCTCTTTCTTTGATCATATGCCTTGAGTATGATTTACCAAGAATATATATGAATCAACTAACTTGTTATGTTCGGCACTCACAAATGGATTAACAGTTCTTGGTACCCAACTTATCAGTTTGGGTCCATATGGATTATAGATTTTACTATAAATAGAGATAACAACAGCTGCAACCTTATCATGCTAATTTTTATCTTTGATTGACCATTTTCTCCATTTTAATACCCTTGATAGATTTGTCTAAGGCTAAGGGATAAATGGTTCGAACCTTACATAAGGAGGACTAGCAGTCTTTGCCCTATTGTAATCCTAATTATTGTTTTTACAAATGATGCAAATTCTAGGAGATGCATTTATGGTATTGAAATAAGCAAGCATTGTATTAAGAATACATGGCATTTATTCAGAAACATTACACATAAGAACTAAGCAAGAGAGGCATGATAGAGAACAAATAGAATTATCAAATAAGTCACTAATTCTATCTAGTCCAATCCCTTTTGAAGAATCTCATCTAGCTATCTCAATCCAATCATAAACTAATGCATCTTAACAAACAATTCAGATCAAATGAATAAATCACATTATAGTAGAATATAGAGAGTACGCATAAACAAAGGTCTTACATGCTGGAAAACATATATCTCACTAAAGCAATTAGTCATGTTCAACAAATGTTCAAACACATATTTAAGATCATCTAAAGTAATATGCACAAGTTAAACATCAACCCTAGTTACCAGAAAAATAATCTAGTGAACTAGTTCAACACTATTTATGTGCGATGATATCATGCTCGTGCGAGTGTTAAACATTGAAACACTATGATCTTATCATACATTGAATATTGAGAGAAAAATATTGCAGTGGTTCAAGAAATTGAAACCTGAGATATGTGAGTTGGACCATCTTCAGAGATTGCTATGAAACCAATATATTTATTATTCTCTTCATCTGATCCATCTTAACTATTTGTCGTGCATTATAAGTTTTGACTGGCTGCTTCCCTAAGAAAACATTCCGCCTTTGTCTCAACTCTTCAACTAAATCCCTACTCATCCTTGTTTGTCAAGTTTCTTGTTCTATTATAGCAAAACCCCTGATAGTTACTCTTCTCATAACTATCCTAATATCAGTCTTATAATCACCTCTTGAACTGAATCTGTAAGAATCTCTGCTTCAGAATAAATAGGCTTGATCCTTGGATATAGCTTATGACTCCTTGTGAATTTCATGTGACTAAACTTCCCTGACAAGTGAAACACTGCCCTGACGTCCAGTCCCTCAAGTACTTCTACCTGAGCTACCTCTGATTCAGCTATCAGTAACTCTTACATTCTGTCCTGAGGTTCCAACTTTACTACCTATGACTGAGATGTTTGTTTGTCCCCACTATTCATTCTGACCTCCACAATTCCTGCCTGTATGATCTCATTGATTCCCAGATAAATATAGCATTGGTACAAACCACTATGTGACTGTATAATCTGGAATCATAGAGCTGTCTTAAAATTTTCGAGAAAAATTGTACCCGTAGAAATTTCATTCATTCCCCGTGTCTGAAAACCCAGTGGTATCCTATGGAGTAAGCCTTTGTGGAAGTTCTACAATTTTCGTTTGTAGGTCTTGAAATCCGTTCCATTAGAGTAAGAAACCATTATTTTCCGTATTCGGGAATTTTCCGTCTGAATAGCACATGGTCTTCGTTTTCTTCAAAAGATTAAAATCCACTTTAAAAGCCCGGAGGAATCCTGAGTCTATCAATCCTTTGTGAACCCTTAATTTAATATTTAAGAGAAATTTAAATTTCCAATATTTTTTTATTTTCTGAGAAAATAAATTAATCAAAAATAAATATTTACGTAAAATCTAATTTTCAAGAATTTTAAATTTTCTTAAAAATTAATATAATGTAAATTATTATTTAAGAAAAATTTAAATTTAAGAATTTGAAATTTTTATGGAAAAATAAATAAATCAAAAATAATTATTTTGGGGCTACAGATTTGTTAAAAGGTAACTGGCGACTATATTAGAAAATCCTGTGGCGACCTACTAGTACTCCTGTGTGTCGTCTTTGCCTTAGATAAAAAAATATAACCTCTTCTGTGGCGACAAGGAGAAGCTGACAATAAGTACAATAAGAAATTCTGTATGGCGACCAGAGTTAACAGAGTGCTTTTGTGCGGCGACTACCTTGTGTGGCGGCTAAGAAGGAGGGTACAGGGAAGGAGTTAGTTTGTAAGCTGAACTCCTCTATTGCGACTCCTTAGATTTTTACGGCTCTGCTCTTTGGAGACTTGCACAAATTTGGACAGCAGGAGATGCGATGCATGCGTGAATGTCACCCGCGCGTGGGATGCACGCGCCCTGCATGATTCAATTTCCGGTTTTTTTTCTGCGCGTGCGTTTCCCTTAGGCTCCTCAAAGGGCTGCCAAATTCCTTTAATTTCCTTTCGGTTGTACTAATTTCAAGGCTGCCAACACAATACTCCAGTAAACAGACAGCCAAAACAAAGATTAGCATCTACCAAATATAAGAAACTGGCAACAAAAATCGGAAAAATAAATAAATTTAAATTGAAACTTTTATTTACTAAAATTTAAATATTAAATTAATTTAATTAAATTTATAAAATTAAATTTATTTACATTAAGTTCATAATAAACTTATTTAAATAAAATTTATAAAATAAATGTTCTAAATCAAATTTACAAAATAAATTTATGTAAATGAAAAATTAATAAAATAAATTTATTTAAGGATCCTGATTTGTGTATTAATCAGTCTGCTCTAATACCAATTGTCAGGTCCCGAATTATCGTAGAAGGGGGGTTGAATAAGATAATCACTAAATTAATTTTTTTTTTGAATCTTTAGGGGATATAGATTTAGTGCTCGGTTAATGGTTCCGTGTTCTTGAGGTGAATAGTGTTTGGGAATATAAAACGAGGAACACAAGATATTCGAGGAAGTATATATTCATATATAAATCCTCGAGGGGTATTGCTACACTCCGGTAAATAAATTAACCTGCTACAATCTAAGAACAACAAGGTTCCTAGCTCCTACAATGATTTACAAATCAAATCCTATACAATGATCTAGCTTTTGTTTGTACTAGGATCTAATTATCGGGTAACGATTATAATGCCCCTAAGAATATACAAGAATTAAATCGGGCATTATCTCGTTACTCCAGTGAGAAGTTAAACGGATATATAAAAAGCTTGAGCTTCTCTGAAAATCTTTATTGCTATTTTTGACCTCCCTTTGGAGAGAAGATGAACAAAAATAATTCCAATAACTTGAATCTGATCTGCTGCTGAGTGTGGTCTTTATATTCAATTCAAATGTGTGGCTCAGTTTTTAACCAAATAAATAAACTGAAAATACATTATAGTAGTGGCTGAGAATTCTGTGGCGACAAGGAGTGTTTGCTCTGTGGCGACCAAGGTGTACAGGGAGAGTAGTGTTACTCTGTGGTGACTAGTAGTAGATTCTCTGTGGCGACTAGCTACTACCTTTGAGTTTTATTAATCTAACTCCCCTGTGGAGACCACAAGGACTACTAGTATATATACATACTTAACCAAACTTAACAACTTTTGTGGCGACCAATGTCACCCCTGATTTCCTTTATTCTTTTGGTTTTCCTTTTCTTTTTTTTTCTTTTTTTTCTTTTCTTTTTGTTTTTGTTTTTCTTTTCTTTCCTTTTTTCTTTTCTTTTTGTTTTTCTTTTGTTTTTATTTTTGTTTTGTTTTTGTTTTTGTTGTATTTTCTTTTAGTTTAAATTGTAACTAAATTAATTTATAAAATTAACTTAAATATAACTTATATAAATAAACTAATTTAGATTTATAAAATAAACTTATTTAAAGTTTGTAAGATAAATCCTTTTAAGTTTATTAAATAAATTATATTAAAGTCCACTAAATAAATTAATTTAATTTACCAATTAAACATTGAGTTTCGCCAGTCCATTGAGCTGTTTAACCGTATACCCCGCGCACCTCTTCTCGTACTTTAATAGATAAACGTTCAATCCAAGTACGTTCCTTAACTTAACAATTCTTCTAAAAATAATACCCAGATTCCTTTCATGAGCTGTTGACTCCTAGTGCAACTGGTCTGGTTCACAGACGACTAACCTGGATTAAGGTCTTCGTATTATATCCTTGATTACATTGTTAAGCTTGCCTTAACTTTATCGCTTCGAACACTTACTATCAATAAACAGATGTACTTTCACTGGAATCCTTTATGGTACTTTAGACAACGTCTTCATAAACCTCTTTCTATATCTGTCTTCAATTTTTCAGATTCCCATGCTTCGAACACTGTCTATCTTCAATCAATGCAAATACACTGAAATCTTCCGATAGCACTTGTATACTGAATCTTCAACATTTCTAAAACCCTGAAAGTCTTTTACCTTTGTTCTTCACTGAGGCATGATCATATTAATGAACTTCTTTCAGTGACCTATAGACAGACTTCATGCCATCTTCTAATCTTATGATTCTTTGTGTTTTCCTTGTCTTCATTCTTCCTGATTTGTTATGTAGACATAGTATTATTAACCTGTCCTGTTCTAGTGTTGTTATCATGTTGAGTTATCATGAAACTGTTCATACAGCTAAACAGTCTCACCAATACACATTTTTTATGTTATCATGGTATCAAGCATTTAGCATAAGAATCAGTATCTAACAAGTACTGACAAATAATAAGATACCATACTTCAAAAATATCAGCAGACTTAATTATCAGAGTTTGAGAACTGTCCTAAAATCATTCCCAATTCATTCACCAATATTGTGAATGTAGCTTCACCGAAAGGCTTGATGAATATATCTGCTACTTGCTGATCTGTTGGAATAAAGACCAATTCTACTGTACCAGCTTCCACATGTTCCCTTATGAAATGGTATCTGATACTGATGTGATTAGTCATTGAACGCTGCACTGGATTTCCTGTCATTGGAATAGCACTTTGATTATCACAATATATAGGAATAAAAGAATAGTTTAACCCATAATCCAGTAATTGATTCTTCATCCATAGAATCTGAGCACAATATCTTCCTGCAGCAATGTATTCTGCTTCTACAATTGAAGTGGAAATTGACTTTTGTTTCTTGTAATAATGCCCTCACTGTCAGTTTTGTTTCTGAACACCCACTTTGTGCCAACTAAAGATTTATTCTTGGGTCTTGGCATAAGAGTCCAGACTTTGTTCCTTTCAAATTCATTGAGTTCTTCTTGTATTGCTATGACCCAGTCAGCATCTTGTAGAGCTTCTCCAACCTTTTTAGGTTCAGTTTGAGATAGAAAAGAATGGTAGAGACGTTCATTCTGAGTGGTTTTTCATGTTCTCACACCACTGTCAGGGTTTCCAATGATTAAGTCATATGTGTGACTTAGACCATTTTTTAGCTGATGGAAGTTGACTCCTAGAAGAGGAACCTCCCCTTTGATCCATAAATTCTCTGTTATTTCTTTGAATAGTATTACTGTTGTTTCCGCTGCTCCCCCTGAATCAGTGTCCCCATGGTTATCAGTAGTTGACTCATCAAAATTTGAGGAAGACAAGTCTGATGATCTTTCTACTGATATTTCTTAAGTTGAATCACTTGCAGCAGTCTCTGGATTTGAGTCATGTTGCTCCCCCTCAACATATGCTTCAGTATCAGAAGAATTTCCACTATTCCTTGGAACCTCAGAGCTTTGAGTGATATCAGGACTTACTGTATCAGAGTCAGGATTTAAAAGTTCAGCGTAGGGTACTTCATTTGCAAATGGTTTTCATGGTAATCTGCATGTTCTAGACCTGTTATCTACTTGTCATCAAAAGATACATGAATAGATCCATGATTATTCTTATTCTTAGACTGTAAACTTGAAGGCTTTTATAATCAACGGATAACCTACAAATATTCCTTCATCAGCTTTCAGATCAAACTTGGTCAGCTGCTCCGGATGAGTTTTGAGAACAAAACACTTACAACCAAATATACGAAAGAACTTCAAATTTGGCTTCTTTCCTTTAACTATCTCAAATGGTGTCTTTCCGTGCTTGTTGATCAATGTAGCATTTTGTAAAGCAAGCAGTTTACACAGCCTCAGCCCAGAAGTAGGTAGGCAATATTGCTTATTCTAGCATGGTTCTTGCAGCTTCTATCAGAGTTTTATTCTTTCTTTCAACAACTCAATTTTGTTGTGGAGTTACAGGAGCAGAAAACTCTTGTTTAATCCCCTTGAGTTTGAAGAACTCTTCCACAGAGCTATTCTTAAATTTAGTTCCACTATCACATGATCAAGAAGAATGGATGGAGATTCATCCTTGATGTGCAGAAAATACACCCATGTGTATCTTGTGTATTCATCAACAATTACAAGTGCATACCTCTTCTTGGCAATAGACATAAAATTCACTAGACCAAAGAGATCAATATGAAGTAGATGATATAGTTCAAGAATTGAGGATTTAGTTTTACTCTTGAAAGATGTCTTCCTTTGATTGGCTTTCTGGAATGAATTACATAAACCATCAAGAGTAAACACTGTATTGGGCAATCCTCTTACAAGATCTTTCCTCACAAGTTCATTGATATTGTTGAAGTTGAGATGAGAAAGTCTTTTATGCCAGTCCCAGCTGTCTTCCACAGATTCTCTACTCAGTAGACAAACTTTTGAATTATTAAAATTTGTGGAGACCCTGGCTTCATATAAATTATCATGTCTCACACCAGTCAATGTGATCTTGCCATCAGACTTACTGACAATTTCACAATATTCCTTATAAAATTGACAGGGTAACCTTTGTCACAGATTTGACTGACACTGATTAGATTATGCTTGAGTCCTGCAACCAGAGCTACATTTTTAATTATGACATTTCGTACTTTGATTTTACCATATCCCAAGATTTTTCCTAAGTTGCCATCTCCATAAGAAACGCTTGGGCCAGCCTTCTCCTCAAATTCTGATAGCAGGGATTTATACCCAGTCATATGTCCTAAGCATCCATTGTCCAAGACTAGAGCATTCCTCCTGTCACCCTGTATTCTGTAATTTGAATCAGTTAGTTTTTCTAAGGACCCAGACTTGCTTGGATCATTTGGCCTTTTTAAGTTTGTTAACATATGCAGCAGAAGACTTCATATCAGAGTTTATGTAACATTCTTACTATCAGTATTTATACAGGCAGAAACATATTTTGCTTTAACTAAAGAGGGTTTCAATTTATAAAAATCGTAATACAAATGGTGATACTCTTTACACGTATAAATAGAGTGCCAAACACTTCCACAATGAAAACAAAGATTATGTGGTTTATATCTAGCTGTTCTATTCCTAAACTCTGATTTAGAAGGAACAACTTTTATCTCTTTATTCTTCCTGCAAGAATTAGCAAGATGATTAGTGCTACCACAGTTTGAACAGGTCTTTATAGGTGCATTAGGTGGTCTTACATAATTTCCATTCTTATTAACACCTACATTACCATTCCTATTTTTCTAGACCTTTTCCTCTTGTCTTTAATGTATAAATCCTTTAGCTTTTGCTTAAGCTGTTTATGAGTCATTGAACCAGTATTTACTGAGTTTGTGTGAACCTGTTCACTCTTTTCAGTAATTAAGTTTGATCTTGGTGCTGGGGTAGTACCTTCCTCATGGATTGATTTAACATTATCAGCACTAGGATTAAACTTAATGGTCTTTATTTGAACCTTGTTGAATTTGAATAGACTTTCAGTTTTTATTATTTTCTTAGTTTAATCTCCACTTTTCTTATCAGAATTAGATCTAGCTGAATATCCTAATCCTGATCCCCAATAACCATTCTCTAAGATTTCCAGAGTTGTCTTTCCTGAGTTAGCCTAAAGTTTAATGACTTCTCTCTCTTTAGCTAGCTCCTTTTCTGGATAAGCATGTTTTTCTAACAATTTTTCTTTAACATAAATAACATTATCTCTTTCTTTTTGAATTTATAGCATGGAAAGCAACTCAGTTTCTAGGTAATCATTCCTTTTCTTAAGCACATAGTTTTCACTCTTGATTCTATTATTCTCTAAGGTTTGATCCCTAAAACTAACATGCAGAGTCTTAAAAAATAATCTTAAATTGTAGATATCATTAGTATCAAATGCAAGAGTAGACTGCGGTACCTTTAATCCAGCATTGTCATCTCAGCATTAGCATTTTCCATGAGAGCATAGTTGATCTCATCATCTGAGTTTGATGAATCATCCCAGTTTCTCTTCTTTGAGATCAAAGTTTGTTTATTCTCAGCTCTGGGTTTTCTGTAGTCAGCTGCAAAATGTCCAAGTCCATCACAGTTGCTATATCTCTCTTTGACTTGTCAAGTTTTCCAGATCTATCTTCCTTCCAATCAGTATCTCTTCTGTTGTTCCTCTTATCAGAGTTTCAGGAACTGGAACCTTTTTTAGAAAATTTTATCTATTTCTTGAAGTTTCTATAGACCATTTTCTTGAATCTTTTAACCAGTAGGGCAACCATTTGATCCATATCTTCATTGTTATTGTGATCACTATTAGTATCTGAGTTAGTATCAGGATTTGAGTCATCATCAGAATTTGATGATTCAGTATCTGAATTAGCAATCATGGCTTTCCCTATGAAGTAGCTTTTCCTCCTAGATTTCTCCTTTGGCTTCTCTTCAACTTTGAGTGCAACTGGTCTAGATTTTGATCCTATCCTCTTGCTCATTTGCTCCATCTCTAGTTCATGAGATTTCAGAACTCCATAGATCTCATCTAGAGGTTTGATGTCAAGTTGATAGTTATCCCTGATTGATGTAACTTTAAAGTCCCACTTTTCAGGAAGAGCAAGTAGGAACTTTAAGTTTGAGTCCTCCAAATCATATTCTTTGTTGACAAGGGATAAGTCATTCAGCAACTTCTGAAATCTGTCGTAGATCCCAGTAAGGGATTTATTGTCTCTTGAGTCAAACTCATATTTTTGAGTAAGTACTATCCTCCTGTTCTTCTTGATAGCAGTTGTACCTTGACACTTTACTTCTAACGCATCCCATATCTCTTTTGTTATTTTACATCCAATGACTCAATTATACATATCATTATCAAGACTTTTGTGCATGATATGTCTAACCTTAGCATCCTTTATGATAGACGAGATATCTTCAGGAGTATAATCCTTCCTGTCTTTGTCTATCATCTTCTCTTGTTCTCCTGCAACTGAAACATCTACCTTCATTTGTTTTTGAGGACCATCATAGATCTTGTTCAGATATTCAGGATCTGTGGCTTCCAAACACATGGCCATCCTGACTTTCTAGATTGGATATACATGCACTTTCAGGATGGGCACCTTGATTGCTTCATACCTACTCATGCTGCTTATCTGTGATTTGGCTGGGGGTTGTGGCTTCGAATCCAGATTCTGTGTTTCTTCTTCTCCTTTGTTTAACATTTTTGATTAATCTTCAGATCTTAAACTGTTTGTACGTTAACAACAAGCCCTGATACCAATTATTAGGCCCTTAATTAACTGTAGAGGGGGGGTGAATACACCTAATATAATGAACTCGACAAAGCTTCAACAGAATTAACATTTTTTATATTAATATTATAAAAACTTATTACTCAAGTACTCTCTCGAAAGGATGAACAAATATCCTTGAGAGCTGCTAGGTTATGCGAAAGATATAACATTATCCCAGTGCTTATAGCATGAACCTAATTTGTGCTTTATATAGAGTACAACTACCAATGTATAAGGAATCCTATTCTATTAACAACAAGGAAACCTGTACTATTGCTTCTGAGATAAAGTCATTCACCGACTTGAAATTCATGTTTCCTTTTCCTCTTCAAAGATCAACTGATGTGACAAATACTGATTTCATCATTCATTGACATCATCATCCGTCGATATCATTATCCATCGGATATCAACATCTGTCGATGTCATCATCATCCGTTGATACTTGTAATCATCCATTGATGTTTATCACCATCATCCGTCGATTCTAGTAATTACCATCTGTAGATGCTTCTGATAGTTTATGTTTAATATCATCAATTGCTCCTAACATATTACTTTACTTATCGATCACATACAACCTATTCACATCATCATAATAATAATTACTTAAGGCCAATCATAGAAATTAACATTAATTTAAAACTCAGGATAATACATCCTACCCCCTTATGAGGATTCTGACCTCAGAATCAGTGAAAAGAATTAAGACGTATATATATAAATTTTACTATACACATCGTAATATCGCATCGCTAATCGCTTTTGATTAACCTTGGCATACCTTCAGATTTAAGGAAATTAGAATCTTAAAACTTTTATAAATGGAGAGTTCACCTTCCAGAATCAATCTTTCAGAGTTTTGATCATAGAACAAGATGTTCTCGGGATATATTTCATTTGAATAAAAGAATGATCGAGAGATCAATATGATCAAAAGAATTCGGTGTTGCATGTCCAAATTAAGACACCACTAAAGGTTGTTAACCTTCTTATAGTCACAACACACACAAGTGATGGCGTCCCATCCAAATCTTACCATACCGAAAGGTATACCATGTGCCCCCTATAATCAGGGTTGTTCATCCCAATCAGATTAAAGAAATATAAAAAGAATCTCTTAAGAAATTGAAAATCACTGACTTTTCAAAATCAAGCTTTTATCACACACCTTTGTTTCCAAGTACATACAAGGAATCCATATCACTGTCATCTCATCATTCAAGATATAAAAGATCTCATTGATCAAGACTTTTATGGAAAAGTATCATTAAAACTTTTAGTAAAACAAGTATTATAATACTTTATTGATCAAGAAAATAATAAGAAAAATATTTAGTTGAACAAAGGTATTGCCAAGGTCTTTCTCAAATTCCCGCTCTGCTTAGATAAATTATTGTTCACTGTATGTCATCTTCTCCGCATATTTAATAATTGATTAACATTAACTCATAATCTTCTCATAAGATTTCATCATAAATGTTATCGTTCGCAAGAAGTCTGGCCCACCATGATACAATTCACAGTTCCATCTAGCTTAACATGACCCGATGCCACATCCATCTTTGCCCAATCCTCACCATCGAGAATTAACATTTTATTATATTCGCAGAAGTTAACTCTAACAATCGAACTCAACTCTACATACATTCTATCATTCACTCTTCATCTATATACTGAACTTCCCACTCAGACTCAACATACACTATATTTCTTTACGTCTACTCTTTAGAACAATATAACATACACTCTACATAACTTTCCAACATTTCAATATTACTAGGACTTTCTAGGCCATACAAAAGTCTTTACAATTTTTAGTTCAACTGCTCACTATCAAAATTCTTCAATTAGGTATATTTTGACCCGTTTCAATATACTAAATATCTAATTTGATCCACTCACTAGATACTGGAATATCTAGAATTAGGAATCACAATCTCTATAATGATAGACACTCAACTTAAGCGTCTAATATTAACAATTCCACTATCCAACATTCGTAGCTTAATCTTTTAACATTTTGACTTAACCATTTAACTTCTCAACTTAATCGTCTAACGTTCTCAACTTAACCATCTAACATTCTTAACTTAACCGTCTAACTTGATTTTATTACTCTCACACCTATAGGTTATTCCCAAATAGTCTTACTATACATCTATGTGAGGTTACGTAATATTATTCTTCTCTATTAAACTTATTACTAATAACTTATAACCTGCAGCTCCGATACCAACTATGACGTCCCTTAAATCCGGGGGTCTGGATTTGACGTCACTGACACAAAACCTTTTAAAAAAAATTTCGAGAACCTGTATTTTTGAAAAGATAATAAATATCATAGAATTTAAAACCTAAACAGTTGAAAAGAATTTGAAAAAAAAAAAATTTAACCCCCTAAAAACAGGACCGCATACAAGTTACAGTATTGAAATTAGAATCAACCACTATTAATAATCAATAACATCTCTTACAATGAGAAGTCATCTTCAACAAGAAGAATCACTACTACTTGGTTTAAAAACCTGATTTACCACTAAATCTCAATAACCAACTCTAACTTGAATCTTCCATCTCCAATTCCCTGGATACCTTCTTTGATTTTTGGTAATTTAACCATTCTTACTCTTCGCCTATCCTTAGCTATTGAACTCGACCAACTTATCTTTAGCCTTTCTGAAATGGTTATAAGAAAAGCAAGGGTGAGCAAAAATGCTCAGTAAGTACCAATATAGCAACAATAATAGTTTATCAAGAATTTATAAGCTTAGGATATTAAACAAAAGATTCATCAATATTTGAATCAATTGAAAACTAGGAAATTCAATAATTCGAAAGAATTATAGAAGTGGACTTATCTCATTTTAACTAAAACCAAGGTTAGGTTGCTGATCAATCACGCAATAATCCCGGACATGGCACACAGACGTGTTCTCTATACTGGATCCAAGACACACTTTAGCCTACAATTGACCATGAATCTGGTCCATATATTTTATAAAAACAATCCAGTTCTAATTATTCAATTCAAATAAAACATTCATATTCATAAAGTGAATCATAATCAGCAGTTTTAAAAAAACATTTAACTAGAACAACATTTTATTTGATAATCAAATCCTTCATGAAAGAGTTTCGACTTTGTAATAAAAAAGATTTGGTATTCATGAAAAGGAATTAGGTACACAAGGGTGTGTATTCAATGAATGAAAAGTATCTGGTGACATTTAAGTGGTACGCTAGCATTGGATAAATCTTTGGGTGTTCAGAACTTGAAGATAGAAAGAATTCATGGGTTTTATTTTCAGAAGTAAAGGTTTACCAGGGGTGGTTCACCGCATAAAACATAATACCATAATCATGAAAGAAATATAAAATCTTTACAATATATATAAGAAAGGATTTAGGAACTTGCCTTAAATTCGATTCCAAACTCACAACTCAATCTCATCTTTCCAATTCCACAATCTATGCATATCGCAACTCATATATAACCTTTAAATATACTCTATATATAGCACACCGTTGCTTTCTCAACTTATTCCTTATTCGCTTTGTGACACCATCTGATCTTCTGTAAGTTTTTGGCCTCTCATGTCTCGTCCAGATCCTTTACGAGAATAACACAATACTATAATCATTAAACAGTCTATCGACTTTAACTTATAACTATCGAACCCCGTATCTATACCCCCATCATATATACATGTCACGTATACTGACAAACATTTAACACATAATCACAAGTCAATCTATATAACCTTTCCGACTTACCAATTATCAATTAACACATAATTATGCTTTGACTTTATTTTAGGGCTAAACTAATTCAAACACAATATTCTATAAATCATTACGAATATAAATCATATCGAAAATATGACATTATCTCATTTATTTATTAGACTATCCCCCTGTTAATCTATTTCAATCAACAACCAGTCAATCAAACTGAACTCCAATATTAATCTGAACAATACATTATATACTCCATTCACTTGTCACGTTTTTAACACCATAAATACACATATACTTCACATAATCGTCAATTAACACATAGTCACATCGCATATAATTACACTATGTGTATTTAATAACATGTGCTCACATTTCCGACTCAATCATTTTATTACAAAATATCAAAATAGACAATATAAGCTTTTAATCACTTCTCATTTCGTGTGAATCCGAATCACGGATCAGAAGATACAATTGAACCAATTTTCTGACACTCTTATCAACACATAATTCATATAACATGTAAATACATATTCGACACATCACATAATTCATATAACATATAACTCAGTTTATTACAACATTCGACTAAGTATATTTAAAACTGAAATCAAGTTAAAATACAACTCTTTGATAGTTATGCGACTTAGAAATATTTACAAAATCAAGCGACCTTTCGAAACGAAAGATTTTATGCCTCAAAAGTATTTTTAATAAAAGCAGAATATTTTCTGAGTCTAGACGCGTTCATTTCGTATTAAACGGATGAACGATGTATTTTCTACGAATAAAATAGGAGTAAAACAATTAATATTAATTGAATATTCAATACCTTTAAAAGCTGAAAAATAATTGTAGAATATTATTTGGCTCAATTATAAATAATTACATTTCATTCAACTATTTATAAATAAAATTAATTGATTAAATGAATTAATCAATTAATTAAAGGAATAAATAAGTAATCAAAACGAATTATAAATAATTAAATTAAATTATGGTTTTCAAAAATAATAAAAGATAATAATTTGAAATTGAAATAAAAAATTTATAATTTTTTTTGAAATAACATCTTTGTCAAACGGACTTTTCCCGGGATCAGAGCCCCTCAAAATCAATCACAACCAATACAATTCAACTACACTCTAATAAAATTAATAAATTTAAAACACATAATCATTTATATTTGCACATATAAACATGCAAGAAACGAAAATACGACCACCGGAACCAAAATTCGGGCCAAAAGCGACTTCTTTAACAACTTTTAAAAATTACAAAATAAATATATAAACATTAACATGTTATAATATACCCAAGTACAAAAGCGGAATTTCGAAATCGTTACCTAGAATAAATTTTGATCACCCCGAAGAGACTATCTGATGTCCGGAGAATATCTCCAGAAGAATCTGAAATACATAGCCATAGACATAAACATGCTAAAATGCCATGTGGAGTAATCAACACAGTCAAACTGTTTGTTCAATGCCCCAAAAATAAATTAAAATGGAAATATGCCCCACAAATTATCTCCTCTAAACCTTGAAATACATATACCTATGTGTAGGTATTGAAGCGCTGATCGTTTATATATATAACAACTGAAATTTGGACGGACGGTTTGAGAGATATGAATTTTTGAAAATTAAAAGTATATAAACCGGGGAGAGACAGAGACACAGAAAGGGAGAAGGAGGATGTCTGGGGTAACTAAAAGAAACTAAAAGAAAGGGGGATGGGTATATGCGGGGGGGGGGGGGGTTATGTGGCAGGGGGTTTAGATGCCACGTTTTGTAATTTTTAAATCATTTTTGGATTTAACATTAAACCCGCATTTCATGATTTAACGAATAAACTTGCGAGTGAAACTAACTCAAAAAATTGTTGAAATACTTCTAATTTTTTTGGAATATTTAAGAACTATTAAAATAAAATGTTCATAATTTTTAAAACATTTTTGAATTGTGCATCATTCCTGCATTTTACGATTTAACGAACAAACGTGCGGGTGAATATTATCCGAAAAATTTCCTGTTGTAAAAGACATGCATGTACTTTAACAAGACTAAGACAACTTTTCAATACTAAGTAAGTTGTATTGTTATCTAAATTTATATTCTATACTTGTAACACTTAAAATCTGTAAAAATGCAAAGGAGCAGACTGGAGTCTTTTTCCTAAAATAGTATCAAGCCTAAGGATTCTATCTGAAAGAAGATCAAGAAGATCATGTCTCAGAAGAATTTTGAAGAAGCTTGGAGTTGAATAAAACTGTTTGGAGAAAAATATTCTAAGTCAAGATATCTACAAGTCACAGATTTAATGTTATCGAGAAGTCATTCGAGAACTCCAGAATGACTTATCGAGAAGTCATTCAAACTCCAGAGAGTACCGACGGATAAGCAATATCTACTTGACGGATGAGCTGTATATCCACTCGATGGATGAATAACATCTACTCGACGGATGATCAATACCTACTCGACAGATAAGCTATACATCTACTAGACAGATGAGCAATATCTACTCAACGGATAAGCAATATAATATCCATCGGGAGTAGAGAAGTCAGAAAAGCTACTCGAGAACTCAAAAAGATATCTACAAGTCATTCCTTCACTAGAGAACTCAAAGTTATCGACAAGTCTATATCCATTCGAGAACTCGGAGATATCTACAAGTCAAGTGAAGTTATGAAGACTAAAGATCTCGATGAGTTGAAGACCTCTACAAGCCGAACTCATCATGGAGTCCTAGAGATCTCGATAAGCCTTTGTACTTATCGAGATATCAAGTGTTCAAATGAATCAAACTGGAGATCTCGAAGTACAGTCTCAAAGTACAGAATTGCAGATCAGTTTAATATCCAAGATAAACAATCAATAAACAATCCAACAGCTGGATTGACAAGTCTACAAAAAGCAGCTTGAAGTGTGTGCAAGATCAATAGCAAAGATTAACTGACAGAGGAGGATTAAAGTAAACACGGGATGCTAAAGATATGCTAAGCCAGAAATGGAAGATTTGCTTTTCTATAAATAGAAATGACAAGTGACAGTTTAGAAAAGCTAATAGCATGTTTATTATCCATTGTGTAAACCAGCAGTTAACTGACTATAAAGTTAACACCGGTCCTCTAGTTAGATGTAAAAAAATTTAAATCACAAATTCTTGTAACACTCTCGAGAAGAAGCTGAGCTCTTTAACTTCAAAGAGCTTAGAAATTTTGTAGCAAAGCATCTTAATTTTTAATACAAAAATTAAGTGAGTTTTGAAGATCTGTGTTCTTTATTTTATGCAAGTTTAATTTCTGCATGAACACCTTTCTATACAAGATTTAATTTACTTTGTTCAACCATTATCTTTCAAGAAAAGCCTAAAATCAGAAAAAACACATTCACCCCCTCCTCTTTGTGTTATTCATTACCTAGCAAGTGGTATCAGAGCAAAATCTGAAAGCAAACAGATTCAAGATCTTGGAAGAATGAATACACAGAAAATCAGTAGCATCAAAATTCCTACATTTGACAAAGCTAACTACACTCTTTGGAAAAAGAAAATGATGCTGTTTATCAAGATGGCAAATCCATTCTATATTCAGATCCTCAAGAATGGACCTTTCGTACAATGGTAAGAGTTGAGGAATCTACAGATGGAGACAGTGTCATACAAGCTCATTATGCTCCAAAAGATCCTGCTGAGTATACAGATCCTGAAAAGGAGAAAGTTTCCCTGGATAGCAGCTTGCAAATGATATTGATTGAGTCACTTGACAATATGATGTACAACAATATTATCAATTGTGATACTGCCAAGCAGATATGGGAAAAGATTGAGATACTGTGTGAAGGAACTGAGGAGGTTAGATCAGATCAAAGAAGGATATTGATTTCACAATATGAGGGTTGCATGGCTAAGCCTAAGGAAAGCATTACTGATGTGTTTGAAAGATTCAACAAGCTGATGAATGACTTGCAGCTTCATGACAAATACTATGAAGCTGAAGAAGTGAATCTAAAGTTCTTGCTTACTCTCCCTGACCATTTGGAACAAAAGATTTTAGCAATCAAGGAAGGAAGAGACTTGAGTAGAATAACTCTGGAAGTTTTGTATGGGATTCTTAAAACATATGAACTAGAGATGATCCAAAGGCAATCGTTGAAGTATGGTCAATGACATGTGGTGGATGGCTCAAGTGCTTTAATTGTTAATGAAAGCCACTCATTCAATAATGAACTAAGATACCAAACTTTAAATGCCTTATCAAGTGAGCAGAGAACAAATGATTCACAGGAGCAAGTCATCTTAGAGTTGGAAAAGGATGAGTTTTACACTCTTGAAGAACTGGATAAGCTAGATCAGTCAATGGATTATCTAGCTAGAAAATTCTCTAACATTAGAGTAAAGAAGCCAAGGTACTTCAGGAATAAAGGACAGTCCTTCAACAAAGACAACAGCTGGAAAGAGAAGAGGAAGTACAATTCTGATACCAAGAGTGGTTACAAAACTGGATCTGTTGACAGATCTAATATAAGGTGCTTCAATTGTAATGAAGTAGACCACTTTGCTACAGAATGCGGGAAACCCAAAAAGGCAAAGAAAGACAAAGCTTATCTTGAACTGGAAGTAAAGTATGAAACTCTTCTGAAAAAGCAACAGAGCAAAGCTTACATTGCAGAGGGAAAGAGTTGGGATGATTCAGATAATGATGAAGATGAGAAAGTTGGAAACTATGCTTTAATGGCCTTGGAGCAATGTGAATCATCCTCATCAAAAGGACAAACACCAATTCCTACCACTATTGATTTAAATGTAAATCAATATAAGGAAATTGTTGAAAAGATGAGCACAGAAATGTTTCACATTCACACAAGCATGGTTGTTGCTAATGAAGAAGTTAATAGATTAACAAAGATAAATAAGAAACTTGAGAATGAAAAGCAAGAAACTGAATTGTTGATGGTTGAGCTTGAAGCTTTTAAACAAGAAAATGCCTTTCTCAAGAACAAGCTCAAGTGTGCAAATGAAATTGAAGCAGTGTTAAGGGAGAAACTAGAAAAGAATGAAGTAAAGATGAAATCTTTCAGAAATGCATCTGAACTGTTTGAACAGTATCATGAGAAGAATAAGCCATGTGCAAACATTGCGATTGGCCTCGACTATGAAGACATGAGTGATAAAAAGATGAATGTAAGTGACAAAGGGAAAGCCAAGAAGGCTGAGAATGCTCCAACCTTTTTGAAAGATGTTAATGCACCTACATTCAAAGCATGTGTAGTCAACTTCAGTGAAGAAGAATTGATAATCAAGCAAGAAATTGTTGATGTAGATAAAGAAAAGAAAACTGAAGAATCAGTTTAGACTTCAAAAACTGAAAAGAAGCTCATGAACAAACACAGTCCCAAGACATTCAAGAAACCAAAGCGGTAGATGCAAGAAAGAAAAAGAGAAATAGAAATGGAAAAATAGGGATAAACAAAAGCAATAATTTTGCCTATATTACAAATGCTCCTAGAAAGAAGTGTGAAAAATGTGGCTCTTCAAATCATCTAACTCACCTTTGTAAAAAGGTTGTTAACAAGACAACTGAAGGAGCTTGCAAATACAATGAAGCTAATGCTAATGATCCCTAGTCTTTCTGTGACAAGTTTGATTACATTCCTTGCAATATGAAGGTAATGAAGAGTTCCCATAAACTGAGAGTAGATCTTAAAGAATCAAGAAATGAGTCTACATCAGAAGGAAAACATGCACAACAATCACCGAATTCTGTTCCTTCTAAAATTACTCATTCTACTTCTCCTGAAAAAGTTACCAAGAAGAAACTACCCAACACTACTTGGGTTTCCAAACACACTTAAGACTCATTGTGTGCAGGGCAAGTGAAAAAAGTCATCTGGATCATAGACAGTGGATGTTCTAGGCGTATGACTGGTGATAAAGCCCTGCTATTATAATTTGAGGAGAAAGCTGGTCCATTTGAGACCTTTGGAGACAACAGCAAAGGATTCAAAATGGGATATGGCAAGAATGTTTTGAAAATGTTGTCTTTGATTAATGAAGCACTGGTAGCTGATCTTGAAGTGAGTCTTTTCAGAATTAGCATATTATAGACAATGGTCTCAAGTCTTATTCTACAAGGAGAATGCACTGTTATCAACAAGAAAACTGGTGAAGTTGCTCTTAAGGGAGCAAAGAAAGGAAGCTTGTTTGTTGAAGATTTTGACCTGACAAATAAGAATGGTATTTGTTAATTCTACACCAAGGTATCAGGAGAAAGAAACAAGCTTGCTCAAGTTGAAGTTTCTAATGTTACGACTGGTATTTTGTGTAATATTATTTGCGAACTCTGTATAATATTAGAGTCGACTACAAATATATTTATTGATTATATATTTGTGTGAATGGAATTTGCTGCATTATAAATTGCTTTATTTAAAATATGAATTTTTCAAAGCGAGAGTTTTATTAATTTCTCTTATTCTTGATTTATAGAGAATATTCTTTACCTTGGTAATATTATCTTTTAAAAATTATTTCATTCACAAATCACAAAAGTGATCTCATAAAATTTCTAAAAATCCAAGTTATTTTATGGTACAACTTTTATAATTTTCGAAATTTTATTTTATTTTATAAAAATAAATCTTTGAAATTAGTAGTTTAGTAATTAGCAATTTACATGAATACCCATGCATGCAAATACCCTCCCATTCAACTTAAAGGGCTAAAAAGACAATTCATACCCCACTAACTCTCTTTTATCCACCAAAAGACCAAACTAACCTTACATGCATTTTTGGCTTAGCTTTGGGAGAAGGGCACTCTTGTAAATTCTGAACTCCACTCACATTTAATCAAATCAAAACCATAAAACAAGCCCAAGTTGTCATGATCATTTCATTTTTCACTCCACACTCCACCCTCACCTCACTCTCTCCTCTCTCTCTTCTCTTCCCTCTCGGCTAAACCCCTTCCCCCATCCCCTTCATTTTTTTTTCTTCAACAAATACTTGCCTTTCTAGTGTAATTTCACTACTCATTAATATATAATATACTTTCCAAGAAGTTCCATGCTTAGGAGATGAAGTTTAATGCTTGCATGTCTTGTTTTTATGTGATCTCCAAGGAGAAACTCTTTATTCATGTGGATTAAAGAGTTATCCATGAGATATACTTTTTATGTGCATAAACTAAGTGTTTCCTTGATTAAAACTCCTTTAAAACACTTGCATGCTACTGATCTCTATTTGTAATGCCATGTTTTACTTTGCATGTTAGAGATAGGGCATTATTTTCAAGAATGATCAAGCTATATATGCTCTCTTTTTCGAAAATATACATGCATGTTTGGCTTGTGATTAAATTCGACCTATATGGGCTAAAAATGAATTATTTCCTTGATATCATACTTGATCTTAGTTTTTAAAATATAGTGTGCATGAGCCCTTGAAATAATTTAGTATTTTAAGTGGAATTTATGAGCTAATAATCCCATTATTTAGTCGAACTTGTTTTTGTGATCATTGTGAGTTGCATGTTAAGTTTTAGTTTGCATATTGGTGCTATAGGGCATGAATGATCTCCATTATTGGTTGAGGCCTTAGTTTAGAGTCTTATAGAAGTAAATTTGCCTTGGTTGAGATTTAATTCGTGGTTTTAAAGTGGGAGTTAAGGTGGAAAGGCTAGGATAGAATCCTGAAATTTTTCCAGATTTGCATGTGAGTTGTGTGTTGATTTTGAATGGGCATTTCTTAGGAATTATTAGGCCCAAGCCACGGGGAGTTAGTACTTGGGTTGTAGTTGAGTCCAGAAGCCATTAATTAGAGAAACCCAACCATTTAGTGAGGTGCACACACCAAAACTTAGATTCTGCCAGAACAGGGGACATATTGAATTTAGTACATTTTGGAGATCAAAAAGTTGGATTAAGAGTAAGCCCTCATTAGAAATTGATTACTACTGATACTAGGGAGTTTAAGGAAGAGTTTCAAGTCGAACCATGGAGGTTTAGAGTTAGAACCAATGAGTTTAAGTTAGTCCAAAACAGGGCAGTTTTCAGGACACTCATTTAGAGTTGTGTCAACTTTGAGCTTAGGCCCAAGAAAATCTAGGAAGGCCCTTAGTGTCATTCAAAGTGCAAAAGTTAGCTTATAGATTTAAGAATCCAGTAGGTCAGTTTTGGTTAGGAATATTCGAGCTTTAGTGGTGTTAAAAACTGAGAGTTGCCTAAGGTGTCGCCATAAGTATGCAAGTGAGAACGCTTTCTTTTAGCATTTAGTTTTGTGGACCCTATGAGTGAGGCATGAGTGATCCCTAGGATTTGAATTTATATATAGGTCAGTGGAGTGTTAGGCCAAGGTTTTGGCTAAGAGAATTGGAACCACCAAGTGTAGGCCATTCAAAAGTCGAGACTAGTTTAGTAGTGTGTCGCAAGTGGAATTGTGGAGATTTGAGAGTGAGATCATTCAAGTCCCGAATAAAGCACCAAGTCTAAATAATAGTATGAGTATACCTATATGTGTTATGTGCTCCAAGGTGCTACTATATGTATATGTGCATGGTATTGTGTGTTAACTTAGTGTTTTACGCAATATAAGACACTAAGCGTTACTTGGAGTCAATTTGTGCATTTGGTGTTAGGGTTGTTTGGTGTCATAAGAGTCCGTAGTAATGAGGGATTCTTATTATTTTGTAGGATCAAGTGAAGATAGGAAGCTTGCCGTCAAGGTCGAGTAGTGCTCCCGTCACTCCCAAGACAAGTCGTGTGTAGTCAAACCTCTCAAGGCAAGTGTCCTTCCCTTGTAAACTTATATTGTGCAAGTGTACTCTTCCTTCGTAATGACATTATGCGAGTGTTTCCCCTTGTTGAATTGATATTATGCAAGTATACTCCTTTTGTTAATTATATGTTATGCAAGTACCCTGAGATATTTATTGGAACCATGATAGCTTGCTTGAATTTGATATTGCCCATTGTTATAAGTACCCGAGCTTGATTTGAGTTAGTATAATTGGTATACCTTGATCACCCCAAACTCATTCAGAAGCATTTCGCACCTTTAATAATCATTCATATACCTTGTTGTATTCCCCTTGACTTAGTCTTTAAATATCCTTATTGATTATACATTATCGAATTTCCTTGCGAACTTGAGAAAGTTAATCCCTTCGAATCATATCACCATTTTCAATTGTTTATCATTTCCTTTCATTAAACCCTGAGATAACGATTCATTTGTATACTTTCTTATTACCCCTTACTATGATACTCGAACATTGAAATTTCTTTGATACCCTATGATTGTAACCCTAGTTGAGATTCCTACCTTTATGGTTTATTGATTCGAACTCTTTTACAATACTTTCTTCCTTGATTGTTAAACCGTTGATATTCATCTTTGATAACCTCTAGTGAAAAGATTGTTCTTCTATCAATAAGAATCTCGTAATCTTAATCCTTTGATTTTTGATCATAACCCTATTATTTGAAATCCTTCGGAATTGGAATGATTGATACCCTTACTTATAATCATTAGAATTTCCCTCTGTTAAACTATTGTTACTCACCCCTGATTATTCCTTTAAATCAATAAATTGTTCCTTTGCATTGAACCCTGAATTGATTTCCTCACCTTGATAGTTCAATTCGTCTGGCAATAAACCTTAACTTAGTACAACTGTTGTTGAGTTTGGCATAGAATTCCTTAAAGAAGTACTCAATCCTTTCAAGCCTAAAGAGCTTTTGAAATGTTATTATTTCTGGCATCAAAATTTTATCAAACTGTAAAGTTTTTAAAAGCCAAATTGTCAAAGGGACAATAAATGTTTTCTTGAGAATAGTGAAAATGTTACTGTTTAAGAAATATATTATCAATCGGCATCAGTTTTTAAAATGATTAAAAAGTTGGATTTTCAGTCCCAAAGGGGGACAAATGTTTTCTTTAGATAGTGGATCTGGACTGAGACGCGAGTCCTTTCCACACTTAGATTGTAGGCTTAAAAGTTGCCTAGGGATCCCATTAATGTTTTAGAACCCAGCGAGGTTCGGGATTACTTCGCGGCTGATCACCGGCTGTAATCCGTAGCGTCATAAAATGGTTTTTGGATTAAGAAATGATTTTAGAAATGTTTTGTTACAAACAAATGATGCCATCACCCAAAAGTTCATCTCTTATTGCTATTAGCTCTATCTTCACATTGTCATTTTTTCATATGTATCTTGATTCATATTTTGTATCGTATTGTTTAGCACTTGCTGAGCATTTGGCTCACTACTTGCTTTCACCCTGATATTACAGCTAGCAGCTATGGTTAGATTCAAGCAGACCGCTCGTAAGTCCACTGGAGATGCTGAGGCTTATTTGAGAGCTCAGGTAGGTAGCTGAAAGTCTATTGTGAGGACCGGTAGTTATGAAGTTGTATTAGTTTGTAGGGTTGGACTGTTCTTCAAACACTAAACCTAGCGATCCTGGATATTGTCTGTAAACAGCCTTTTGTAACATTGTTTTATTATTAAGTCATTTATATTGTTAAGTGTAATTTGGGGATGTGACAGGTCTTGGTATCAGAGCTATGGTTTAGAGTCCCTGAAAACAGTCCAAATAGGCTATAAGGTGTAGAATATAAATATAGGAAGCGCGAGAGAGTAAGTAGATATTATTCGGGTAAATAGCCAATATTTCCCTTCGTTATATCTCAACAAAGGATGCATTCATCTTCGTCTTCAGTGCCATCCGACACTATCTCTTTCTCTATGTACGCTAATTCGAGGCTTCAGTTCAATAGGCTTCAGGGGAAGTATGATCGATTTTTGGAGCGACTCGATGTAGCTTTTGAGGATGATACTCGACCTAAGAATGAACCTAGGGCGTAGTTGATCATGAGACCTGAGTCCTTGTTGCCACTCATCAACAATAAGCTCAACGAGATACCAGCGCACCGCGATCACAGTAGCCAGCATACCATCCAGCTAGTGACAAATGAGCTTCAGGACATAGTGAAGGTGCTTCAGAAGCAGGAGTGGATCGAGATTCCAAAGGCTCGTGACGATAGCGAGGAGACTCAGGAAGCAGAAGATTAGGTCGATTAGGAGCTAGATTTCCTAATTTCTTTTCCAGTTGGCTATCATCCTAGTTTTTAAACTCTTGAACTATATAGTTTCCCTATTTCCTTGTTGAACTTTGATATCGTTATATTTCATTTGAACCTTAATTATTGTGTTGTAAGCCGACTTTGCTTTGATGATTAATGCCTTGCTATTTCGTTTCAAATTCACTTTCGTTTCCATATCTAGAATTGTCTATCACCTTTATTGCTAATAACCAAAAATCTGAATTGCATGTGAGAACCTTAACTTGTAAACCCCCTTAACTTGAAAAAAAATGTTATATTTACAACTGTTTTGTTAAACCGTTTTATTTCAGAATCATGCCACCCAAAAAGACGAGGCAAACTAGTACCTCTACCGACCCTGATATCCTTCGAATATTGGAAACTTTGCAATAGCAAACCCATACACTTGCTCAACAACATCAAACTACTCAACAAGAATTCCAACAACAACAATTTTGAAACCCAGAGAATCATGAACAACACCAACATCAACCAGATCCACCAGTACCTCCTCAGCCAATAGTAACTTTCAAAGCTTTTCAAAGTGTGAACCCTCCAGCTTTTCATGATACCACTGACCCAGTTGTAGCCAACACCTGGATAAGAGAAATGGGGAGATCTTTAGAATTGGTTAGGTTAGAGGAAGAATAGAAGACTGTCTACGCTATGTATTTTCTGAAGGGAGAAGTGATCTATTGGTGGGAATCCGTGAAGGCCATGGAAGCAGTTCAGCTAGCTACTTGGGCAAGATTTTAGGATCTATTCTTGGAGAAGTATTATCCCAAGTATATTCAGAAGCAGATGGAAGTGAAGTCTTTGGAATTGAAGCAAGAGAATATGTCAGTCTTGGAGTATGAGAAGAAGTTCAAAGAATTATCAAGGTTTGTGGCCAAGTATGTAGGAACTGAAGAAGAGAAAGCCCAAAGGTTTCAGCAAGGGCTTGAATATTGGATTCGGGATAGAGTGTCGATGTTTGAAATTGATACTTATGCAGGAGTAGTTCAGAAGGCGACTTTGATTAAAAGTAATTGAGTACAGTCCAGGAAGGAAAGAGAAAAAAAAAGGTATTTCAAGGAGAAAGGACGGAATCAGGAGGTCAGATAGACAAGAATATGAAGAGGATTGGATTCCAGAAGGGGTGGAACTCATAGAAGAAAGGAGAAGTGAGTAAGAAGCAGAATAACAAAGGAAATTTCCAATAGAATCAAGGACCAGCAAGTGAGAATAGGAAGCCAAGGGTTGAATGCAAGCACTGTGGGAAGAAGCATCTGGGAGTTTATAATAAGGTCAACATGACTTGTTATCGGTGCAATAAGAAAGGACATTTGGCAAATGAGTATAGTGCTCAGATAGATTATAAGTCTAAAAGAGTTTGTTTAAGGTCAAAGAATGGAATGAAAGTGGTGTTTAAAGGACAAAAGCAAGAATAATTGTTTCTGACAGCTGTTCAGGATAGCAAGTTGCTTAGGAAAGGTTGCGAGGTCTTCCTAGCTTATGTAGTGGATTCGGAGAAGGAAGTTCCTAGTATAGAAGCGATTCCAGTGGTGAGAGAGTTTCCGAACGTGTTTCTAGAAGAGTTTCCAGGATTACCGCCAATCGAAAAATTGAGTTTGAGATTAATCTTGCTCCAGGAGCAGAACCAGTTTCTAAGGCACCGTATAAAATGGCCCCAGCATAGATGAAGGAGTTAGCAAGTCAATTGCAAGAACTTTTGGATAAATATAAGGTCCAGTGTGTCTCCATGGGGAGCACCAGTTCTGTTTATAAAGAAAAAGGATGGGAGTATGAGACTTGTATAGACTATCGCGAGTTAAACAAATTGACGATTAAGAACATATATTCGCTACCAAGGATAGATGATCTATTCGATCAATTAAAAGGAGCTAAGCGTTTCTCTAAGATTGATTTAAGGTCAGGATACCATCAGTCGAAGATCAAGCTAGAAGATATTCCGAAGACAGCATTCAGGACAAGGTATGAACATTATGAGTTTTTAGTAATGCCATTTGGGTTAATAAATGCCCCAGCAACTCTCATGGATTTAATGAATAAAGTTTTCAAGAGATATTTGGATAAGTTCGCCGTGGTCTTCATCGAAGACATTTTGATATATTCAAAGTCAGAAGAGGAGCATGAGCAACATTTATGGATAGCTTTGGAGATTCTTAGACAAGAGAAGCTGTATGCCAAATTTTCAAAGTGCGAGTTTTGGTTGCGAGAAGTTCAATTTTTAGGGCTTATAACTGGAAGTGAAGGAATTAGAATGGACCCTGCAAAGATCGAAGCAGTAATGAGTTGGGAGAGACCCAAGACTCCCACAGAAGTAAGAAGTTTTCTAGGATTGGCCGGGTATTACAGAAGATTCATAAACGATTTCTCAAAGATTGCTACGCCACTGACTAAGCTAACAAGAAAGAACCACAAGTTTGAATGGTATAATAATTGTAAAGAGTGTTTCCAAGAATTGAAGCAAAGGTTGGTTATCTCCCCGATATTGGTATTACCGGATGACAAAGGAGAATTCGTTATTTATAGCGACAATTCGGATAAGGGTTTGGGTTGTGTGCTAATGCAGCACAACAAGGTGATTTCATATGCATCCAGACAGATTAAACCCCATAAATTGAAATATCCGACTCATGATTTGGAGTTAGCAGCTATAGTAATTGCGTTCAAGATATGGAGGCACTACCTGTATGGAGAGAAGTGTAAAATATACACGGATCATAGGAGCTTGAAGTATATATTCATTCAGAAGGAGCTCAACATGAGGCAAATGAGATGGTTGGAGCTTATAAAGGAATACGATTGTTCGATATATTATCACACAGGAAAGGCGAATGTAGTAGCCGACGCGCTCAGCAGAAATGAAAGATTAAATTTGATGGCATTATCAAAGGAGTTGTTTGAATAAAATACAGTCTGATTCAGTTTCTACTTGATGTTGATATTTAGTTTGTTGTTAAATATCAAAGGTAGTATTAATATAGATGATTGATGTTGACTTCAATATGGGATGTTGTGAGCATCAAAGTTCATATTGATATCTAATTTGATATGACATCAAAATGAATATTGATATCAAAAGAATAATTGAATGATCGGAGAAGAGTTATGTACGCAAAAAGATGAGCAAGGGATATTAAGATTTTCATCAAGGATTTGGATTCCTCAAGTAGTTGAACTGAAAATAATGAAATACTGCAGAAAGCTCACAATTTGAAACTTTCAATTCATCCAGGAAGCACTAAGGTGTATGAAGATTTGAAAAAGAAGTTTTGGTAGCCGAACATGAAAAGAGAAATTGCGGATTGGGTTGTGAAATATTATACGTGTTGACGGGTTAAAGCCGAACACCAAAGACCAAGCGGGTTAATTCAGCCATTGAAGATCCCAGAATGGAAACGATAAAATATTGCTATAAATTTTATAGTGGGATTACCTCGGACGAAATCTGGACATGACACCATTTGAGTTATTGTTGATCGCCTTACCAAGTCAGTGTATTTTCTGCCGATCAATGAAAGGACTTCATTCGATAGATTGGTGCATATGTACGTGCATGAGATTGTGTTACGTCACGACATTCCAGTATCGATAGTTTCAGATCGAGATCCGCGATTCAACTCAAGATTTTGGAAACAGTTTCAAGAGAGTCGAGGCACCAAGCTAAATAGGAGCACGGCGTATCATCCGCAGACTGATGGTCAAAGCGAGAGGACCATTCAAACAATTGAAGACATGTTACGAAGTTGCGCTATTGATTTTATGGGAAGTTGGGATGAACATTTACCTTTGGTAGAGTTCTCCTACAACAACAACTATCACTCAAGCATTGGCATACCACCGTACGAAGTGTTGTATAAAAGAAAGTGCAGATCGCCAACGAATTGGGATGAAGTTGGAGAAGGAGAGATTCTAGGTCCCGAACTGGTCCAATAGATGAGGGAGACAGTCAAACTGATCCAGAAAAGATTGCTTGCTTCTCAAGACAGGCAAAGGAAGTACGCAGATCCTGCTCGAAAGGATGTGAGTTTTGTAGTCGATGAATCCGTATTGTTAAATATGTCACCGTGGAAAGGGTTGACTAGATTTGGAAAGAAAGGCAAATTAGCACCTAGATATATAGGTCCTGTTGAGATTTTTTTTAACCAAGCGAGGAAAGTGGCTTACGAGTTAGTGTTGCCTCCGCAGTATCAGCATGTTTATAATATCTTTTATGTTTTTTTTTGTTAAAAAAAAAGTATAACCCGGATGTCAATCTTGTAATAGAGTATGAGCCTATAGAAATTCAGGCAGACATGTCGTATGAGGAGCAACCTGTCAAAATACTCGACTGGCAAGCAAAGAGTCTTAGAAATAAGTCGGTAAAGTTAGTAAAAGTACTTTGGAGGAACCTCAAGGTCGAAGAGTCAATTTAGGAGTTCGAGTCTGATATGCGTTCCCGGTACCCTCATTTGTTCTCTTAGATTCTGAGGACAGAATCCTTTAAGGGGGAGAGAATGTTATGACTGGTATTTTGTGTAATATTATTTGCGAACTCTGTATAATATTAGAGTCGACTACAAATATATTTATTGATTGTATATTTATGTGAATGGAATTTGCTGCATTATATATTGCTTTATTTAAAATATGAATTTTTCAAAGCGAGAGTTTTATTAATTTCTCTTATTCTTGATTTATAGAGAATATTCTTTACCTTGGTAATATTATCTTTTAAAAATTATTTCATTCACAAATCACAAAAGTGATCTCATAAAATTTCTAAAAATCCAAGTTATTTTATGGTACAACTTTTATAATTTTTGAAATTTTATTTTATTTTATAAAAATAAATCTTTGAAATTAGTAGTTTAGTAATTAGCAATTTACATGAATACCCATGCATGCAAATACCCTCCCATTTAACTTAAAGGGCTAAAAAGACAATTCATACCCCACTAACTCTCTTTTATCCACCAAAAGACCAAACTAACCTTACATGCATTTTTGGCTTAGCTTTGGGAGAAGGGCACTCTTGTAAATTCTGAACTCCACTCACATTTAATCAAATCAAAACCATAAAACAAGCACAAGTTGTCATGATCATTTCATTTTTCACTCCACACTCCACCCTCACCTCACTCTCTCATCCCTCTCTTCTCTTCCCTCTCGGCTAAACCCCCTTCCCCCTTCCCCCATCCCCTTCATTTTTTTTTCTTCAACAAATCCTTGCCTTTCTAGTGTAATTTCACTACTCATTAATATATAATATACTTTCCAAGAAGTTCCATGCTTAGGAGATAAAGTTTAATGCTTGCATGTCTTGTTTTTATGTGATCTCCAAGGAAAAACTCTTTATTCATGTGGATTAAAGAGTTCTCCATGAGATATACTTTTTATGTGCATAAACTAAGTGTTTCCTTGATTAAAACTCCTTTAAAACACTTGTATGCTACTGATCTCTAGTTGTAATGTCATGTTTTACTTTGCATGTTAGAGATAGGGCATTATTTTCAAGAATGATCAAGCTATATATGCTCTCTTTTTCGAAAATATACATGCATGTTTGGCTTGTGATTAAATTCGACCTATATGGGCTAAAAACGAATTATTTCCTTGATATCATACTTGATCTTAGTTTTTAAAATATAGTGTGCATGAGCCCTTGAAATAATTTAGTATTTTAAGTGGAATTTATGAGCTAATAATCCCATTATTTAGTCGAACTTATTTTTGTGATCATTGTGAGTTGCATGTTAAGTTTTAGTTTGCATATTGGTGCTATAGGGCATGAATGATCTCCATTCTTGGTTGAGGCCTTAGTTTAGAGTCTTATAGAAGTAAATTTGCCTTGGTTGAGATTTAATTCGTGGTTTTAAAGTGGAAGTTAAGGTGGAAAGGCTAGGATAGAATCCTGAAATTTTTCCAGATTTGCATGTGAGTTATGTGTTGATTTTGAATGGGCATTTCTTAGGAATTGTTAGGCCCAAGCCATGGGGAGTTAGTACTTGGGTTGTAGTTGAGTCCAGAAGTCATTAATTAGAAAAACCCAACCATTTAGTGAGGTGCACACACCAAAACTTAGATTCTGCCAGAACAGGGGACAGATTGAATTTAGTACGTTTTGGAGATCATAAAGTTGGATTAAGAGTAAGCCCTCATTAGAAATTGATTACTACTGATACTAGGGAGTTTAAGGAAGAGTTTCAAGTCGAACCATGGAGGTTTAGAGTTAGAACCAATGAGTTTAAGTTAGTCCAAAACATGGCAGTTTTCAGGACACTCATTTAGAGTTGTGTCAACTTTGAGCTTAGGCCCAAGAAAATCTAGGAAGGCCCTTAGTGTCATTCAAAGTGCACAAGTTAGCTTATAGACTTAAGAATCCAGTAGGTCAGTTTTGGTTAGGAATATTCGAGCTTTAGTGGTGTTAAAAACCGAGAGTTGCCTAAGGTGTCGCCATAAGTATGCAAGTGAGAATGCTTTCTTTTAGCATTTAGTTTTGTGGACCCTATGAGTGAGGCATGAGTGAGCCCTAGGATTTGAATTTATATATAGGTTAGTGGAGTGTTAGGCCAAGGTTTTGGCTAAGAGAATTGGAACCACCAAGTGTAGGCCCTTCAAAAGTCGAGACTAGTTTAGTAGTGTGTCGCAAGTGGAATTGTGGAGATTTGAGAGTGAGATCATTCAAGTCCCGAATAAAGCACCAAGTCTAAATAATAGTATGAGTATACCTATATGTGTTATGTGCTCCAAGGTGCTACTATATATATATGTGCATGGTATTGTGTGTTAACTTAGTGTTTTACGCAATATAAGACACTAAGCGTTACTTGGAGTCAATTTGTGCATTTGGTGTTAGGGTTGTTTGGTGTCATAAGAGTCCGTAGTAATGAGGGATTCTTATTATTTTGTAGGATCAAGTGAAGATAGGAAGCTTGCCGTCAAGGTCGATTAGTGCTCCCGTCACTCCCAAGACAAGTCGTGTGTAGTCAAACCTCTCAAGGCAAGTGTCCTTCCCTTGTAAACTTATATTGTGCAAGTGTACTATTCCTTCGTAATGACATTATGCGAGTGTTTCCCCTTGTTGAATTGATATTATGCAAGTATACTCCTTTTGTTAATTATATGTTATGCAAGTACCCTGAGATACTTATTGGAACCATGATAGCTTGCTTGAATTTGATATTGCCCATTGTTATAAGTACCCGAGCTTGATTTGAGTTAGTATAATTGGTATACCTTGATCACCCCAAACTCATTCAGAAGCATTTCGCAGCTTTAATAATCATTCATATACCTTGTTGTATTCCCCTTGACTTAGTCTTTAAATATCCTTATTGATTATACATTATCGAATTTCCTTGCGAACTTGAGAAAGTTAATCCCTTCGAATCATATCTCCATTTTCGATTGTTTATCATTTCCTTTCATTAAACCCTGAGATAATGATTCATTTGTACACTTTCTTATTACCCCTTACTATGATACTCGAACATTGAAATTTCTTTGATACCCTATGATTGTAACCCTAGTTGAGATTCCTACCTTTATGGTTTATTGATTCGAACTCTTTTACAATACTTTCTTCCTTGATTGTTAAACCATTGATATTCATCTTTGATAACCTCTAGTGAAAAGATTGTTCTTCTATCAATAAGAATCTCGTAATCTTAATCCTTTGATTTTTGGTCATAACCCTATTATTTGAAATCCTTCGGAATTGGAATGATTGATACCCTTACTTATAATCATTAGAATTTCCCTCTGTTAAACTATTGTTACTCAACCCTGATTATTCCTTTAAATCAATAAATTGTTCCTTTGCATTGAACCCTGAATTGATTTCCTCACCTTGATAGTTCAATTCGTCTGGCAATAAACCTTAACTTAGTACAACTGTTGTTGAGTTTGGCATAGAATTCCTTAAAGAAGTACTCAATCCTTTCATGCCTAAAGAGCTTTTGAAATGTTATTATTTCTGGCATCAAAATGTTATCAAACTGTAAAGTTTTTAAAAGCCAAATTGTCAAAGGGACAATAAATGTTTTCTTGAGAATAGTGAAAATGTTACTGTTTAAGAAATATATTATCAATCGGCATCAGTTTTTAAAATGATTAAAAAGTTGGATTTTCAGTCCCAAAGGGGGACAAATGTTTTCTTTATATAGTGGATCTGGACTGAGACGCGTGTCCTTTCCACACTTAAATTGTAGGCTTAAAAGTTGCCTAGGGATCCCATTAATGTTTTAGAACCCAGCGAGGTTCGGGATTACTTCGCGGCTGATCACCGGCTGTAATCCGTAGCATCATAAAATGGTTTTTGGATTAAGAAATGATTTTGGAAATGTTTTGTTACAAACAAATGATGCCATCACCCAAAAGTTCATCTCTTATTGCTATTAGCTCTATCTTCACATTGTCATTCTTTTATATGTATCTTGATTCATATTTTGTATCGTATTGTTTAGCACTTGCTGAGCATTTGGCTCACTACTTGCTTTCACCCTGATATTATAGCTAGCAGCTATGGTTAGATTCAAGCAGACCGCTCGTAAGTCCACTGGAGATGCTGAGGCTTATTTGAGAGCTCAGGTAGGTAGCTGAAAGTCTATTGTGAGGACCGGTAGTTATGAAGTTGTATTAGTTTGTAGGGTTGGACTGTTCTTCAAATACTAAACCTAGCGATCCTGGATATTGTCTGTAAACAACCTTTTGTAACATTGTTTTATTATTAAGTCATTTATATTGTTAAGTGTAATTTGGGGATGTGACATCTAAAGTTTGGCATATTAAGGAAATAAAGAAACTACCCAACAAGAGAATCATGGAAAATGGAAGCTCATCTCATACACCTGAGTTTGATTGCACAGCCTCAGGGGGAGAAAGAGGATCTTCAGATATTGGAAGGAAGCTCAACTTAGAATTATGACATTTCAAGGGAATCAATTTTGGAGCTATTGGTTTCACAGATACAAATTCTATCTTTCAAAGACCTGTATCCTGATTTAGCATTAAAACTTTTTGCACCAACATAAAAACAACTAGCTAACATTTTTACTAAACCTTTGGATGAAGAAACTTTCACTATACTGGTAAGTGAAATTGGTTTGCTCAGTTCTTCATCCTAAGGCAAGAACTCAGCTAATGTTGTGTAGCAGATTAATCTCCAGTAAATCAAAATTAATTTGATTAAATTGGAAATTAACTGAAATATGAATTATAAATATTTCAGAAATCTTTGTATATTTGTCTTTCAAATTCATTTAACCTTGGAATTTTTCAAATTCCGAGTAAACTGCTTAGGTGTTAAGCTACATCCTTAATATGTAAAATTAACTCAAGGCAGAATTACAATAACCAAAAGTATCTAGCTAACTGAGTTCTCGATAAGTGTAAATTAACTTCTCGACAAATCATTTTAGGACTTCTCGAGTGAGTCCTCAATAAGACAACTAACTGAATTCTCGAGTGACTTCTCGATAAGTTTAAAATGACTTATCGACAAGTCCTTGTAGAGTTCTCTAATAATGTTCATTCACAGAGTCCCTACAACTACAATTCTTGACTTATCAATAACTCAGAACTGAAATAATTTAAACTGATAAATTATTTTGGTAAATTACCTTTGGAAAATTTATTCTAATATTATTTCAAATTTATTCAATAAAAGTTAGAATTAATTCAGTCCATTTTTTGGATAAATTGGGTATTTATTTGACATTTCGATAAGTCAAGTTTGAGTTCTCTATAAGAGTAATTTAAAATGACTTCTCGACATGTACTTCACTTTTTTAAATGACTTCTCGATAGAGAACTCCAAATGTCTATTTTTGAGTTCTCGACAAGTCATCTACTTTCACTATAAATACCCAGACTTCTCCATACATACTTACTTACAGCTTTCGAGATCTAAAGTGACCTAGCTTTCTATCCATGACTGTTTTCTCCCTCGTTTTTCACTCTTTCTCAGAAATCTTTCCTACCCATTCATTCTCATCAATCAACTATAGCTCAAAATGTTGCTAGGGCATCTATCCCGGAGATAGGAACTAACTATATTGCTTTCACTGATGCAAACCAAGCTCCTGATAGTTTCAAGGGGTTTGTAAAACTGCGGTCTGAATCCTATCTTGCAGGTGCCTTGACTGCAAATCCAGTACTGTATCTAGATGTGTTGCATGATTTCTGGACTACAGCTGTAGTGAGGACTGATGTTAACAACAATTCTCTCTCTCTGGTGGTGACATGCATAATTGGAGGACAATAAATAGAATTCAATGATCAAGATGTGAATAGAGCTTTGGGACTGCCAACTGAGAATCTGGTGGAGGTGCCGACTCCTAATGAGCTGACTGAGTTTATTGACTTCATCAATTATGGTGGAAGAATCAACCTGTCAAGCTTGAACAGAACCAATCTAAGGAAGGAGTGGTCATTCATATTTGACTCTGTAATAAGGGCCTTTACTTGCAGAAAAACTGGATATGATAATATCTCAAGTGTTTTGCAAAAGCTGGTGTATTCAATTGCCCACAACAGACACCTGAATGTTGGTCTACTGATCCTGGAAGAACTTGCAACCATGCTAGTTATGCCCCTAACAGCTAGAGGTAAGGAAATATTCTTTCCTAGATTTGTTATGTTCACTTTAAATAATAAAGTAGCTGACATACATATGTTGAATGGTATAAATAGTACTAAGATAGGCAATTGTAAGCAAGTGTCCAAGATAATATTTGGCTCACTTGCTACAAAGAATAAGGTCAATATAAGTCTGAAAATCACTCTATTTATGTTGGAAAGATTTAGGACTTATCCTTATCCTATGCCTGGCATGAGATCAAATGCACAATCTAGTACATTTATGATTCCTGAACCTGTGGAAGTACAAACACAAGATCACCAACAGGGATTTTCCCAAGCTGCAACCATTTTTTCATAACCATTAGAAGCTAGGAAACCAACCACCTCATCTTCTCAAAAAGGTGAGGTCAGTAAAAAGAAGAGAAAGGGGATAAACCTAGCTGTGCTAAATGAGAGTGGTGAGGAAAAAGCTGAAAGAGTACCACCTCTGGTCAAAAGATCCAAAAGAAGTAAACAAACTGAGCTGACCACTCTATCTTCCTCTACATCTTCCCAACAGGATATAGTTGTAAAAACAACCAAATGAGTCTCACAGCCTGCACAGAAGCAATTCAAGTGTATGGTAGGAGAAATAAGGAAGGCACTCACTGTGAGAGCACATCTCTTGAAGCTCCCTCATCTATTCAGGGGGAGCTGCCAACACTCACAACTAAGCAATAATTTCTTCTACCTAATATTTCTTCTATTCTAATTCCACATAACTCCATTTCTCAAGTGCACCAAAAATCAAGTGACTTAGCTCAAGAAGCTTTGCTCACCACCCAGACACCTCATTCCGATGGTGAGAGGCTACATGCTGGGGTAGACCTTGATGGCACCATCACAAATATGTGGGGTTCATTAGTCTTTACTTAAGACCCCATGGATATCTCTAAAGCACCTTCATGTGCAAAATAATCCTCACAGACTGAAAGGTTTGAGGGTAGTACTCTTGAGGGGGAGCTATTTAAATCCTCTCCAATTCAATTGGAGGTTCCTTATGAAGGAACAACTCCCCTCACAACCCTAGCAGAAATTTCCTCTGCAGTTGAAGCTAAGAGTATAATTGCCCATGATCCTATCATAGGGAAGGCAAACTTAGCACATTCAAGTGCCAGTGTGTTGCGAGACACACAAGGGTTTGAGGCTGGTGCACATGGCAGTAACCCAGTCAAATCCCCTCCAATTCAATTGGAGATTCCCACTACAAGTGGAGGACAACCTACTGTCATAACCACAGTGAAATCTGTGAGTCAAACTATGATTTTAGTCACATTAGTTTCTGATGAACCATCAAGCTCTCAATCTCAACAGCCTCACAAACTCTCTCAGTGGCTACAAGAATCTGCCTATCAACCAAATCCTGTAGATGATCTACTGGTAGAGCAGATCTCTGGACTGGCTAACATCTCACAGCATCTTTTAACTTCAAACATGAGCAACCAAGATTATCAAGCCATTATTCTTGCTTATAACGAAGAAGTTGAGGAGGAAAAGGAGAAAATTGTCAATGATGCTGAGCCAGATGGGAATGTAGATGCATGGCTGTCTGAGGACTTTGCCTTAGAGATGAATCAAGTTTTGACCAAATTTAGAGAAGAGTATGTTACTATTCTGAGCATCAATGCAAAAGACTTGAGTCCAGAAGCTGTCTATGATGCCATTACAGATGTATACAAAGCTCAGCTCAAAGCATTTCATCTGTTTGGTAAGGCTCTTGAAATCAAGCTCACTGGTCATGAAGACAGAATCATGAAAACTGTGAATGAGAAAATGGACATGATCATACCATCTCAAGAGCAGATCTCTTTGAAATTCAAGCATTTTTCTGAGCAAATGGCTAGGATGGATCTTGCCTCTATTGAGAATGAAGTCAAAAATATCAAACTATCCTTTACAAATCTCCATACAGTGATCCAGCAACAAATTACTCACTCAAATGAGACCAAGGTTCAGCTGGATCAACTTTACCAGAGCAGATATAAACCTTAAGCATTGCTAATGGAAGGGATCAAAGAGGCTGTAGGAAAATACTTTGGCACATCTAGCAGCTCTTATGAGCCTGGATCCACCTCAACAAATCTGCAAATTCAGTCTCTATAGGATCAAGTCACAACATTGCAAGACTCCAACTCCTCTCTCACTGCATAAGCTCAGGCTTTGACATCTCTTGTCAAGAGCCAACAAACAGAAATCCAAACTCTGGTGGACTCCCATAAGCATCTTCAAATGCAAAATTCCATAGCTTTAGGAGCCATCATGTGTAAACTCAACATACCACTACCTTCTTTGCCTGAACAAGTAAGACCTTAAATCCCTACTCTCCTTTTCATGCCTGTTAACAAGACTAAGGGGAGATAGAGGCTAGGTTGGCACAGTCAAGGTCATCTCAACAAGTCCAAAGTGCTGAAAAGAGTTTAAATCGAAAAAATGATATTGGAATGGAGAGACTTTTTAAAGCAGCTGAGGGTCCTAGTAAAAGCAGAGAATTTGATGAACTGCTTAAGGCACTCATAGTTTCTCTCAATAACAATTTCTTCACTTACAAGAAAGCATTGGACAGGACAATAAACTCAATAAGAGTGAACTAGGTAACTAAAGACAATTTCATGGAAAGAAGGATAGTGGTCAACATCAATGACTCAGGGGTAGACAGATGTATGCAGGTGTCTCATAACTATCTTATCTCTAGGAGGTAATCTGAATTAGATGTTTTGATAAGCAAAGTCAAAAGTGTGATTCATGAAGATACTCTCTTGCTAACAGAATTGAAGAATGCAAAAGTAACTGCTTTCCCAGAAGCTTATCTACAGCCTAGCAAGGGAGTGGCATGCATTTGTTCTACTACCAAACATTTCAAACACTTTCAAGTTCCTAAACAATGTATCATGGCAAACAAAAGGCTCATCATGACTCTTGAAACTGAGCTGAAAGTAAAAAGAAACAAGACTGTTGAAGATGAGGAGATGATAAAACTGTTGAGAAGATATCTGGATAATGTATAAGGAAACTTGCCCAAAATAAAAATCAACAAAGATGATTTGGATGATGATGAGCAAAAAAAAGATGATCAAAATTCTTCTGGCTTAAATTCAAGTCAGTCTACTAAGCCATCTAGAAGCAGGGGAGGAGAGAAGAAGGAGGATGACAAGAAATATGAAGACACGAGGAGAAAAAGGGAAATGAAGAGCAGAAAACCTCATGATGACTCAAAAACTCAAACAACCCTAAATATCCAAACACAACCACCTCAAACCTCAGCTCAACTCACAACATCAACTGTCTCTAACATCAAATCTTCCCAAACACCTAAGCCGAAATTTCTTTCCAGACAAACTGCCAACTCCTTCCTAAAAATTCTAATCACCTCAAGCCTCACAAACTTCAAGAAAATAACAACCCTACCTTTAGTCAAACCTTCACTAAAATTTAATCTTAAATATATGGGAAGAAATCCTAAGAAAGTCAAGCCTGTAAAGGAAGTGGAAGTCACTGAAAGGGCCATCTGTAATTGTTTCAAAGAATATGACTTTATACCTCTAAATTGGTACATCACAGATGAAAATCATTTCCAAAATTCAGTTGTGGAAATTGTCAAAGTCTGGGTTGTATCACTGAGAGAAGTTAGAATGTACTTTAAGGATGGTACATTCACTCTTCTAAATAAAGACTTAATGGATTCTTTGACTCCTGCAAAAATTAAGAGAGTGCTAAGTTTGGTAAAAGGAAAAGACACTGTTGCAAGGACTTGGAGATCATCTTTGGCTGAATGGTTGACTGAAAGGGAGGAAACAAAGAAAAGAGATAAGGCTGAAGCTGAAGAGAGAAGAAGGAAACATGATGAAAAAATAGATATGTTTATAAAAAGATCAGAAAAGTTGAAAGCAAAAGGAAGAGCAGAATTTCTAAAGATGGTAGATTTCTAAACATTAAAGTTGGTGGATTCTCAAGATTCAATTTAGAGTATCTGGACCAAGGGTACCCTAAGGCCGCAAGGTAAAAACTTGTGGAAGCTCTAAGTGGAACACTCATCATAGAAGAACTTGAAATTCTTGATCACTTGAAGGATAAACTTAGAGAAGAAGCAGATGTAAAAACTGATTTTACCTGATTCCTGTAATCCTAGAACTTGGTAAATCTTATGTTGTACAAGTTGTAATTTTATCAAGCTTTATGTTTTAATCTTATCTTCCATCGGTTTTAAACTTAGGGTTATTCTTGTTAATAGGCATGAATTTTTATGAAGCAATCTTCTCACAAATTGGGGGAGATTGTTGTAAAAGTCCCCCTTCCTATTTAGGGAGTTGAGGCAAAAATGTTCTTGATGAACTGTTCCGTTCGCCACGCACCGGGCCCATTCACATGCCTGTACTTTAACAAGAGTAAGACAACTTGTCAACCCTAAGTAAGTTGTATTGTTATCTATATTTGTATTTTGTACTTGTAACAATTAAAGTCTATAAAAATGCAAAGGAGCAGACTGGAGTCTTTTTCCTAAAACAGTATCAAGCCTAAGGATTTTATCTGAAAGAAGATCAAGAAGATCATGCCTCATAAGAATTTTGAAGAAGCTTGGAGTTGAATAAATCTGTTTGGAGAAAAATGTTTTAGTCAAGATCTCTACAAGTCACAGATTTAATGTTATAGAGAAGTCATTCGAGAACTCCAGAATGACTTATCGAGAAGTCATTCAAACTCCAGAGAGTACCGATGGATAAGAAATATCTACTTGACGGATGAGCTATATATCCACTCGATGGATGAATAACATCTACTCGACGGATGAGCAATAACTACTCGATGGATAAGTTATACATCTACTCGACGGATGAGCAATATCAACGGATAAGCAATAACCACCGGGAGTAGAGAAGTCAGAAAAGCTACTAGAGAACTCAAAAAGATATCTACAAGTCATTCCTTCACTAGAGAACTCAGAGTTATCGACAAGTCTATATCCATTCGAGAACTCAGAGATATCTACAAGTCAAGTGAAGTTATGAAGACTAAAGATCTCGATGAGCCGAAGACCTCTAAAAGCCGAACTCATCATGGAGTACTAGAGATCTTGATAAGACTTTGTACTTATCGAGATATCAAGTGTTCAAATGAATCAAACGGGAGATCTCGAAGTACAGTCTCAAAGTACAGAATTGCAGATCAGTTTAATATCCAAGATAAACAATCAACAAATAATCCAACAGCTGGATTGACAAGTCTACAAAAAGCAGCTTGAAGTGTGTGTAAGATCAATGGAAAAGATTAACTGATAGAGGAGGATTAAAGTAAACACGGGATGCTAAAGATATGTTAAGCCAGAAATGGAAGATTTGTTTTTCTATAAATAGAAATGACAAGTGACAGTTTAGAAAAGCTAATAGCATGTTTATTGTCCACTGTGTAAACCAGCAGTTAACTGAGCTATAAAGTTAACACTGGTCCTCTAGTTAGATGTAAAAACATTTAGATCAAAATTCTTGTAACACTCTTGAGAAGAAGCTGAGCTCTTTAACTTCAAAGAGTTTAGAAATTTTGTAGCGAAGCATCTTAAGTTTTAATACAAAAATTAAGTGAGTTTTGAAGATCTGTGTTCTTTATTTTATGCAAGTTTAATTTCTGCATGAACACCTTTCTATACAAGATTTAATTTACTTTGTTCAACCATTATCTTTCAAGAAAAGCATAAAATCAGAAAAACACATTCACCCCCTCTGTTACAACCGGAATTTTGGTGTAATATTAATTATAAATTTGTTGTAATTATAAAGCCGAATGCCAATATATTCAACTATTGTATGCTTGTGTGAATGAGAATTTCTGCGTCTTAAATTTTGTTATGTGGTAAATGATTATTCAAATCAAAAGTTTATTTATTTCTTTTATTTTTGATTTATAAGGAATATCTTAAAACTTGAATAAATTTCTTTTTAAAAGTTATTTTGTTCACAAATTTCAAAAGTAGTTTTATAAAATTTCTAAAAATCCAAGCTATTTTATGGTATAAATTTTATAATTTTTGAACTTGTATTTTATTTTATAAAAACAAATCTTTATAAATGTTAATTGTCATAATTAGCAAATTACATAGTTGTCCTTGCATGCAAATCCTTTCTATTAAATCCAAAAGGGCTAAAGAGACAATTACCACCCCACTAACTCTTATATTTCTAGCCAAATTCCTTCTTTACCCTTGCATGCAAAATGATCCAAGTATAAGTGGAAGGGTAGTCATGTCGATTCCTATTCCCACTCACATTTGTCAAAACAAAAACCATAAAACAAGTAAAAGCCATGATCATTTCACACTCCACTCACCACCACACTCTTTCTTCCCTCCCTCCTCTCTCTCACTCTCGGCCTCCTCCCACCTCACTCTCGGGTTTTTCCGAGATCAACCCCCTCCCCATTTTCTTTCTTTCTCAATCAAGTTTCCACCTTCTACACAAGTAAATGTTACTTCCCATACCATGATCACTTATATTTCAAAGAGTTTTGAGTAGAAAGTTTAAGTTTTAAGGTTGCATGTTAAGGTTTTAGTTGAAACTCAAAGTACAACCTTGATTCTTGTGGATTTAAGGTTGTTTTTGAGAGGACTACAAGGAATGGAGAAGTGCCAAGTCTTGAGAAGGAAACTCTTGATGTTAAATGACCATTCCTTTCCATTTCATTTGGCCATGACCATAGGGGAGCCGAATGAATGGTCCTTGAGACCATTCTTGTTGCTTTGTTCAATTTTTGCATGTTTATGTGATAATGGCTTGAATTTTTGTAGTGAAAATTTGATAAACCCCTTGCATGCTAAGTGATCATCTAGATATAGCTCATGCTAGTCTTGCATGTAAATTTCTTGATAAAACATATTTAGAAAACATGTTGCTTGGTTTGCAAAACTCGAATACATGTATACATGTGGATTTCTCTTAGAATGTTATAAAATTTTGATCATTTGGAAAGATTTTATTAGTAAGATTTAATTTCAGTAGGAATAATGTGTTAATATTGATTAATGCTTCTTGATGCATGGTAATAATTCGTGTATATCTTTTATAAAATGCATAGCTTGTTGTTTCAAAGACTTGATAGTTTGTGAGTTGTGAAATGTAGCTTCTTTTGTTTTGCCATAATTGCACCTTAGGTAAGGATGATCTCCACCAAGATTATTTTGAGTATAAGGGAGTTAGTTCAGTAGATCACCATGTTTAAGTCTTGGTTTGGGTATTGGGTTGTTGGTGGTTGAGTTTGTCAAGTCAAAACCTTGGAGAAAGGAGAGTCATGGTTTCTGCAGAAAATCAGTATAGTATCCTGAGGTTTAGAGTGAGTTTTGACCATTTCATTGATGTGAACTTTGAGGCCCAAGCCACCAGAAGTTAGTATTGGGAGTATATAAAAGGTTTTAGGTGTTGGTTGGAGGTTTGCATGTCATTTGGTTAGGTGCACAAGTAGAATAACAAAATATGTCCAGCAGGGGACAGTTTTGTTGCAACTTAGAAATAGGGAGATTTGACCATATCATGGGTAGGCCCTCATTAGGCCCTGTTGGGCCTTAGTTAGAGGGAGTGTCAGAGAAGTTTTTACAGCCGTAGTTCATAGGATATGAGTTAGAACCATGTGTCACAAGCTAATTCAAGTCAGGGCATTTTCTGCCCAGAAAAACAGGGGAACCTTGGACTTTTAGCTTAGGCCCAAGAAGGCCCAAGCCAGGCCCTTGAGACACATCAAGTTTGGGAGATGCCCTTAGGTCAGGAGAGTCTTGTGTAAAAGTTTTGAAGGAAAACTTGTAGTTTAAGAGTGTCTAATGCACTCAAGAAACCATAGTTGTCATTCTGAAATTTGCACCAGTGAGCACTTTCACTTATCACATAGTTTTAGAACACTTAGGAGTAAGATTTAGGTGGACCACCATAGTTGTAAGATAGTATAAGGTCAGTAGAGCAAAAGGCATAAGTGAGGGTCAATAGGTTTTAGATAGTTTAGTAAAGGCACATCGAGTTAGGAAGCCAAAATTTGAAGACTTTGTCTAGTTTAGCGACCAAGTGACTTAATTTGTGAGTCGAGATCATCCAAGCCTAGTGTTGCATTATGGTGTATATGGTGTTATTTGGTATAAATATATGATATGTGATTATGTGGATATCTGTGTGCAATTATAATTTAAAGGTGAATATAAATTAAGTGCATATAGGCCTAAGTGCCATCCGTGTTTAAATCCGGGTTGTAAATAGGTTAAGTTGGTGATAATATATTATAATGAGGATTATTATTATTTATGTAGGATCTCGAGACGAGGAAAAACTTGCCATAAAGGTCGAGTGAAGCTTCCAGTTGCTCCTACCAGTCAGACCAGACCAGCCTTTCTCAAGGCAAGTGATTCAACTTGTCCTTCATATTCACTACTAATAGTTCATACATTGCTGCAACTATCCTGTGTCATTTGATATATTAAATCAAGCGTATCTTATGTTATCTTCGAATTATATAGAGATGCCATGAACCCTCGAGTACGTATTGCAAAGTAGTCTTATCATGATAGTATATTAAAGTAATTCGAATGCCATGATAAAAGAAAGGGTAGTTATAACTCTTGGTTGATTCTCTTGATTAACATGCTGATGATTCCTAAGTATTGATATCTCATCCTGATACTTGAACCCCTATAGAACCTTACCTTGAACCCTGAAAGTCAGATATTTATCAAAGTGATTCCTCATTGATTGATACCCCTCTTTCTTATCTTAAAGCTTGACAATTCTGATATATCCTGAGCTAAAGATCATTTCTGCATACCTTAACACCCTTAGTATTCATGAAGCTTAGCTTCTTGATGATCCATCACTTGAACCTTGATGAGAAACCATTGCTTTAATCCCAATTTGGCATTACCCTTCATGATATCCAATAGCTTCACTAAATCCCCTTGTCCAAACTTTGATATATGAAAACCATTCAGTTACCCTAATAGAGTATAGTTTTGTGATTCATGGCCCTGAGATTTAGTACCATTTCCCCGTGTTTCGAGTTGATCTATAATCCCTTGATAAAAATGTTTACTGTAAAAAAAAAAGATATTGTTATAATTCAGCATCAGTTTTTGAAATAAATAAAATGTGGGTTTTCAGTCCCAAAGGGGGATAAATGTTTTTTTAATGATGGATCTGGACTGAGATGCAAGTCCTTTTCACACTTATATTAGGCTTAAAAGTTTCCTAGGGATTCCCATTAATATTTTAGAACCCCGCGAGGTTCGGGATTACTTCGCGGCTGATCACCGGCTGTAATCCGTAGCGTCATAAAATGATTTCGATTAAAAGTATGATTTTGAAATTGTTTTGATACAAACTAAATGATGCCACCACCCAAAAGTCTTATCTCTCGATATCATTGGTTATGTCCTCTCACTGTTATTCCTTAATATATATTTCGATTTATGTTTGGTATCATATTGTTTAGCACTTGTTGAGCATTTGGCTCACTCCTTGCTTTACCCTGATATTTTAGCTAGCAGCTATGGTTAGATTCAAGCAGACCGCCCGTAAGACCTGTGATGCTGATGCTTATGTTCGAGCTCAGGTAGAATAAGTGATAGTAGTTTTGTGTGAGGACTCGCTATTTTAAAAATCAGATGTAATAGATGGTAGTGTTGGGCTGTTCCAAACCCTAAACTGTAAGATCTTGGATTTGGTTATGTTTACTTCTTTTAAAATGTTGTAATAGTTATATTTAAACATTTGGTAAAGTTGGGGTGTGACAGGTTTTGGTATCAGAGCCACGTTTAGAGTCCCTGGACAGCCCAAATAGGTATAGGATATGTATGTAGGTTATAGATATTATGCGAGAGAGTAGGTTAATTAAATTTATTATTAATACTCCTCTTATTGGTTGTCAGCAAAGGGCGCATTCCTCGTCAGCCTCTGGGTCGGACGACACTATTGCTTTCACTGTGTATGCTGAGTTGAGGCGCGAGTTCGACATGCTTCAGGGCAAGTACGACCGACTGATAGACCGACTGAAAAATGTGTACCCGGACAGCCGAAACTACGAAGGGAAGCCCAAGGAGCAGATGACTGCGAGACTTGAGACCTTGGTTCAGTACGTCAACACCAAGCTTGAGGAGATGCCAGCACACCGGGACCGCACCAGCCAGTATATCATTCAGATGGTGGCGGATGAGCTCCAGAGCATTGTGAAGACGTTTCGAGAGGAAAAGACTACCAAGCCCCGTTCAGATGGAGTGGAGCCTTAGTTCTTTCCATTTACTTTTCATGATGTTGTACTATCAGACTCCGTAGAATTCCCAGTTGTTTTCGTTATTTCCTTTAAATAAGCCTGTTATTCCTCGAATCTGACTTTGTTCTAATCCTATGTATGGTGACCTTTAAATTTCAATAATTATGCTCTATCATTCCATTTGCTCTCAACTGTTATTATACGCTTTCATATGCATCACCATATCTGCTTAATTTGAAACTTGACCTCACATGTAAATAAGAATGCCATGCGATACCCTCAAATTGTTCATATCTGTTTTAACATAACTCTTATTTCAGGATCATGCCTCCCAAAAAGAAGAACCCAACAACCACATCCACCACAGACCCAAATATTCTTCGACTATTGGAAACTTTGCAACAACAAACCAATGCTATAGCTCAACAACAACTAACTCTTCAACAACGAATTGAAAACTAAGATAACCGTGAACCACACCAACCACCTGAACCACCAGTACCACCTAGACAAATTGTCACTTTCAAGGCTTTTCAGAATGTGAATCCACCTGCATTTCATGATACCACTGATCCAGTAATAGCTAACACATGGATTAAGGAAATGGAAAGGGATTTTGAGTTGGTACAGTTATGAGACGATAAGAAGACGCCGTATGCTACTTACTTCTTGAAGGGTGAAGTCATCTATTGGTGGGAATCAGAAAAAGCTATGGAAGTCACTCAGCAGGTTTCTTGGGAGAGATTTAAGAAGTTATTTCTGGACAAGTATTACCCTAAGTACATGCAGAATCAGATGGAGCTTAAATTTTTGGAGCTGAAGCAAGGGAATATGACTGTACTAGAGTATGAAAAGAAGTTTACTGAGTTGTCAAGGTTTGTGACCAAGTATACCAGCACCGAGGAGGAAAAAGCGAAGAAATTTCAGCAAGGATTGGAGCCTTGGATCAGAGATAGAGTGGCTATGTTTGAGCTTGAAACTTATGCGGGAGTAGTTCAGAAAGCTGCTCTGATTGAAAATAATGGGATGCAATCAAGGAAGGAAAGAGATAACAATAAGAGGAAGGTTCCATTTTATGGAGAAAAGTCTAAAGCTGGAAGTTCACAAGATCGGAATGTAAAGAGGATCGGATTCCAGAAGGGCGGAAATTGTCAAAAGAAGGGAAATTTGGGAAAAAGGCAAGAATCGAAGGGGAACAATCAGGCGAGCCAAGGGCAAGTTGGAGAAAATAAGTTCCCGAGATCGGAATGCAAGCACTGTGGAAGAAGGCACCCTGGATTATGTAATAAGCTGAGCATGACATGCTATAGGTGCAATCAGAAGGGACATTTGGCGAATGATTGCAAGATGTCGAAGCCAGGAGTTACGTGTTACAAGTGTGGGAAGACTAGACACATAGCTAGGGAGTGCAAGGCAACCGGACCAGTCAAAGCCCTGATGAACTTGGCAAGTACCAGTACGAGCGTGCCAGTTGAGGTATTGGCATTACCTCCACCACCTACACCAACCCCGCAAGCAACAGCAAGGACATTTGACCTGAAGATGAAGGATGCTGTTCAGAATTCTGAGGTGATAGCAGGTACACTTTTACTCAATAATGTCAAAGCTAAAGTATTGATTGATTCGGGAGAAACAAGATCTTTCATATCAGAATCTTTTGTTGATAAGCTTCAATGTGATAAAATGATTATGAGTGAGGTAGTAAATGTGGTAATTGCGAACCAAGAGAAGATTCCTGTAAAATCAATTCTGTCCGAAGTGTGAGATTAATATTTCGGGGTATAAGTTTTCAGCCGACTTGATACTCTTCAAGTTGGGAGAGTTTGACATAATTTTAGGCATGGATTGGTTAGGAGAAAATAGCGCTCAGATTAATTGTAAGACCAAAAAAGTGTATTTAAAGACGAAGAGTGGAGAGAAGGTAGTATTTAAGGGGCAGAGGCAAGAGCAACTATTTCTTACAATCGTTCAGGCTAAGAAGCTACTTAGAAAAGGTTGTGAGTCGTTCCTAGCTTATGTAGTGGATTCAGAAAAAGGCAGCCCCAACATAGAAGATATTCCTGTAGTTAACGAGTTTCCCGATGTGTTTCCCGACGAACTACCAGGCTTACCACCAGATCGACAAATCGAGTTCGAGATCAACCTTGCTCCAAGAACGGAACCAGTTTCAAAGGCCCCATATAGGATGGCACCAGCAGAAATGAAAGAGTTGGCGAGCCAGCTACAAGAATTGTTGGATAAGGGAGTGATACGGCCAAGTACGTCGCCATGGGGAGCACCTGTTCTGTTTGTCAAGAAGAAAGATGGGAGTATGCGACTATGCATAGATTATCGGGAGTTGAATAAGGTAACGATCAAGAACCGCTACCCGCTACCAAGAATAGATGACCTTTTTGATCAGCTGAAGGGAGCAAAATGCTTTTCAAAGATCGATTTGAGATCGAGATACCATCAATTAAAGATCAAAGAAGAAGATATTCCCAAGACAGCATTTAGGACCAGATATGGGCATTATGAATTCCTAGTGATGCCGTTTGGATTGACCAACGCCCCGGCCGCATTTATGGATCGGATGAATCGAGTATTTAAGAAGTATTTGGACAAGTTTGTCGTAATATTCATTGATGACATCCTTATTTATTCTAAGTCGGAAGAAGAACATAAACAGCACCTCTGGATAGCATTGGAAATACTTCGTCAAGAGAAGTTGTATGCCAAGTTTACCAAATGTGAGTTTTGGTTAAAGGAAGTTCAATTTTTGGGGCATGGCATTGGAAATGAAGGAGTTAAAGTGGATCCGGCAAAGACTGAGGCAATTATGAGTTGGGAGAGGCCAAAGACTCCTACGGAAGTGCGAAGTTTTCTAGGGTTGGCAGGATACTATAGAAGGTTCGTCAAGGATTTTTCGAAAATCATCACGCCTTTGACCAAGTTAACCAGAAAGAATCAAAAGTTTGAATGGAGTGCAGAATGTGAGGATAACTTTCAAGAGCTGAAACAGAGATTGGTAACAGCTCCGGTGTTAGTGCTACCAAATGATCAAGGAAACTTTGTAATATTCAGCGACGCATCACATAAGGGTTTGGGCTGTGTGTTAATGCAACACAGTAAGGTGATTGCATATGCGTCAAGACAGTTGAAACCGCATAAGTTGAAGTACCCGACGCATGACTTGGAACTAGCCGCCGTAGTATTCGCACTTAAGATTTGGAGACATTACCTTTACGGAGAAAAGTTTGAAATCTACACGGATCACGAAAGTTAAAGTACATTTTCACATAGAAGGAGCTCAATATGAGGCAGAGGAGATGGCTGGAATTGATCAAGGACTATGACTGCTCAATAAATTACCATCCTGGAAAGGCGAGTGTTGTGGCCGATGCTCTAAGTAGGAAGGAGAGATTGAATATGATGACAACATCAAAGGAATTATCTGAAGAAATCAAGAGATTTGAACTGGAACTTTGTGAATGTGGAAAAGTTGAAGAAGTTTGTCGTGCAATGACTTTTCAGCCAACACTAGTGGAAAAGGTAAAGAAATGTCAAGGAGAAGTAATGGAGAAAGAGAAGAATCAGTTATCTGGAGAGGAGATTAATACTCAAAGGGATGAGCAAGGAATACTAAGGTTTTCTTCCAGAATATGGATTCCTCATGTACCAGAATTAAAGAATGAGATCCTACACGAAGCTCACAATTCGAAATTTTCAATCCACCCGGGAAGTACCAAGATGTATCGGGACTTAAAGAAAAACTTTTGGTGGCCAAATATGAAGCGAGACGTAGCGGAATGGGCTGCGAAGTGTTATACTTGTCAGAAAGTGAAGGCAGAACATCAACGACCAAGCGGATTAATTCAGCCCCTAAAGATTCCAGAATGGAAATGGGAAAATATCGCTATGGACTTTATAGTACCACGAACGAAATCTGGGCATGACGCTATATGGGTTATAGTTGACCGTCTTACAAAGTCGGCGCATTTCCTTCCAATTAATGAGAAGTCGTAATTAGACAAATTGGTTCATCTGTATGTGCGCGAAATCGTACAAAGGCATGGAGTACCTGTATCAAAAGTTTCAGACAGAGATCCCTGATTTAACTCGAGATTTTGGAAGCAATTTCAAGAATGTCTTGGCACGAAATTGAATATGAGCACGGCGTTCCACCCGCAGACTGATGGACAAAGCGAAAGGACAATTCAAACAATCGAAGACATGTTGCGTAGTTGTGCAATCAATTTTGCAGGAAGTTGGGACGACCACTTGCCGTTGATTGAATTCTCTTACAACAATAGCTATCATTCCAGTATCGGTATGCCACCATACGAAGCTTTGTACGGGCAAAAATGTAGATCACCAACAAGTTGGGATGAAGTAGGATAAGGAAAGATTCTCGGCTCGGAATTGGTACAACAGTTGCATGACTCAGTCAAGTTAATTCAGAAAAGGTTGCTTGCTGCTCAACATAGACAGAGGAAGTATGCGGATCCAGCGCGTAAAGATGTTCAATTCCAAATTGGCGAAGCTGTTTTGTTAAAGGTGTCACCTAGAAAAAGGGTGTCTAGATTTGGCAAGAAAGGGAAGTTAGCACCTAGATACTTAGGTCCTTTTGAAATTTTGAGTCAAGTGGGGAAGGTGGCCTACGAGTTGGCCTTACCACCTCAGTATCAGCATGTGCATAATGTGTTCCATGTGTCGTTGCTTAATAAATACAATCCTGACGCTAGCCATGTGATAGAATATGAACCAGTAGAAATTCAGGCAGACCTGTCATTTGTGGAGCAACCGGTCAAAATACTCGACTGGCAAGAGATGAGTCTTAGAAATAAGTCAGTAAAGTTAGTAAAAGTACTTTGGAGGAACCCTAAGGTCGAAGAATTGACTTGGGAGTTAGAGTATGATATGCGCTCCCGGTATCCTCATCTGTTCTCTTAGATTCTGGGGACAGAATCCCTTAAGGGGGAGAGGATGTTACAACCGGCATTTTCGTGTAATATTAATTGTAAATTTGGTGTAATTATAAAGCCGAATGCTAATATATTCAACTATTGTATGCTTGTGTGAATGAGAATTTATGTGTCTTAAATTTTGTTATGTGGTAAATGATTATTCAAATCAAAAGTTTATTTATTTCTTTCATTTTTGATTTATAAGGAATATCTTAAACCTTGAATAAATTTCTTTTTAAAAGTTATTTTGTTCACAAATTTTAAAAGTAGTTTTATAAAATTTCTAAAAATCCAAGCTATTTTATGGTATAAATTTTATAATTTTTGAACTTGTATTTTATTTTATAAAAATAAATCTTTATAATTGTTAATTGTCATAATTAGCAAATTACATAGTTGTCCTTGCATGCAAATCCTTTCTATTAAATCCAAAAGGGCTAAAGAGACAATTACCACCCCACTAACTCTTATATTTCTAGCCAAATTCCTTCTTTACCCTTGCATGCAAAATGATCCAAGTATAAGTGGAAGGGTAGTCATGTCAATTCTTATTCCCACTCACATTTGTCAAAACAAAAACAATAAAACAAGTAAAAGCCATGATCATTTCACACTCCACTCACCACCACACTCTTTCTTCCCTCCGAATGAATGGACCTTGAGACCATTCTTGTTGCTTTGTTCAATTTTTGCATGTTTATGTGATAATTACTTGAATTTTTGTAGTGAAAATTTGATGAAACCCCTTGCATGCTAAGTGATCATCTAGATATAGCTCATGCTAGGCTTGCATGTAAATTTCTTGTAAAACATATTTAGAAAACATGTTGTTTGGTTTGCAAAACTTGAAGACATGTATGCATGTGGATTTCTCTTAGAATGTTCTAAGATTTTGATCATTTGGAAAGATTTTATTAGTAAGCTTTAATTTCAGTAGGAATAATGTGTTAATATTGATTAATTCTTCTTGATGCATGGTAATAATTCGTGTATATCTTTTATAAAATGCATAGCTTGTCGTTTCGAAGACTTGATGGTTTGTGAATTGTGAAATGTGTTTTTTTTTGTTTTGCCATAATTGCACCTTAGGTAAGGATGATCTCCACCAAGATTATTTTGAGTATAAGGGAGTTAGTTTAGTAGATCACCATGTTTAAGTCTTGGTTTAGGTATTGGGTTGTTGGTGGTTGAGTTTGTCAAGTCAAAACCTTGGAGAAAGGAGAGTCATGGTTTCTACAGAAAATCAGTATAGTACCCTGAGGTTTAGAGTGAGATTTGACCATGTCATTGATGTGCACTTTGAGGCCCAAGCCACCAGAAGTTAGTATTGGGAGTATATAAAAGGATTTAGGTGTTGGTTGGAGGTTTGCATGTCATTTGGTTAGGTGCACAAGTAGAATAACAAAATCTGTCCAGCAGGGGACAGTTTTGTTGCAACTTAGAAATAGGAAGATTTGACCATGTCATGGGTAGGCCCTCATTAGGCCCTGTTGGGCCTTAGTTAGAGGGAGTGTCAGAGAAGTTTTTCCAGCCATAGTTCATAGGATATGATTTATAACCATGTGTCACAAGTTAATTCAAGTCAGGGCGTTTTTTGCCCAGAAAAACAGGGGAACCTTGGACTTTTAGCTTAGGCCCAAGAAGGTCCAAGCCAGGCCCTTGAGCCACATCAAGTTTGGGAGATGCCCTTAGGTCAGGAGAGTCTTGTGTAAAAGTTTTGAAGGAAAACTTGTAGTTTAAGAGTGTCTAATGCACTCAAGAAACCATAGTTGTCATTCTGAAATTGGCACCAATGAGCACTTTCACTTATCATATAGTTTTAGAACACTTAGGAGTAAGATTTAGGTTGACCACCATAGTTGTAAGATATTATAAGGTCAGTAGAGAAAAAGGTACAAGTGAGGGTCAATAGGTTTTGGATAGTTTAGTAAAGGCACATCGAGTTAGGGAGCCAAAATTTGAAGACTTTGTCTAGTTTAGCGATCAAGTGACTTAAGTTGTGAGTCGAGATCATCCAAGCCTATTGTTACATTATGGTGTATATGGTGTTATTTGGTATTAATATATGATATGTGATTATGTGGATATGTGTGTGCAATTATAATTTAAAGGTGAATATAAATTAAGTGCATATAGGCCTAAGTGCCATCTGTGTTTAAATACGGGTTGTAAATAGGTTAAGTTGGTGAGAATATATTATAATGAGGATTATTATTATTTATGTAGGATCTCGAGACGAGGAAAAACTTGCCATAAAGGTCGAGTGAAGCTTCCAGTTGCTCCTACCAGTCAGACCAGACCAGCCTTTCTCAAGGCAAGTGATTCAACTTGTCCTTCATATTCACTGCTAATAGTTCATACATTGCTGCAACTATCCTGTGTCATTTGATATATTAAATCAAGCGTATCTTATGTTATCTTTGAATTATATAGAGATTCCATGAACCCTCGAGTACGTATTGCAAAGTAGTCTTATCATGAGAGTATATTAAAGTAATTCGAATGTCATTATAAAAGAAAGGGTAGTTATAACTCTTGGTTGATTCTCTTGATTAATATGCTGATGATTCCTAAGTATTGATATCTCATCCTTATACATGAAACCCTATAGAACCTTACCTTGAACCCTAAAAGTCAGATACTTATCAAAGTGATTCCTCATTGATTGATACCCCTCTTTCTTATCCTAAAGCTTGACAATTCTGATATATCCTGAGCTAAAGATCATTTCTACATACCTTAACACCCTTAGTATTCATGAAGCTTACCTTCTTGATGATCCAGCACTTGAACCTTGATGAGAAACCATTGCTTTAAGCCCAATTTGGCATTACCCTTCATGATATCCAATAGCCTCACTAGATCCCCTTGTCCAAACTTTGATATATGAAAACCATTCAGTTACCCTAATAGAGTATAGTTTTATGATTCATGGCCCTGAGATTTAGTACCATTTCCCCGTGTTTCGAGTTGATCTATAATCCCTTGATAAAAATGTTTACTGTAAAAAAAAGATATTGTTATAATTCAGCATCAGTTTTTGAAATAAATAAAATGTGGGTTTTCAGTCCCAAAGGGGGATAAATGTTTTCTTTTAATGGTGGATCTGGACTGAGACGCGAGTCCTTTCCACACTTATATTAGGCTTAAAAGTTGCCTAGGGATTCCCATTAATGTTTTAGAACCCATCGAGGTTCGGGATTACTTCACGGCTGATCACCGGCTGTAATCCGTAGCATCATAAAATGATTTCGATTAAAAGTATGATTTTGAAATTGTTTTGATACAAACTAAATGATGCCACCACCCAAAAGTCTTATCTCTCGATATCATTGGTTATATCCTCTCACTGTCATTCCTTAATATATATTTCGATTTATGTTTGGTATCGTGTTGTTTAGCACTTGTTGAGCATTTGGCTCACTCCTTGCTTTACCCTGATATTTCAGCAAGCAGCTATGGTTAGATTCAAGCAGACCGCCCGTAAGACCTGTGATACTGATGCTTATGTTCGAGCTCAGGTAGAATAAGTGATAGTAGTTTTGTGTGAGGACTCGCTATTTTAAAAATCAGATGTAATAGATGGTAGTGTTGGGCTGTTCCAAACCCTAAACTGTAAGATCTTGGATTTGGTTATGTTTACTTCTTTTAAAATGTTGTAATAGTTATATTTAAACATTTGGTAAAGTTGGGGTGTGACACCCTCTGTGTGTGATTCATTACCTAACATTTCCGAAACAACTTTAAATTTCTCGAAATATTTAAAACTTAAGAAAATATATGTTTCATGATTTTTCAAACATTCTTGAATTTAATACTAAATTTACACTTAAATTCAATCAGAAAGTCATTTACATACAATTTCATAGAAATTTCGCCTATACTTACATAATATTTATAAAATTATCCCAATTAATCATACAATCGAAACCACACGTACCACTTAATCACATAACACTCATACTCGCATAACCAACAAATTCAGATTTTAGAAACAATATATAAGATTTAGTTTCGTCGACAATATAATACCCCTGTATTCAACAATGACATTTTGAAAACTATTTAAAGTGGAATAAAATATTAAATTTTATTCCTTTCTTTTTAGGAAAGTTGCTTTTTATAATAATAAACAATTTTTGAAAAGTTCGGGTCATTATAGTCAGTCTATCCGTTAAAGGAGTGGCTTATGTCAATAAGTATGTAACATATTCTGTACACTACAATAGCTGGGGGATTTGGTAGTGATTGTAGTTTCTAAGTCATGTCGACTACTAGAAAGATATACAAAGTAGGCGGGCTAAGTGTAAATATAAAATGCCTTGAAATTTTGTATAAGTAAAAGAGTATCCACTGCTATGGAAACAACTTCAACTGCTAAACTACAAGCTTCAACAAATGACTCAACAAGCTTCAACGGATAAATCAATATGCCCTCAGCGGATAAGCTAGTCAAGAAGCCTTCAATGGATATCAGATAAAGCTGTCACCGGATGCTATCAAGAAAGCTTCAATGGATGACACCAACATAGTGTCATTGGATAGCATATGTGAAGCTTCAACGAATAAACAACAAAGATAACAGTTGATAGTGACTTGACAGAAGTTGACAGAGTCATATGAGTTGATAGTGCACAAAAGGAATGTGGCAGCCAAATTGCAGGTTTTAGAAGAAAATGAAGCATTTCCATTTCCATTAAAAATAAGCTCGTTCAAAGATGTTGTATCTAACTTGGATTGCATTGGATAGAGAAATGAAAAAAATATGTGATTGGACCTAGCTGATAGGAATATTATTCTTGTCTTTTTGCACATGTAAACTTGGTGAATATATAAACCAAGTGTAGCAAGTATCTTAGAACTTAACTAGAACAACAAGTAGAAAGAAAGTTGTATCTCTAGAAACACTCTCAAGTTCAAAGTTGTAAGATTTTCTTGTAAGTAGCTGTGTGAATTTTACATCACAGAGATTTCTTCAATATATACATCTCTGGTGGAAAGACAAATCCACCAGAAATTTTTTAAACTTGTATTTATTTACTTTGTGTTAGTTGAATACTTTTAAAATCTTATTTGCATTTTTGCATATTCACAAGCACGGTTGTAAATTTTAGAAATAGTTTTTCAGAAACGCAAAACGCAACCAGAATTCCATTCAACCCCCCTTCTGTAATTATGTTGTTGTATTGTTGGGGAATAATAGTATTCTCTCGTGACCTTTCTCATGTATTTCGCTTCATATAACAACATCTTATTGTTCAACCTGTAAGCATAGAGCAACTTAGCAGCAAAGACATCCGTGTGAGTTCTTTTGACTCCATCAAAAGTAAATTCTGCCTTTTCACTTCTCAACCTACTTTCTAGAAAGTTGGATATTGATACTGCACTCTTTTCAGACTAAAATCTGTCACGGTTATATTGTGCATTATATTGTCCTTGAAGATCTTTATCACATAAGGTTTCTCAAATGCTTGAGAAGACACTTCTTTGATGGCTTGGTAGATTTGATCTCTGAGTTATTCATTAGCACGAGAGTTGGTTTTGGTAGTTGGAATCTTCTTTGCTAGAATAGACAGCTCAACCATATTCATTTTATTTAGAAACTTAAAGGCCATTTTCATTAGATTGCAAGATAAATGATTCACACAAAATCTCCATCCTTTTGAGAGACAAATCGATGACACATTGTTGATCACCGAATGAACTTTTAATAAAATTCGTGAATGTTTTCAAGCCATTTCCTCAAGTCCACTAGGATATCTAAAAGAAGTTTATTGCCATTATTATTATTCATACATATTTCCAGTTTTCCATCTTTTTCTTTATTCATTCCCACTCGTGACCTCATCTACTTTCTCTCAAAGTCTTTTCTCTTGCTATTCTGGTTGATTTCCTCACTAATGTTCTTTGAATTCTCTCAGTTGTCCTTAAAACTGCGTCCTGAGCTTGAGCATAAGTGTGGTTGATGATTTCACTGACACATTTTAAACAGTCATCTGAGAAGGTGTCTTCATCTTCAAATTTCTCATCCTCAGTGACCATAATTTCCTCCTCATTCAACCGAGAAGAGGGTTCAAATTTAACATGGGCATCTCTCTCATCTATCTGACCTTCTTCTATATCTTCTTTATCTTGATCTACCAGATTAGAAGGAAAAACATTTGACAGTAGTTACTTCCGCTGTTCAAATATTTCACTAATATGATCCTCTTTCGACAGATGATTTCTCCCCTTGGGGTGCTTTATCTTTCTCAACTTCTAGACTCTTCCAGAATTCCTCTTCATCTTCCATTTTCACCAATACTTCAACTACTTCCTCCCTCACTACATCTTCTTCTCTTTCTTCAATGGAGGCGTTTGTAAATGGATCACTGATTTGGATTTTTGTCATACTTGTAACTTCAACTTCCTTTAATGGTACCACATCTTCTTTTTGCAGCTGTCGATTGAACAACGGGAGCAACAGCTGCAACAATTATTTCACACCTTCAACCATGGTTTCTTTTTCTGAGGACTGGTCCTTCTGAATTTGAACTTTTCTTTGGTAGCTCCTCCCTTTATCTCCCCCTCAGTTGAGTTATCCTTCCAAACCGGAGCCTGGGTTGATTGAGATTTAAGTTCTAGTTCAATCAGATCTAGCCTTTTGCCACAGATTTCAGCCAGATGTTATGTATTCTCTTGAGTTGATTGTATCTCTTACATAGCTAGACTCAATTTTCTTTTGATCTTGCCAAGTAATGCATCTTTGGATTCCATTTCTTGCCTATGTTGAAGTTTGATATTAGCTTTTTCATGTTGGTGTCGCAGGCGCTCCATATTACTACGGATATCTGCATCCCTCCGTTCAATTATTTGGATAAATATTGTATCATGATCAAGTAGGATCGCATCCAGGTCCGATTTTAAAATATATCGTGATCTATCAAGTTATGGTGTAGTTTGGACGATGGGTGTATCACTGGCTTCTCACTAAGTGTTTCTCTCTGCACTCATTCACTTGGCTTAAGGTGAAGGGTGTTAATCAACCTCATAATTTATGTTTACCCTACCCAGAACTCCTTAAACCAGATATGCTTACAAGAGAAATTACCGGATCCGTCCTTGAGGAGGTCACCATTGGTGCAATGGGGCTTCGTAAATCCCCGTCCTTGTCCAGAATAAGTTTCCTTTCATTTGTTGATAACTCTGTTAGGGTTTGAATCTCTGTGGAAGTAACTGAGGCCGTCATATTTGGAATATGTGCGTTAGTTCTCCCTAGTATCGGTGAAGACACTATCCCCTTAGGTTCATCAGATGAACATGATTCATTGCCAATGGGTTTCCGACTTGCAGCTATGTCAAGTCCGCTATTCGCAGATGCATCCAGGTTTGTCCTGGGGAGGTATGTGTTGTCCTCTCAGTTATAGTAACAACGGAACACTCTCCAAACACTTGTGAAGGAAAGTGTTTTAATGAAGGAACGACACTAGTAGATGTCCCCATCAATGCTTCCTTAGTGTGTGCAACTTCACTATTTACAATAAGAGGTGTGGATTGAGGTGGTGACACTCGTTCAGATGCCATGGCCTACTGAAATTTTTTAATAGATTCACCTTGTTTAGAAGATGAATCTAATAACTTATTGTGTGCCATTTCAGCCTATACATCTTTTTGGGAAGATGCAAGGGGTCAGCAGTTGTCTCAAGTGGGATACTTCTCTCTGCTTGAAGAGATAGAGCTACGGGTTCTCTTATTATATCATCATTATTTGATGCAATGTCTGCAGTTTCTCCCTTAACACCCTCTATAACCAATGGTTCCGTAATATCTAGGGTTTAGTTGGGAAGATTTAGTGATTTTACAAGAGTTTCCAAAGATGGGTTCTGACTACAGGGGTTTGCATAGCCAGTTTCTTGTCCAAAACCCTCATTGAGGAGTTATGCGAATGATGAAGTGTGTATATCGAATTTCTGAAAAGAAATTAACTCAGTAAAAGTATTAGTTGTAGAGGTAGGTTCATTAGTTGAAGATAAAGATGGCTTATAAACATCTTGATTTTCCTGAGTAGGCTCATCTTCTTCTTGAGGTTGACCATGCTGAACTATTTCCTCTTCTGGTACAATATGTTCCCCTTCACCTTCAATTTTCTCCTGAGGTGCATGTTGCTCTTGTTCATATGCATGCTCATGAATTTTAGCAGCTTCTTCTTGAACCAATTGATCAATAATGGCAAATTGTTCTCGAATAAATATAGTTACTCTAGGATTGGGTCTGCCTCCATTATTATTGAAATAAGGTTTCATTATTATTGAGATAAGGTTTTTTTTTCAAAAGTTCAGTGACAGTTTTGATATAAATTGCAGGAGAATCAGCCATGTTGATTTCACCAAATTGAGCAAGTTGTTCCTTGATAGTACAATCTGTATTAACCTTGGATATACGAGATGGTCTTCATGTCCTAGAATATGTTCAAGTATCCTTTACATGAGCAGATGATCATAGTTCACATTGATATTAAAAGTAGCAGCATAACCAATTTTCTTAAGCTCGACATTTAAATCATTCCAACCACCGACCTTTGGAGAGAAAACATAAGATATAATGGTAAAGAACATATTCCACTCTTTAGGTAAATGGTTTTTAAAGAAATTCCTATGTATTTTATCATCGACAAGAATAGCACAGATTCTTCTGAAAATTAAACTAACTCATCAGCATCAGGTTCTTCTACAAGATTTTCTCTTAAAAATTGAAGATATTCATTGCAATCATCTTCAGATATTCAGATTGTTATATCAACTAATGGAAAATGAAAGCCCAAGTTCTCTTCAATATTTGATACTATAGTATGTGTATGAATGTGTTCTAGCAAATCTATGTTCAACCTAATATTTGCAGTAAGAGCAAAACGGACATTTAAATGATCATTGAGAAAATATATCTATTTATAAAAATGACCCATTTTCTCAGGATTGTTATTCTGAAATGTCAAATAATTGGGTTTTCTGATTCTAAAGTTATCACCCATTTTCAGAAAATGATTGAAAATTTTGGATAAAAGAAATGCTAATTATTCAAACAATACCTGAAAGTTAAAAACTCGACCAAATCACGAAAAATCAAACTTCTCGCATCAGTACAAGATCGAGATATGTTATACACGGGAAATTTGGAAAACACTAGTAATTTTTAATCAATTTTATAATATTCACAAGTCGATCGCTTCTTAGTCTCAAAATTCATAGATTTAGAATTTTAGAACAACAAAAAATGCACCAAATCAAATGATATTAATATTAAATGAATAGTGTAGTCCTGGATTCTAATCATCTAAGATTTCTTTGAAATTTTTGACAGATTTTCTTTACGATTTGAACAAAAAAATGATTGAATATCGATGAGTTAATGTGTGTGTTTTATGTGTATATAAACTGATGAAAATAAAGAAAGACAAGATATTTCAACTTAAATACTTGAAATAAAAAAATTTGCTAAATCTTGAGGAAAGTATTGACATCAACCCTTTGGTGAAAGTATCAACACTAGCCTCAAGAAATTAAGCCTCAGTTGAGCCTTAGAGGAATGTGTCGACAAGATTCAAGTCGACACATTGATTAACAACCACCTTTGGTCCATGTCGACACATTCCCTTTTGGTCATTGTCGACACATTCAACTTTGTTATGCTAAACGGCTCCGGAGTTCTTGTCGACCCTTCCCATAGGTCGACAAGTCCATGACTTAAAAAATAAAAAAATTGACCCCCTAATTTCAGAATGTAGTTCAAGTAAACAATAATTCTGAAATTTGAAAAATAAATTCTTTATAATTTATATGTGTTGCTTCTAGGATTAATTGAAGTAAATTCTTTTAAAAAATTAATTATTTAAAATCCAATAAAATTAGTAAATCACAATATTAATTATAAAATTAAAACAACTACTATTTGCTTGATAAAATCATAATTCTAATGAAATTAGCACGGTAAAAGTATCACTTGTAGAGGTAGGTTCATTGGTTGAAGATAAAGATGGCTTATAAACATCTTGATTTTCCGAAGTAGGCTCATCTTCTCCTTGAGGTTGACCTTGCGGAACTATTTCCTCTTCTGGTATAATATGTTCCCTTCACCTATAATTTCCTCCTGAGGTGCATGTTGCTCTTGTTCATATGCTTGCTCATGAATTTTAGCAGCTTCTTCTTGAACCAATTGATTAATAATGGCAAATTGTTCTCAAATAAATATAGTTACTCTAGGATTGGGTCTGCCTCCATTATTATTGAGATAAGGTTTTTTGTTCAAAAGTTCAGTGACAGTTTTGATGTAAATTGCAGGAGAATCAGCCATGTTGATTTCACTAAATTGAGCAAGTTGTTCCTTGATAGTATAATTTGTATGAACCTTGGATATACGAGATGGTCTTCATGTCCTAGAATGTGTTCAAGTAGCCTTTACATGAGCGGATGATCATAGTTCATATTGATATTAAAAGTAGAAGCATAACCAATTTTCTTAAGCACGACATTTAAATCATTCCAACCACCGACCTTTGGAGAGAACACATAAGATATAATCGTGAAGAACATATTCCACTCTTTAGGTAAATGGTTTTTAAAGAAATTCCTATGTATTCTATCATCGACAAGAATAGCACAGATTCTTCTGAAAATTTGAACTGAGTCATCAGCATCAGGTTCTTCTACAAGATTTTCTCTTAAAAATTGAAGATATTCATTGCAATCATCTTCAGATATTCAGATTGTTACATCAACTAATGGAAAATGAAAGCCCAATTTCTCTTCAATATTTGATACTATAGTATGTCTGTGAATGTGTTCTAGAAAATCTATGTTCAACCTCATATTTGCAGTTAGAGCAAAACAGACATTTAAATGATCATTGAGAAAATATATCTATTTATAAAAATGACCCGTTTTCTCATGATTGTTATTCTAAAATATCAAATAATTGGTTTTTATTATTCTAAAGTTATCGCCCATTTTCATAAAATGATTGACAAATTTTGGATAAAAGAAACGCTAATTATTCAAACAATACCCGAAAGTTAAAAACTCGACCAAATCACGAAAAATCAAACTTCTCGCATCAGTACAAGATCGAGATATGTTATACATGAGAAATTTGGAACACCCTAGTAATGTTTAATCAATTTTATAATATTCACAAGTCGATCGCTTCTTATTCTCAAAATTCATAGATTTAGAATTTTAGAACAACAAAAACTGCACCAAACCGAATGATATCAGTATCAAATGAACGGTGTAGCCCTGGATTCTAATCATCTAAGATTTCTTTGAAATTTTGACAGATTTTCTATACGATTTGAACAAAAAAATGATTGAATATCGATGAGTTAATGTGTGTGTTTTATGTGTATTTAAATTGATGAAAATAAAGAAAGACAAGACATTTGAACTTATATACTTGAAATAAAAAAATTTGCTAAATCTTGAGGAAAGTATCGACATCAACCCTTTGGTGAAAGTGTCGACACTAGCCTCAAGAAATTAAGCCTCAGTTGGGCCTTAGAGGAATGTGTCACAAGAGTCAAGTCAACACATTAATAAACAACCACCTTTGGTCCATGTCGACACATTCCCTTTTGGTCTGTGTCGACACATTCAACTTTGTTATGCTAAATGGCTCTGGAGCTCTTGTCGACACTTCCCATAGGTCGACAAGTCCATGACTTAAAAAATAAAAAATTTGACCTCCCCAATTTCAGAATGTAGTTCAAATAAACAATAATTCTGAAATTTGAAAAATAAATTCTTTATAATTTATATATGTTGCTTCTAGGATTAATTGAAGTAAATTCTTTTAAATATTAATTATTTAAAATCCAATAAAATTAGTAAATCACAATATTAATTATAAAATTACAACAACTACTATTTGCTTGATAAAATCATAATTCTTGTCATAAATTATGCTGCTATTATTTTACTCATAATTTAATCATGAATAATTAAATCACTTTTAAATGGACTTAAAATATTTATGTGCTTAAGTATTTATCAATTAGATACAGGCTCACAAATATTTGAAATATGAGAGTTAGATTTTGGCAAATAAATTCAATAACCCTAAAAGTATTGACATTAATCAGCAAGTAAATTTATTCCAAATAAGTTGCAGTTTTTGACTTCTAACTAATTAATTAGAAAGATTTAACATCCCAAGTTCACCTACCAACTTAGAGAAAGTGGATTCATCAAGCGGTTTAGTGAAAATGTCTACAATTTGTTCCTCCGTGGGTATAAAATGTAATTCCATAGTACAATTTCTGACATGCTCTCTGATAAAATAATACCTGATATCAATGTACTTGTTTCTCGAGTGTTGAACCGGGTTGTTGGAGATTTCAATGGCACGGGTGTTCTCACAGAATATTGGAATTTTTTACATCAACGGTCTATGGTCTCGGAGTTGGTTTATCATCCACAAGATTTTAGCACAACAGGTTCCAGAAGTTATATATTCAGCTTCAACAGTTGATGTGGATACTGAGTGTTATTTCTTGTTATGCCAGGACACCAATCTTCTTCAAATAAACTGACACCTTCCTGAAGTGCTTTTCCGATCAATCTTACAACCTGTAAAATCAGAGTATATATAGATTATAATGTATAAGTTACAATATTAATAAATGGTCTTCAACGATGAGCTATCGTTTGTAGTTTGTTAGCTGGGGACGATGGATGAATGAATTCAGTTCATTCATCTGTTTAAGTGTAGACTTCTAAATATTGTGCCTATATAGTTTTGAAAACTTTTTCCATTGATCTTTAAAGATTATTGCTACCTTAATCCCTCCAATTCATACTGTCCACACTCATAATATCCCTATTAAGGGTGAAATGCTACCCTTTATGCATTCCCCCAGGGTTCATCTCAAGTTATCGATGTTTTATCCTCAATTCTAAAAAAAGTACTTACCTTCTTTAATAGATAAATCAAATCATCTACCCCTGATAAGGGTATCTATTCAATCATTCTCCCATGATAAGTTATATATAATTTCATGCTAACGTTCCTTTTCAAACTGAGATCAATCTATATGGCCTCCAAAAGATAATAATGGTTAACTATTTTTCTTACAGAATTTGGTAATGGTATTAAGGATGTTCTAGAAGATATTGGTCACGTTCAACGTGAATTTCTTATTACTTATTGCTCTTCTTAACGATGCTAAGCTCCCAATAAAATTCTTGTATCATAATGAAAAAATATTTGACGTTCTCTGTAAACTTTAATTGATCATTTGCATTAGTCAAACAATGTCCATTATAGCTTTAAAATTCCAACCTCATATATCTTAGATCGCTGTAATTCTTATTTCTAACTCACGATCGGGATAATCATATGCACACAAAATCTAGTAGTTCCCAAATGGATTAAAACAGGTGTATTGGTGAAATTGGGTAGAAGGGTACCTTTAAATACATTAGTGTTTTGCACAACATTTCTGACCGTCATATTTAAGGTCCTTGCTTTCGGTGTTTGATTAGAAGTAACCCCACTTTGTCTTAATATCGCTGGTCTAATTACTTTACACTCCTTCTTTAAACATCCCACCTGGCCACACTTGTAACACGTAAGGCTTAAGGGTTTGTTATTAAAAGTGCGTATCTGAAAATCGCTTGTATAGTGCCCTACTTGTCCATAGGGGAAACAATTTACCTTGGGCATATGACAGTCCCCTCTATGCCTTCTCCCGTATATTTTACAATTTGGATGTGGGGGCCTTGACTGTACCGACTGGGATCCCCTGAGTTGCCTGTCATTCTGGCCAAAACTCGTTCCTTCCGATCTCGTAGTCTCTGGATTTCTTCTAACTTGGGATGCTCTTCCCTTTCCAATATTGTTTGGAAGGTTCCCACTAGTGGAACTTCCCTTCTGACTCTCAAACCTTGTCTTTCTATCCTCTCTCTCTTTCCGTATGTGCTCACTTCCTTTCTCTAGAATAGTATCTTTTTTACTAGGGCAGCATAATTTGTTAGCTCTAACACAGACACCCTATTTTAAATCCATTGGTTAAGCCCCTACTGAAACCTTTTTGCCTTTTTTGCTTCAGTATTTACAAATTCTGGAATGAATCTCGACAACTCAGTAAATTTTGTTTCATACTCTGCTAGGCTCAAGCAATTCTGCTTCAGTTCCAAAAAATTTAGCTCCATCTCGCCCTCCATGTAACTGGGAAAATATTTCTCCAAAAACAACTTGGTAAACCTAGCCGGGTCATCACTCCATCCCTTTCTATATTCTTTCTAGACTTGTACCAATAATTTGCCTCTCCCTTTCATAAGTAGGTAGAAAAAATAGTTTTTTGATTTTCAGCTACCTGCATAATATCAAAGGACTTCTCTAATTACTTTAGCCAGGCCTTAGCTACCACAGGGTCGGCTGTTCCCTCAAACTCGGGAGGTTTCAATGATTTAAAGGCTTAAAAGGAATTGGCCACAATCTGTTGGGGAACATGTGGTTGTCGCGGGTTTGTGTGGCGTTCTAAGTTCTACCTCAGCAAATCCATAAATTGGTCCATGGAATTTACTTCCAGGTCACCTCCTCGGTTCCCAGTGTCTTGGTTCTTTTCTTCTTCATTATGCTCATTATCATGTTTATTATAATCTTCGGGGGTAACTCTATCCGAAATACTGTTTTTTTACTGGTTTCATTGTCTGGTTCAGGGTATACCCTGGTAACTCTCTGCCTGGGTGGCATACTTCTAAAATTTCCAAAATATTTACATTAGTCCCACCTTTAGGTTATATCTTAAAAATATTGTCAATCATCTCCTAACCACTGATCACCTCACTCATTCCATTCCCATTTCAGCGTTGAATTAAATTTAATGTAAATGATATAATCCACTTAACCAAAGAATTTTAAATCTCCCTGAATCAAGTATATAAATTAGATTTCTGCCACATCATTTAGCTAAAATTGAAGTAACCATATACTTAGTCCCTTATAACAATATTATCAAGACTCACCATAGATTTACCGGTCTTCTTTTCTAGTAGATTTTGAGATCACCGTCTTGCTTGTTTCATCCATCTACAACCTTATCAAAGTCAGACCATCCATTCCCAATATCCTGACTTTATAAGGTAATCCATCATGGTCTATTGTACTAAGTATAATCCTGATAACATTCTCAAAGTATATAATAAATATTTAAAGGGAACAATGTCCTCAATACTATAATAACTCTATATGTGGTAAAATTGTCATTCATAGGGGATTTAAAATCTCGCATATAAAATAATTCCATAACCTATTCCATGTAATAAGTAAAATTATTTATATAGAGAAGTAAAAGGTCTTGCTCCTCACATATACCATTTCCACATAATAATTATACAGGACTAAGAGCAATAAACTTCATGCTGTTTGAGTCGTCCAATGGTATTGGAACTTACAGTCTCTACCTCAACTGCCTCTTGAGATTCTTCTCCATATATTATATCAATGCCTTAGATAATTCATAAAATTTCAAAATCTCTTTTCATCATTTTCAAAATCCTCGCCTTGTGTCCTAGAAGGGTCGACCTCATATGGTACTCTAGTCAGAAGTGGAACAAAGGCATAATAGCCATCTTATTTCTTTCTTGATGCTTGATTCTTTCTCTATCAAACTTTCTCACCGCCTCTCTATCTAAGCCAAAGTAAGCGTATCAATATTAGTCTCAGTCTCTAACATTGCTATAAGCTCTTTGTCATCCATATAAATTAATTCTATGTCTCACTCTATTGAGAGAGTCATTTAGGGTACCCTATAATAAGGAGCCTAATAGTTTTTGTTCATAAATCTTCCCTCAAGGTTTCACATCTTTCTCTCACCTGTCAGTACTACATCCAGTAGTCCGACTATGAATTCGACATAGATTCTCGGTCCTCTTAATTATAACTAAGTTACTTACGCTCAAGCCTCTGATTACTATAACCTTTGCTCTGATACCATTCTGTAACACCCCTAAATCCGGGGTCAGGAATCTGGGTTGTCACGATAAACTTTACAAATCCTTTGTCAAACATTTCCTTTATACTTCTCATCAACACATAATTACTCATAACTCGACCCCTACCTTTCACAGACACACACACATACACTGGTTGTAGTCTCAGAGAACGCATCAGTACAATACTGAACCATAAGAATATAGTGATTCAAAATCATTATATTCTGGTTATTACTTCTAGATGAAGTATAATCAACAGTGCAATATAGACTTAACCCAAGGTTATAACAATTTACATGATTTAACTGAAACAAAATATGCTAGGATAACTAATCGCCTACCAGCTTAATACTTCACCTCAAGCCAGTCATATAAACTAATAGATATCACCGACTTCCTTGCTACCCTTTGATGGTATGGCCATATTGCTATCTGTGGGGTTGGAAGATGAAACAACAATAATGAGCAAATGATGCCCAACAAGTTCTACCAGTACCTATCAACTTATAAAAATATAATATACTTCAATAGGAATAATATGGAAAAGAATCAAACCTTTATACCCTTTATATTGTTCATCAACCTCAACATCATTCATAAACCTCAAACCATTTTATAATTCTCCAATTGTTCAAGTTACTATATGATATACTTTTCATTCAATCAATATTTAATGTATCATTATCCAGCACTTAGTTGTACTATAATTTGAAAACAACAATTACTCATTCCCTATTTCCATAACCAACATCAGTTTCAAGATGTTCCATTACCAAAAAATCTTAGCAATCCAATATGTTGTTAGATATAAAACTATTTATTTTTTCTATTTATTATCAGCACTTATCGATGACAATACAACTTAAAAACATTTAAAACATTTCTTTTCCGAGGGACTGGGACTTTCAACCAACTTGATATGATAAAATGATGATCAGTCATTTCAATCATGTCCTTCCGAGGAACCTCTTTACTACTAGTAGATGGACAAGAGCACTTTTCGAACTTGACCTTATGATGGAAAAGAACACTTTTCGAACTTGATCACATCCTTTGGCAGCACATGGGCCAGAAATAAAAATGGCTGGACCGACTAGACATGGCCACTTACGCAAAAGTACCGCCTTTCCGGTATTCTCAATCCATGGTACCGACATTCATATCGACCGTAAACTTGTTTTAATAGTATGTTGACCAATCTGGTCGTATCTGCTAGGGCATCATGTACAATGATCCCTGCACTAACCGAGTCCCATACATTATAAAAGAATCTTTACTTTTCATTTTAATCCATTCATGACATTCCATGTTTCATATTCCACAACCATATCAATCACATCATTCTTATTTCTTTATTCTCATTATTACAGTTATTTATCTCAACAGTCATCACATTAATTGTTATCAATCAAGGAATATTATTAATCAAAGAATATTATCGATTTGATCAGGAAGCCTTAACAATTGCTCAAATATTTAATAATCTCTTACTCTCTGATTTAAAATAATACAGTTAGAATTTATCCTTCATTTGAATATCAATTAAGATTCCTTAATCAATATTCCAAAATAATTAAACTAAAGAAAATAATTTTATTTAAATAATTAATTATTATCCTTTAATCTTTATTTATCAATGTCCATCTTAAATTATTCATTATTCCCAAAATGTTTTGAAGAATAGATAAATAATGAATTTATGACTACATCATCTTTATGAGTTTAGTTTGTGATAAACTTGTTTGTTATTTTTCTTCTGGTATTTAATAATATTAAATACTTCAAACTCTAATAACCAAGAAAGGAATAATATACAATCGTATAATATTCGAAGGAACAATCTTCGAACTAAGATGACTACTGTCAAAAGAAAGGTCAACTTCTGGTAGACATAAAGAAAACATAAATAATCAGCTAATAACTTTCTCGTTCATTTGAATCCATTTCACTTAATTACTCATCCCTATTCCAGGGATTCACAAATCTCTATACATACATATCTTAGGGGAGTCGTTCATACTCCGAAATAATTATCAACTCATATGTAGTATATATATATACACAAATGAACACTTTATAATGAACAATATCATAAAGTCAAGAAGTTAACAGTTAAAGGATATAAGTCTTGCCTTAATGATGCGAATGCAAATACAAATGTGACTGTGAGGGTCCTGGGTTGGTACGATAACCTATAAAAAATATCATATCTTGGGATTAGTCCTCGGTCGCTTAAGAAACTGAGCTTTGCTCATGCATACTCTAATGCTTGCTTCTACGCTTAAGGATTTCCATTAGTCGCTGAAGTACCCTCTGATAACTCCGGTGAGCGGGGCGGCTCCTTCCGATGCTGTGCCTGGACCTTCTGGTTATGAATGAGGTGCAGCTGCTGTTGGGGGCCTGCAAAATAACACCAGAGGGGGGTTTTGTCCTGCGGCGCCTCCGGTGTAAGAATAAGAAGCTGGTTGGAGAAGATGAAGATAGAGAGGACTAAGGTTGTTGTGTGTGTATAGGCTGACTGTATGAGAGTGTGTGTAATGAAAGTGTTTTCTAACCTCTAAACCCTTCATCTTTTGGGGCTATATACAGCCCAAAGGTAGGGTTTAGGGGTTCGTACCTCTAGATCAGGGCCGTTGGTTCTTGGAGGCGGAGGACGCCTGGCTTGGGTGGATCGCGTACACGTGTCCAGGGGAGGACCACCCCCAAGGTGTCATAACGGCACTCTGACACACGCCGTGTTTGTCTGATATATTGGATGTTGATAGCTGTTATTATTACGTGCCCACGTACCCTTCCTTGGCGGGTTGTGGAATGTGCATGTGCCTGTTGGAACTCCCCTTAGGGTTATCCTGGTTCAGGGCTCGATCCAGGTAGGCAGGTGATTTAGGTCATGGGCTGGACCATGGTAGGAAGGTGATCCAGGTCACGGTCTGGACCCTAGTTAGGAGAAGATCCAGGTCATGGGATGAGTCCTTGTTTAGGAGATGATCCGGGTCCTAGGTTAGCCCTGAGCCTGGGTCTTTCCACTTGATTGTGCTAGGTGAGGGGGTCCTGACCCATCAATTGAGCCTGATACCCCTTAGATCCAGGTTGGGCCCTAGCCAGATTTCTTATACCCTATCATTTGCCCCCACTCCCTTGTACAGATTTTATGGATGAGGGAGTAGAGTAATATCACATAGTTGCTGCTTTAGGAAAAACAATCATGTCCATCTGTTGCCCCCAATCCGGGTCTGGTGTTGTAGATACCAATCCGGATTAAGGTAGAACAACTTGGCTGCTTTAGAAAAAAATCATGCTCCCTGGTTGCCCCCAATCCGGATCTGGTGTAGTAGAGACCAATTCAGATTAAGGTAGATGAATTTGGCTGATTTAGAAAAAAATTATGCTCACTGGTTGCCCCCAATCCGGATCTAGTGTAGTAGATACCAATCCAGATTAAGGTAGATGATTTTGGCTGCTTTAGAAAAAATCCTGCTCCCTGGTTGTCTCCCAATCCGGATCTGGTTTATTAGATAACAATCCGGATTAAGGTAGAAGAATATTGCTGCTTGGAAAAAATCCTGCTCCCTGGTTGCTCCCAATCCGGATCTGGTGTGGTAGTGACAGACTCGCATTAAGGTGGGTGAAATTGTTTTCCTTGAAAAAATGCTGCTCCTCTGCTGCCCCCCAATCTGGATCTGGTTTATTAGATACCAATACAGATTAACGTAGAAGAATTTGGCTGCTTGGAAAAAATCCCACTCCCTGGTTGCCTCCCAATCCGGATCTGGTGTGGTAGTGACAGACCCAGATTAAGGTGGGTGAAATTGTTTTCCTTGAAAAAATGTTGCTCCTCCGCTGCCCCCAAATCCGGATTTGCTGAGAATGTGACTAATCCTGATTATTGTAGAAAAGTATTGCTGCCTTGGGAAAATTTCTATATCTTTTCTGTTTTCTAATCCAGATCTGTTGAAGTAGAGAGAGAGATCCAGATTGACTTTGAGTAATTTCTGCTCCGAAACCTGCACCTTGTTTGCGATGATCTGGGAAGGAGCCCTTGATCTGGGTAGCTGGGAGGAATTTGTAACATTTTTCAGCTTTTTTCCCTCCTACGATTTTGAATTTTCGGCAGTTATTCCCAAGAAAATCGGCCCATAATCATTATGGGGTTTAATGCACTTTTATGTGTGTATATATACAAATTCGTATATATATACGTTTGGTTTTGGGTTTTTCTGTAACTGCTTCCCGGGCCAACCACGCCTTGCCACGTGGCAGAGGCTGTTTGCCTTCTTCCGCCTATAAAAGGCTGTGCTCCCTTTTCTTTTTTTCTTTTATTCTTGCAAAAAGCACCCAACAGTTGCCATTTTCATTTCTTTCTTCTCTCAAATTTCTTGGAGTTCCTTCGAAGGTTTGGAGTACTTCTGCTTGATTTTTCACCGCCGTTCCGCCTTTTGTTGTCTTCGTCTCTGACCAATCTGGAAGCCCTTCTCTTCTTGCTTTTTTATTTATTTGTTTGTTCGATTTCTTGCATTTTTTTATTCAAGTTCTTGAATGCTCCAAAGTTGCATTTTCATCCGCGATTTGGTAGTAAAAATCAGTGTTTTTAGTGTGATTTCGTGATGGACATGATTTTTTTGTGGCCATTTATGCTAAAATCTGTTTGTTTTTGATGTGTTTTGGTAGGATTCCGGTTTTTTGGGCTCAGTTTTTCTGGGTTTATTATCTTTGTTCTTTGTGTTCTGAGGGGAATGTGTGTATGTATATGCAAAAGTTATGTTTTTTGGTTTTTAATTCTCAAACTGCTTGTTTGTGGGGGATGTTTTAATTTTGATCCGGTTAGGGGGTGCATAACCCGGATCTAGAGTAGTTTGTTGGGTAGAATTGTATGATTTAGGGTATTTTGAGCTTTATACTAGTTGTTTAGATCCGGATCTATGTTAAGGCTCTTGATCCGGGTCCTATTATTTTCCTGTAACCCGGGTTGGTCCTGGTTCTGGGATGGTGAGTGTTTAGGGGGTTGCTTTTGTTTTTAGTATATGTGATCCGAATCGTTGATGTTTTTCCGGGTTGGACTTGTATTAGCGGTTCGAATTATTAGGTTATGGAAAGATTAGCATAACGTCATTGATCCGGACCGCTTAGCAAAAAAAATTAAAAATTGTAGGAATCTAGATTAACTCACCTTGATTTCAATAGGTATGTGGTCCGGATCAAGAGGCTTCCAAGAAGAGCTTTCAATTGTTACCCTGGTCTTTCAAGTGAGGGAAGTTATCCGGGTTCATCTGAGGGGATGCAGATCCGGGTAGAAATGGGTAAGAAGGCCTCCCCTTCCATAGAGATAATCTCGAAGTTCTGGTATAAATAGCTTCCCGAGAATTCGGTTCCCTTCGCTCCCGAGGGCTATTGGACATATGTAAAGTACCACTTCATTTTGAAGCCCACAAAATTTGAGAACGAAGTCTATTACGGGAGGGCTAGATACGATAGGCAGCATAATGGCCACCCCGGGTGTATAACCAGGAGGCCCTTGAGAGGATGTTCGCCGAGTTCCCTATAAGCCGGGATCATTATCAATTGAAAGACTTATATACCGAGGCAGACCCGGCTGAGAACCAGTTGACCCCTGATGTTAAGTGGAAGTGGCCGGAACCTCATGAAAGGATCTATCACCGCCCGGAAGATGGGTTTGTCCGGTCTAGATGGAGCATCTTAGATCCGGGTGGAGCCCCCGATGCTATATGTTTATCAAACACCTCTGCAAGCATGTGTACAAGATATCCCCAATGCAGATCACACCAAACGGGATAAAGTCTATGACCTGGTTCATCGCCTGTTGCAACAAGGTTGGGTTCCTGCCAACCCTGAAGCTCTTTCACCAAATCTTCTATCTTTCTAAATCCATCCAGAAACCTTTTTACGAGATTAGGTTCCGGGCCGCGAAGTGTGGGTATGGCCCGGGTAGAGCCAAGCCTATTATGCACCAGACCTCCTTGAAGTTCTGGAATGGGGAGATCATTCTGCTGAAGGGATATGATCTGGATTATCTCCCCTACTTTACAATGGAAGGTGTTGAGACCAAGTTTAGCCCAGCTGTACTTGAAGGTCGGGCCTTATCCCAAATGAGGTCCTTTTGTGACTCCCTCGGATTCCAGCGGACCCGGGTCACCTTTATGAACCACAAGTTGCTCTTTAAACTCGGCTGTAAGTTTTTAAATATATAGATCCGGGTCCTTTTCCCTTAGAATTTATCTTGCTTTGCTGCTTACTTGATCTGGTTTATATATTTTTTTTAGTTTTGCCTTTTCGGTTGCTTGGTCCGAATTACTTGCTCATGTTGTTGATCCGGATCCTTTTCCTATTTGCCTTGTAGTTTATCTTGTTGGCTACTGATCTGGGTCACCTGCTTCGCCGGTTGATCCGGATTTTAGCCCTATTTGCATGATCTGAATCGCTTATTCTCTTAAATATTATTCGTTTATATGTGCATAATCTGGATCGCCTGTTCAGTTTAGACTTGCTTTTTCTATTTGCATTTGACTCGTAATTTGTTTAGAGAACATGTTGGCCCTTGATCCGGGTCTCTCGCTTCGCTTGTTGATCCGGATCCCGGTCCTATTTACTTTTGAGTTGTACTACAAATTTTGTTTTGTCCCGATCCGGGTCCTTTATTGTGCATTTAGATCCGGATCCTCTTATTCCGGAATTTGACCTCCTTTTCTTGTGTTTCTACAGGTCTGCCTTATTTTAACCGTGACTTTCTCGAAATCATGTCTTCTTCCGCTTATGCCGCATCATTCAATACTCTTGGCCTGGCCTTCAAGACCACTAAGGGGGCCCCAGGACCTGGATCCAGGTCTGCTGACATCGAGGGTGGGGCTGAATCTTCTATTCCCCAGAACGTCTCAGACCCGAGTTATGATGCAGGCGACTCTGAGCCCGAGGTCCAGGAGATTCCGGATAACGAGGATCCCCCAAGGAAGAAAAGGAAGTCTGTCCCAACCAAGCCTTCCCGGGGCAAAACTGCCATTTCTAGCTGGGCCATCTGTGACTCGGAAGGAAAAGTCTCGGATGGGGATCCTGTGAAGGTTGGGACCAAGTCCCTGATTGACTTGGCTGGATTCATGTCTAGCATTACCTCTAAAGATGACTGGGAGGAGGTAGAGGGCTCCAGTATAGCTGCTACTTTCAAGAGGGTAACTGGCCAATTGGGTCAGGTAAAACCTCAATTACTTACTTTTTTTTGTTTTCCATCCGGATTGCATTTCCCTTAGTTTCTTCTTCGTATTTCTATGCTTAATCTCTTCTCTGACTTATTTCAGGTTGGGAGCGCCATCTCCATTTGCTCAGATATCACCTTCACAGAGGTCCGGGAGGCAAACAACCAGACCCGGGTTGAGAAAATTCGAGCTGATAGTTTGAAGGACGAGTTGGATGAGGCTCGGGAGGGCTTCAAGACTGTCGAATCTAGGTTAAATGAGTAGCTGAAGAATGAGAAGGCCCGGGCTGATGGTGTTGCTAAGGAAGTGGAGAAGCTTAAGGATGACCTGGCCGCGAAGGAGAACTTGAATAAGGAGGTTATCATCACCGAATTCAAAGCCAACGATGTTTAAAATTTTGAGATCGCTCAAGCAGGGGTTCCCGAGGTTCGCAGGGCCTGGATCGTGGCGGAGAGGCACATCAAGACTGATCCCCTGGCCAATTGGGGTAGCTTTATTCCGGAGTTTCTTGCTGCCAAATCTGTTGTTGAGCAGGGTCAGGGTGAACCGAAACCTTATGACGGTCCTAGCACCAGCTTCCTTTAGGTTTGCCCCAGATTTGTTTAGCTTTTTCGGGCCCTGCCCATGTAATTTCCATTTTCTAGGATTTCTGATTCCCGTACTCTGATTCAAACTATTTGTAATATTTGGACCTATCCGGATTGGTAGCCATCTGGATCTTGCTTTTAATTAGACTGACGCTTTATTAATTTGCTTGTTTAGAAGATATCATATTTTGTTTAAGCTCTTGATCTGGATTAGACGTTCTACCCGGGTGAGTTTGCTTTGCTGCTTGATCCGAATCCTGGCTTGGATTCTGACCGGAGTTGTTTCTGGCACTTAAAAAATATTTAGTGCACAAATGATTTTAATCCGGGTTGTGGCTATGGCCCCCAACTCGGATTGGGTTTATAGCCGGGTGGTTCCGGGTATGAAGCCCTATCAGGGTTAATTTTTGCTTTTTATTTTGCCTTTCAATCCGGGTATGATATCATATCTGGATTTATGGTTGCTTTTGATTTCTTATGTACTTAGAAAATAATCCAAGTACGCAATGGTTGACCCGGATTTGAATGCTTATCCGGGTTTGTTTTGCTTTTAATATTAGATTTCAATTCGGGTACGATTCCATAGCCGGATTGTTGTTTGCTTTTTCACTTAATATACTTAGAGAGTAATCTGAGTACATGATAACTATTTTCAACCCGGATTCGGATGCTTATCCGGGTTGATTTTTGCTTCTAATATTTGCTTTCAATTTGGGTATGACGCCATATCTGGATTGATGATTGCTTTTGTTTTTAATATTTGCTTTCAATCTGGGTATGCTGACAATCCAGATTGATGATTGCTTCTATTTTTAATATTTGTTTTCAATCCGGGTATGCTGACAGTCCGGATTGATGATTGCTTTTGATATTTTGCTCTATGTACTTAGAAAATTTCTAAATAAATAGTGGTTGATGTAAATCCGGATTTGAATTTCTATCTGGGTTTTCTAATTTTATTTTTTTGCTTCCAATCCGGGTATGAGACCATATCCGGATTGTTTTCTGTTTGCTTTACTGCTAAGGTAAAATAAATAACAACTTTTTGAGAAAGGAAAACTCTTTTCGTTAATTCGGGATTTTCATACAATGGTTCCTTGCCATGGGCTATTTGTTTTTGTTTATTTTTGGTTGCTTTTTCTACTGATAGGATTTTCTGAGCTTGAGTCCATGCTAAGTATTCGGGATCTCGGATTCATCCATATTCATGAGCTTGTATGTGCCTGGCCTTAGAACTTCCTTGATTTTATAAGGGCCTTCTCACCTTGGCATTAGCTTCCCAGTGTTGGTTGGATATGAGGCTTCTGTGTCTCGAAGTACTAGGTCTCCAAGTTGAAAGTTTTTGACCCGGGACTTCTTGCTGAAGTGCTCTTTAGTTTTTTCCTTGTATTTTTCCATTCTCTAAACAGTCTGGTCTCAGACTTCATCGATTAGCTCAATATTGCTTCTTAGCCCCTCCTCATTTGCTATTTCATCAAAGTTAATAGCTCGATGGGAGGAGGATCCTACTTCAATTGGTAGCATTGCTTCAGTTCCATAAGCCAGTTTAAAAGGTGTTTATCCTGTGCTTGTCCGGGGGCTTGTTCTGTATACCCATAGTACATTATGCAATTCTTTTGGCCATTTAGTTTTTCTTTCCTTGAGCCTTTTCTCAATTCCCTAGAGAAGGATCTGGTTGGTTACTTCTACTTGGCCATTCCCTTGAGGGTAGGCTACAGATGATTTCTTGTTCCGGATACCCCGCTCTTGAAGGTAAGATTTAAATTCTGATTCAACAAAATATGGCCCATTATCCGAGACCAGTACTCTCGGGATCCTGAACCTCATCAATATGTTGTCCATGAACTTGATGCAATCTTGCTGGTTTATTGTTCTCATGGCCTTTGCCTCTACCCATTTGGTCATATAATCAATTGAGACTAGAAAGTACCTGAGGTCTCCTTTAGCCCTGGGGAAGGGTCCCATGATATCAATGCCCCATACAGCGAAGGGGATTGATGACAAGACTGAGGAGGGTAGGACTGGGCACATCCGGGTCACATTGCTGAAGAGCTGGCATTCCTTGCATTTTTTCATAAAATCTATTGCATCCTGGTGAATAGTTAGCCAGTAGTATCCTTGTCTTATGATCTTGTGGGCTAGGGCCTTTGTGGACAAATGATCCCCACAAATCCCTTCGTGAACTTCCATCATAAAATACTGTGCCTCCCCTGGGCCAATACACTTTAGGATTGGAGATAAGAAGGTCCGGCGATAGAGTATCCCCTCTTCAATGAAGAATTTTGCTGCTTTGGCTTTTAACCTTTGAGCCTTCCCTTTGTCTTCCGGGAGCTCTCCCTTCTCCAAGTAGTTGATAAATAGAGTCATCCAATTCGGGCTGTTGTCTATTTCCATGACCTCTTCAGATTCTATGATTGGTCTCTGTACCTCTTCGAAGTAGACGGAGCAATCCAGGTCTGATTAGTTTTGAACCAGTTTAGATAGTGCATCAGCCTCTGAATTCTCCTCTCTACAGATTTGAAGGACTTGTGTTTTTGGTATTAAGGCAAGGTAGCTTTGGACCAGAGCCTGGTACTTGGCTAGAACTGGATCTTTGGCTATGTACTCGCCGTTTGTTTGTTTTACTATGATCTGTGAGTCGCTGTAGATTTTGAGATCCTGGATTCTGAGGGTTTTTGCTAGCTTCAATCCTGCTATCAGCGCTTCATACTCTGCCTGGTTGTTGATTGCTACGAAGCCAAAGGATATGGCAGTTTCAATTGTGAAGCCTTCCGGGCTCTTTTGAATGAGCCCTGCACCTGACCTTTCATTTGTTGAGGATTCATCAACTTTGAGAGCCCAGGCTCCTGGGTCATTATCATTGCTGCTCTCTGGGTCAATGCTCATAGGCCTAGGCTCGTCTTCCGGGAAGTTGTATTCTATTATGAAATCGGCCAACGCCTGGGCTTTGATTACTGTTCTTGGGATGAAACTCAAGTTGAATTGGCTCCAAGCAAATATATCAGAGTACCCTCGGAGTAATGATACCAGGTCTTCTATGAAGCTAGCCTCGAGTCCAGATCCTATATTTACCTTCTTAGAAGGATCGCTTGCATGGATCAGAATTTTTTCTGTTTCTACAGCAGCCACAATCTTGGCATGATCCATGCTTAATACCAACTGCTGGATCCGGACATCTGTGTTCTTCTTCATATAAACATGACACTGGGCTATCATTTCTTTTTGGTTGCTTTCCCTTACTTTACTTATTTCAGGGTTGGTTGCTTGCACAGTAGGAACGCCTTGTCCGAGGCCTGGGCTCAATTGAATCCTGTGACTTGATTGTTTTTTTGCTCTTTTGAGCTTGGCTTGGTTGCTTTTGGATCTAAGATGGACTCTATAATTTGGACTTCTTTTCTCGCATCATCCCTTGAGTGAGGGCGATGTTTCTTAATGCTTTGCTGTTTGCGAAGGACTACGACCTTCCTCTTGTTGTCTTGGTGAGTGTCAGCCATGACCAGGGTTTGGCTATAGCAACTTTTAGCGACCTCATAGTCTCCCTTAACTTCTCCTACCCCTGTTGGAGTTGGGAATTTGATTTTCAAGTATGATATGGAGGTGATTGCTTGGATCCTGGTTAGAGCTGATCGGCCAATTATGCCGTTGTAGGATGAGGGAGTGTTGATCACGTAGAATTTTATCACATGGGTGACTTGGTTTGGAACTGACCCAAATATTACTGGCAAGTATAAGGTTCCCTGGATCGGGACCAAATTATTCCCGAACCCATAGAGGAGGTCCTCTCGGCATTCATTTGAGCGCACGCTCCCTAGCTTTAGCCGGTCCACAGTATGCTTGAAGTGTATGTTTACTGAAGAACCATTATCTATCAGCATTCTCCTGACCTCATTAGCAAAGAAATCAAGTGTCACTACCAATGATTCGTTGTGGTTCGGGTTGACCCCTTCATAATCCTTGTTGCTGAATGAGATTACCATCTCCAGGTAGGATTGGATGGAGAGTACTTTATTTCCTGAGCCCGAGCTCCTAGAAGGGGAGTGAGACCCCCCTAGGACCACATTCACAATATTCTTTCCTCTCATTTGTATGTCTTCCTTCTAATTTGTCTCCCGAGAGATGTACTGATTCAGGTTACCCTTCTTTACTTGATCTTCAATGAAGTATTTGAGAGAGAGACAATTTTCAGTTTTGTGCCCATGTGTTTCATGATAGTCGTATTTTCTGTTGTAAGGCCTGCTCTCTGGGGGAGTCTGCATGGGCTTCGGTGGGTTATAGAATGGCTTTCCCTCGATCTCCTTTAGTATCTCTTCTCGAGTCCTGTTTAGTGGTGTCCAGTCTGGCTCTTTCGTAGGCTCTCTGGCTTGCCTAGGTGGACCGGGATCACTTTTTAATTCTGTCTTAGGACCCAGTCTTTGAAATATTAAAGTGTTTTGCACCACATTGGTCTTCTGGGCTTGTTGACTTTGCTTGAACTTCTTTTCCTGATGGTAATCCCCTTCGGTCGGTCATCAGAAGTTTTATTCCTGGATCCTCCATTTCGAGTCATTCTCATTGCATGGAGAACGTTTGTTTCCTTTATGAACCTAGCTGCCATTGAGTAGGCAACGGCTAGGCTTTGTGGCTCTTTGTTTATCAGCTCTACAATGTACCTCTTATTGTGTTCCGAATCTAGGTTCCTCTGAAATATGCTTAGAGCCTCCCTCTCATCAAGATTCGAAACTTTGTTATTGTCTTCCTGGAATCTCTGCATATAAGTTGAGAGTGCTTCGTTGTCGTATTGGCGGATTGTTTCCATGTGACACATGTGTATTCCGTGTGTCTTATTGGCTCTGAATCTTCTAAGGAAGGCCCCCCTGAACTCTTTCTAGGAGTGGATGCTTCGTGACGGGATCCTGCTGAACCATCTTTGAGCCCCCCTTTGAGGGTCGAGGCGAAGAACCTGGACTTTGTTAAGTCATTGTAGTAATATATTTGGGTGATTTGTTCAAAGTAATTGAGGTGCTCTTCCGGATCCCCCAATCCATCAAAAGAGTTAAAGTTGTAATGTTTGAGATTTTTCTGTCGAGGGATGGCTTCTAGGGAGTGACTGAATGGTGTAAGGGTTTCCCAATCTCCAATCCAGAATCTTTTTCCATTTTTCGTTGGAGCTCATAAATCATATCTCTCATATCCTTTTGGCCCTCCTCTTCGTCATCAGAAATGACCACGGGGGTAGGGTCCCTCCGGGTCCTCTTGCCTTTTGTCTTAGCTAGGAGCCTCTCTTCTTCTAGCTTCATCCTTTTCTGGATCGTTAGCTCAAGCTTTGCCTCTTCTTCTCTTCTTATTTGTTCTCTCATCTTTTCCAATTTTTTCTTTTTGGTTACTTCTGTCTCCTTCTTACTAGGCTATTTTTGATTCTTTTTTGCCCTAGCTCCAATTCGGTCGAAGATAGATCACCTAGATTGTTGAGAGTCCCCAGACTTTTCTTAATCATCCTCTTGCTCATATTCTACCTGAGCCCGAGCTTGTTCATCTCTGTAGAGCCTGATTGCTTCAGCTAGTTCATGGCTCGTTAAGTTGGCCATATGCTCATCTGCCACTGGAACATTTGTATACTTATACTGATTGAGCTCAATGACATTTCTGGCATCCCGGGGGTGTAACTATCCTTTCCAAGACCCGGGTATGCTGAGCCAACGGTTGCTCCTGGAGGGTCTCTCGGTCTCCCCCAGGTTCGTGAGCCTGAGATTGGTCCTGATCCTGGACCGGGGTACTGGCGGATGGCCTACCAACCGTACTTTTTCCTGCTCTTGCCATTACCACAATTGTATAAACAACTGACCAAGATTTGAGTCTAAAAATGAGGATCTAAGGTTGCTTTTTTGAAGATTACAAAAAAATTTCAGAATAATACCAAACAAACTTTCTGGGTTTTGCTAACAAAACTACTGAATAAGAACAGCAGGCTCTAGAACACAAAGACAATATGCAAACTAAAGTAGATCTGGGTTTTAAAACTATCAAAACTATCAAACACCAGGATTTAAGAATATCAAGATTATAAAACCCCAAACAATCAAAACTAAGAAACGAGGACGGGTTCGCACAAATATGGCCTAACATAATGAGCTCACACAAACATGGCTAAAATGAACATCATTCATATTCATGAGGGGGTATGGTTGCTTGTGTTCTTACAGGTTTAAGATGTGGACTCTCTTAAGTGTTTGCTGATGAAGGTGAATCCAGGGGCACCGAGACCCAAGGATGGAGTGCCCCTCCTTCTAGCACCAAATAATAACTCCGGTGAGCGGGGCGACTCCTTCCGATGATGTGCCTGGACCTTCTGGGTGTGAATGAGGTGCAGCTGCTGTTGGGCGCCTACAAAACAACACCGGAGGGGGTTTTTGTCCCCGCGGTGCCTCCGGTGTAAGAATAAGAAGCTGGTTGGGGAATATGAAGATAGAGAGGACTAAGTTTGCTGTGTGTGTATAGGCTGAGTGTATGAGAGTGTGTGTAATGAAAGTGTTTTTAACCCCTAAACCCTTCATCTTTTGGGGGTATATATAGCCCAAAGGTAGGGTTTAGGGGTTGGTACCTCTAGATCAGGGTCGTTGGTTCTTGGAGGTGGAGGACGCCTGGCTTGGGTGGATCGTGTACACGTGTCCAGGGGAGGACCACCCCCAGGGTGTCCTAACGGCACACTGACACGCGTCGTGTTTGTCAGATATATTGGTTATTGACAGCTGTCATTGTCATGTGCCTACGTACCCTTCCTTGGCGGGTTGCGGAATGTGCATGTGCTTGCTGGAACCCCCTTAGGGTGATCCTGGTTCAGGGCTGGATCCAGGTAGGCAGGTAATCCAGGTCATGGGGTGGAGCTGGGTAGACAGTTGATCCAGATCACAGGCTGGACCCCAGTTAGGAGAAGATCCAGGTCATGGGCTGGGTCCTGGTTTAGGAGATGATCCAAGTCCTAGGTTGGCCCTGAGCCTGGGTCTCTCCACTTGATTATGCTGAGTGAGGGGGTCCTGGCCCATCAATTGAGCCTGATACCCCTTAGATCCATGTTGGGCTCTAGCCAAGTTGCTTATACCCTATCATTCGCCCCCACTCCCTTATGCAGATATTCTGGATGATGGAGTAGAGTAGTATCACATAGTTGCTACTTTAGGAGAAAAAATCTTGTCCATCTGTTGCCCCCAATCCGGGTCTGATGTTGTAGATACCAATTCGGATTAAGGTAGAAGAATTTGGCTGCTTTAGAAAAAAAATCCTGCTCCCTGGTTGCCCCCAATCCGGATCTGGTGTAGTAGAGACCAATTCGGATTAAGGTAGATGAATTTGGCTGATTTAGAAAAAAATTCTGCTTCCTGGTTGCCCCCCAATCCGGATCTGGTGTAGTAGATACCAATCCGGATTAAGGTAGATGAATTTGGCTGCTTTAGAAAAAATCATGCTCCCTGGTTGCCTCTCAATCCAGACCTGGTTTATTAGATACCAATTCAGATTAAGGTAGAAGAATTTTGCTGCTTGGAAAAAATCCTGCTCACGAGTTGCCTCCCAATCCAGATCTGGTATGGTAGTGATAGACCCGGATTAAGGGGGGTCCTGGCCCATCAATTGAGCCTAATACCCCTTAGATCCAGGTTGGGCCCTAGCCAGGTTGCTTATACCCTATCACCCTCGGCTCCACCATTTTTATAAAATTTACCGTTAAACATTTTAAGGAGAATCCTTCGGAAGAATCTTACTAACTGCCTAAAACACTTTACATAATTGTTTCGTGTTTCAATAAGTCTTTTAGGGGCCTTAAACATGGTCTCAAAGTTACTCGAGGGGTAAGCGTTCGTTCACGAAATGCCATTATTTAAAACGGTCGTTTCTCCTAAACCGTAAATCGGATTAAAGCGAATCACATATCAAAATGAAGATTAAATCATAAAATATCTTAGCATGGCAGTGGTGAGTTCATAGCAGTGGGTCTTCAGGTCCAAAATTTAAGCACAAAAACAGTTTCTAGAAAACCGGGCATTACGACGGCTATACCTTAACGATTCCTGAATTTTAAACAACACCAAATCAACACCAATTCAACAATCCAACATCCACTAATATCAAACAAAACCCATTCATCTAAAAACCATTATCATCCAAACAATCCAAACTTAAAACTAAGGGTTCAAGAGTTTATACCTTCCTTGGAGAGTGGATAGTCACTAACAAGCCTCTGGGAACCTTGATCTATGCTTAAACAACCTTAAAATCAAAGTAAGTTACTATTCACTACTTTTAATCATCATCTTTGATGAATTAATTGGACAATCTAGGCATGGTTTCTTAAGCTTAAACTCATGGCTTGTCTTCGTTATGAAATATGAAATCTATAGAAACAAACCTTGCCATTTTCCATGGAGAGTAGCTTGTGTAACATCCGGGATATCGCGTGTAATTATTTTTATTAATAAATAATTTTTATATGATTATTATGTAATTTTTGGTGAATTATCTGATGATTGGTGCGAATATGTGGATGCTTATATGTGATACAATATAAGTATGTTAATTTTAATATGTCCAGAATAAGATATAGATAATTAAGGTATTTTTCTGGCAATTTTTGGAGTGTTATATGATTTTATAATGATTTATTAATTTATTAATTATTTTCTGAATAATTATAAAATTATTTTATAAAGCCGGGAATCGTCCAACCTCAACTGTTTTTACGTTTTTACAACCCAAAACTCTTCCGAAAACTCCTTCCTAACCTAATCTGGTAATTTCGGACATTTTCCGTGTTTTGACTTTTTCGATCCGGATTACGGTTTGACCCGTGCGCAGCCCGGCGCAAGATTTTCGATACGATAATCATTTCGGTAAATCATCGAAACCCGTATTCTCAAAAGACGGGATATTTTTACGTTATTTTCATATAAAATATTTTATAAGAAGCCCGGTTTGGATAATTATCCAATACGGGTATCAAATCGGATCGTTTTTACAGTTACTTAGCGGCTAACTAACTAATTTAACGATCCAAAATGAACCAATATTCCAAAAATATAAATAGCCCTTTTATCATTTCATTTTATTCGTATAATCATAATCAGTCAGTAGAACCCCGTAAAATACAGAGAAAATATCGGATTAATATCGTGTTCTTGAGAATCAAGCGCACGAACGAAGGCGTTATCGAACTCCGATTCGGGCGTGCAGCATATCAAAATGAAGCTCTCGAAATCTTCTTTCTGAATCAACCATCTATTTTTGCCCAGAAATCAAGGTATTTTTCTGATTTAATTATTTAAATTCCAATTAAATATTGATTAAAATATGATTTTTTGTTCGTGATGTTGTTTGTGTGATTTGATGGCATAATCTTGTAGATAATCTCTTCCTGGTCATTTTGGTATATTATATGATGAATTTGGAGTTCAAGAACACATAGAAATTGATGTTTGATTCTCTGCATGAAAAACTAGGGTTTATGTTCTTGAATTTTATTAATTCAAAATTAGGGGTTTCTATTCTGCTGAGTCTGGGTGAAAACCGTGACCACCAATGCATTCAGGAGATTCTCAGGAAACAATTCGTAATTTTTGTTTGATTCTAGAGTCTTGTTCGAAAATATCAGAAAATTTTGAAGCTCGCCTATGGCGAGACTTCGGCGGAGATTTCTGGGAAAACCCGAAGTCCTTCAGCAATTTTAACCTCATAATATTGTTCCTGGAAACCAAATCTTCAAATCTGCACCTTTCTGACAATTTATGGAATTGCATGTGTTTTTCCGGCGAGCTCGGGGCGGCGCTAATGGCTGCTGCCGCCGCCGGAGCCGGTAGTGGGGTAGATAAGGGTGAAAATCACCGTTTGACCCCTGTATTTTTGAGAATCTTGCAAATCAGTCCCTGCTGTTTTATAAGTTAACAAAAATTGGATTTCTGTTTTAAATTATTTAACAATGATATTTTTATTATTCTAAAAATCAGAAAATAGTTATTTAATTATGTTAAATTCAGGAAATTATTTTAAATATTTATTTATTCAAAAATAAATCAAAATTATTTTAGTAATTAATTTTAATTAGTTTTTAATTATTTTAATTAATCGATTAATATATAATTAATTGATTAATTAATTTAGTTAATTATTAATTAGTTATTAATTAATTTAATAATTAGATTTAATTATTTAAAATTGATTTAAAAATTCCGAAAAATAGTTTCGAGCTTTAAAATATTGTTTAAAATTATTTTCAAAGCTCGATAATTATTATAAAATTATTTTAAAGTCAGATTTGGGTGTTCAAACCCTATTATTTATTTATAAAATGATTCGGAGTCCAATTTTTATTCCGAAAAATGTTCAAAAATTCGTATTACATACGTGAAAAATCATTTTGACCACGAATCTTCTTTGAAAAATTATTTTGATCGAATATCTTGCATGCTATATGGTACGTGCTATCTGATTGATGTGTTATATGCCTATATGGTTATTGTTTGACTGTTTTAGTCATAACTTTTAATCCGTAAATCGGATTTGGGTGAAACGAAGGGTAGATAAAAGCTTATGACGTTTATGTGACGATTAGAATAATACGAGTATGAATAATTGATAGATACTTGTGATGCCTAGCAGAGTCAGCAAGGCATAGAAATGGAAGTCAGTGATCCATAAATAGAATCAAAGCGTAGAAAGAGAAGAAAAGTGATTGATAAATAGAAGCAAGGCATAGAAAGAGAAGAAAAGTGGTTGATAAATAAAACTGTTAGATGAGTACAAGTAAAGTGGAAATCATCGGTGATAAGGCAAGTACTTCTGAACTTCTCTTCAAGATATATTGCAAATATTTTCGAACTGTTTTCATAACATGTCGCTATTATTCAACATAATTCATATTCTATATTGCAAGTGCTTTAAACTATTTAACCTTGAACCCTGATTCTTATTGATCTTGAGCCACAAACCTTATTCTTCGTAAACCATTGATTGTTGAATTCCCAGATACGAGCCATATACATACGATACTACTCCACAAATACATATCTACCACATACTGATTCTGATATTGAATTTCTTAACATACCAACCCTTATTCCTTGTTAACAGAAGACCAATTCTTGGAACCCTTGAACCCTTGGTCTTCTACTTTCCGATTCTTTCCTTGATTAAAAGCTAATCTTTTTGAATTCCTTGTTATACTTACATGGTATTATGAATCACCCTATGCTTCAAGATAAATGTTGTTTATGATGCAGCTTATTGTTTAGATTGGTTATCATTTTGAATTATTTAGAATTGGATGGTTTTATAAATGTGGACAGATTCGTGGTCAGACTAGACTCATGGTCATAATAGGCCAATGCGTGCCTTAGATCCAGTATATAGAGCAAAGCTGGGAGCATTGCTCGGGGTTAGTGCGTGACTGATCAGCAGCCTAACCTTGGTTTTTTAAATGAACAGTGAATATCCAATTCTAATCATTGCTTATTCAGAAACTAGATTCTTCTGAATCATTTCAGTTGGTAATTGTTTAACCTCAGTTATTGCTATTATGACTTGCTGAGCTAGTTAGCTCACTCTTGCAAATCTTTTTATATTTTCAACAGTTGAAAAAGGAAATGATTGGTAATGAGGATTCCCAGTCCAGTGTGCGAGCTAGGATTCCAGGTTAAATCAGATCGAGCTAGCAGGAGCTTTATATTATTGATGAGTTATGAAAGATTGTAAGAACAATACCATTATCAGATGTAAGTTGAACTAGTTGGGATTCGGTACGATGTAATAACAGATAAGGTTGTGGCTTATTTTCATACTTGAACCTGTTGCGATCCATGGTTGCGAAAAGAGGGGTCAATGCATATAATATTTTATATACAGATTTATATATTGTGTGTGTGTTGTGAGCCCCAAACTTCTGACCCGGGTTTGGAGGGCGTCACAGGTTGGTATCAGAGCTACATGTTATAAGTCACTGAAACAAGCCTAGATTGTCGGGAATGGATAGAGGATTAGGATTAGGATTAGGAAATAGAAAGAGAGAACGTTGAGAGATTGAGTGTGATTAAATAGTAGGTTTTAGTGAGATTTGTGATGAAATTCGACATCCTTATCTAGCGATGCAATTTTCAGATGGCGGCGATGGAAGATTCTTTTATTTCCAGATCATCTGAAGATTCGGAGCCTTCATTCGGAAGACTATCATCTGATTCACACCTTGCTCGTCCACCGATATTTGCCATGTCACCTCTTGTTGCGACGGTTGCACCTTTTCACATTATTATCTCATCCCCTGATGCGAGGCTATCTATTCGAGAATTCCCCCCACACGCTGATTCTAGTTCTACTGGATATTCAGTTGTGAGCGCATCTTTTCTGTCTACTCTACATTCTGTTCTATAACATCCTTTTAAAACTCGTCTTATGCAGTAACAACACCCAGAAGGATGGATTCAAAAGTTATAAAATATAGTGAGTACACAAGGCATTAAGAAATGTTAGAAGAACCTAGAGTGAGGATACGTGTATTTCAGAAGACAGCCACTACCAGGTTATAGGGAGCTACTAATGAGTATTCCACCCACGATTATCTTGTGGAGTGAGCTAGATGAATCTTTAAACAAATTTGAGAGGATTGGAAATCGAGAGTTTTCTTGAAATTATATGATGATGATATGATCAAACATGATACGTATAGAAGTAATGTGATATCAATCGACCTTGTGTTATAAAATAAATCTGATGATTACTGGATAGATTTGTTATACTTAGTAACCGTAAAAGATGAGGATGAGAATGTTACCAGTATGGAAGACTAGAGGTGAAGATACGAATAAGATAGTACGCAACGGTAACTGGAGTTTTGTTAACCAATGAATGCAAAACGGACCCAATAAGGGGTAGAATATATATGGAAATGAATGGGCTCTTATCTGATTATTTTTCTAATTGGATTCCTTGCGATAGTTGAGAAGGATGAAAACTAACTCATATAGTAATGACGACCATGTGTATGACTTTCAAAATTTTAAACCAGTTTTCCAAAGAGATTTCTCTTCACAATTTTTTTTTAAAATTCCTTGGAACAAAACAAGTTTTAAAAACTTGGTTGTCCAAATACTACTTGAGTTTCTTGTTTGATTCATATAATCCAGACGAATACTTGTTTTAGAAATTAGTATTGTTCGTTTAGAAGGACAAATGGACCCGCTATTAAGGAGAAACAGTTTATCCAATTGCTGAGACGATTAGAGCACGAGGAGTATGTCGATTCACGAGAAGCTGAGTACGAGCAAAGAAGATTAAGGAAATCTCTAGACCGTCTAAAGGGAGAACGTTATTAGAAAAAGAGGCGACAAATTGAACGATTAGCAGCATAAGCGAAATTTGAAGTTATGAGTTTAAATCTCGTAAGATTGCAAATAAAATCGCATATGAACGTGGAAGCGTGACGCTAAAGATACAAGACCTAATAAATGGGAAATTATTTTAATGATCGATTCAAGAAAGCATTTCTGAGAACTTTCTAAAATTAATACACGACTTGGCATGAGATCTATTGATCGGAAAAGCATTGAAGCTATAAACAGATAAAATGCGAATGACGACCAATGATATCATTCTTATAAATCTTGAGTAAAGTATGAACTTCTTTAATGATCAGCTTTATAAGGTGATTGTTGAATCCCTTTCAAATCATTCCTTTTTCAAAACATTGTTTCCTAATTGGGACAAGTAGTATTATGGTGTGACAATTTGTCGAAATGACAAAAAGTTGTTGGATTTTAATCGCAGCGGGGGCATGGTAAAACACTTTTACACATATAAAATCCAAATAAAAGCATATAAATCGTGAATAAAAATTCGAGGGATCGAATCTAACCTTTTTAAAATAATTCGGAGACAACGATCAGAGATCCATAGCAGTTGCTCCTCAAGTGTGAAGCACTCCACCGGTATCCACCAAGAAAACGATGTTAAGGAGGAGGAAGGAGGTGGAGAGAATTGGGTTTTCCAAACTTTTTGGGTTTTCGGGTTTGATGTGGGTTCGAATAAAATAGGGTCTATAATAGTGTATTTATAGGCAAAATTTTCAGCTGAAATTTTCCCATAAATATTATTATTATTATCCCATTTATTATTCTCATTAATAATTAAAACACCTTTTAATCATTAATCCTTTTTCTAAACACTTTAGAAATAATTCTCTCTCTTGATTTAATTTCCAAAAATTAAATCCTTTAATTAATAATATTAAGAACTTTTATTAATTAATTTATAATCAATTAAATCTCATTTAATCAATTATTAAATTTGCCAATTAATTATTTATTTCACAAATACATAATTATTAGCCATTATTAATTAATTCCTCCACCATTAAATCATTCTCTTTTTATGGTGTGACCCTGTAGGTTCAATATTAAGCCGGTAGTAGAAATAAATAATAATAAAACTATTTTATCATTATTTATATAAATTCTCTAATTTATTAAATATGATTAATTAATTAATCACATTTATTCTACATCGTGAGGGATACTTCTCAGCGTATCGCGACTATCTGGATAATATGAATTCACTGCTGAGAATACCAAGAACCTATTCAGTGAATAGTTACCGTACAATAAACTCCTTCTACCCTACAATGTCCCGATTAAATACAAGGCATGGATCTCGTGTCAAGCCTATCTAATTCAATCACTTGCTTACCATTTACTATGCGTAGTTCTATGCAAATTAGAAACTCCTTTCTAATTTCATTTACTCTGGCCAGAGATTCATGAACTAGCATAAGTGGATCAGCCTTGAACATTCGCTTCCTTCACTGGAAGGGGTAGATCCTTTATTGATCATACACTATCTTCGTGTACAAATTCCTATACCCAGAAGAGCCCTAATAATTGTCCCTGGAGACTAAGAACTAAACTAAAGCATAGTTCAGTGTACACAAGATGACTATGATGATCTCAAGTCTAAGGATACTTGTACAACTATCACTATGTGAACAACTGCTAACACGTGAGTGAACTCCATCAGTTGTTCAGCTGTGCGAGTCATGTTCAGTGAACTTATTCCATAATAAGCACCTACATACTAGCTATAGTGTCACCACACAAATGTCTATGAGAACAGACATCCTTCATAATGAAGCAAGCATAGTATGTACCGATCTTTGCGGATTATTAATTACCAGTTAGTAATCCTATGACCAGGAACTATTTAAGTTTAGAGTTATCATCTTTTTAGGTCTCACTATTATGATCTCATCATAATCCATAAAAAGCTTTACTCTAAACTATGGTATATCTTATTTAAACACTTAAATAGATAAAGCCCGTAATAAAAGCAAAACAAGTCTTTATTAATATCAATGAAATCAAAATAGATTACATAAATCAAACTCTTTGATTGTCTCATCAAAACGAATGTTCCATCTTTCGAGAAGCTTGCTTTAAACCACATATTGTTCGCAGTAGCTTACACACTAGGTTTTCATTTCTCTTGGAAAGAAAACCATCTGGCTAATTGCCAGATCACATAGTCGTAGTAAGCAGCAATCGCAAGCAAAATCCGAACTGATTTTAACAGGGCTACAGGTAAAAGGTTTCATCAAAGTCAATCCATTGCCTTTGTTTGAACCCTTTTGCCAAAAGCCTGGCCTTAAAGGTCTCCACCTGGCCATCTGCTCTAATCATTCTTACGTATACCGTATACATAGATTCCATTCCGGATTTCATGGCACTATGCCATTTCTCTGAGTAAATACTACTCATAGCCTCATTATAGGTCATAGGGTCGTCATCATCAATGATCGACAACTCATTGTCATTCTCAATGAAAAGGCCATAATACCTCTCAGGTTGGCGAGACACTCTCCATGATCTATGAATGGGCTGTTCCACAAAAGGTTGTTCAGTCAGAACAGGTGTTTCCACTTGATCCGTAGTAGTTTGTGCTTCTTGAACTTCATCAAGTTCAATTTTACTCCCACTGTTTCCTTCAAAGATAAACTCCTTTTCCAAGAAGGTAGCATGTCTGGAGACAAACACCCGATGATCGGTGTAAAAGTAATACCCTAAAGTCTCTTTAGGATATCCCACAAAACTATATCTTACGGATCGATATTCCAGCTTATCTGGGTCAACTTTCTTGACATAAGCTGGACATCCCCAAATCTTAACGTGTTTAAGACTCGGTTTCCTTTCTTTCCATATCTCATACGAAGTTTGAGGAACAGATTTTGGAAGGCACCTTATTCAGTAAATATGCTGAGGTTTCCAATGCATAACCCCATAGGAATACTGGAAGATTTGCATAGCTCATCATGGACCGAACTATGTCTAACAAAGTTCGATTTCTCCTTTCAGATACCAATCTGGAGGAGTCCACTGGGAGACTATACCATTTACTTTGAGATAATCTAGAAACACTCCATTAAAGTATTCACCACCTCGATCTGATCGAAGAGTTATAATACTATGTTTGGTTGTTTCTCCACTTCATACTTATATTCTTTGAACTTTTCAAAGGCCTCAGACTTGTGTTTCATCAAACACATATCCGAATCCAGATCTATCATCTATGAAAGTAACGAAGTATGAAAATCCAACCATGGCTTGCGTAGACATTGGTCCACATACATCTGTGTGTACCATTCCTAGCAAATCTGCAGCCCTCTCTCCATGTCCACTAAATGGAGACTGCAGTGCCACTATGAAGTGAGATTTTCATCATCCCTTTTCTTTCATTAGTTTGTTCAATCTGAAGTAAATTATGTCACATACATACAGACCATTAATTAAAGCACCACGTCCATAAAGAATATTATCTCTAAGAATAGAACATTCATTATTCTCAATAATAAATGAAAATCCAGCCAAGTCTAACATGGGAATAATATTCCTCACAATCGAGGGAACAAAATAACAATTATTTCAAACAATAGTCTTGCCCGTAGGCATATGTAAATGAAATGATTCTACATCTTCAGCAGCAACTCTTGCTCCATTTCCCATCAGTAGAATCACCTCCTCTTCCTCAAGAGTCCTACTTCTCCTTGGTCCCTGCAACAAATTGCAGATTTGAGAAACACAGGCGGTATCTAATACCCAAGTAGAAATGACATATTCACTTCTATCATGAACATACCTGAATCAGAAGCGGTAGTCTCACTACCCTTCTTCTTCTTCAATTCTGCAAGGTAAACCTTGTAGTTACTCTTCCAGTGCCCCACCTTGTTACAGTGAAAGCAAACAACTTTGCTCTTGGGGTCTTCAGCTTTTGGTGGAACCGGCGTTTTCTCACCTACTTTCTTCTTCTTAGAAGAGTTCCTCTTCCTTTTCTTAGGATTGGAATCTTCACCAATTAGAAGAACAGAACTCTTCTTAGGGGAAAAATTCGATTCCGCAGTCTTCAACATGTTGTGGAGTTCAGGCAGGCTGACATCCAACTTATTCATGTGAAAGTTCACAACAAACTGCGAGAACGAACTTGGAAGCGATTGCAAGACCAAGTCTTGGCTCAGCTCCCCATCCATGGCAAAACCAAGTTGTCCAAGACGTTCAATCAAATTGATCATCTTAAGTACATGGTCATTCACAGATGATCCCTCAGACATCCTACAACCGAACAGCTCCTTCGATATCTCATATCGAGCTGTCCTCCCTGCCACATCATACAACTCTTGTAGATGCATGAGGATAGTGTGAGCATCCATATGCTCATGTTGCTTCTGTAGCTCAATGTTCATGGAAGCTAGCATTATGCATTGAGCAACATTTGCATCATCTAACCACTTACGATACATAACATGTTCATCATTATGTGCATCACTAGCAGGTTCAGTAGGCTTAGGTGAGTCAATCACGTATTCCAGCTTCTCAATCCTGAGAACAATTCTCAAGTTTCGAAGCCAGTCAGCATAATTAGGACCAATCAATTTATGAGCATCTAGTATGCTCCTGAGTGATAGTGCAGAAGACATAATGTATATTGTAAATCTGTAAATGATAAACATATAACAACACTTAACAAATATTCAATTTTATTTTAAAACACTATATGAATCGGGTCTTTATTCATAAGTGGCTCCCACTAGTTTTCCTAATTTATTCAACCCCCTACGTGAAAAATTAAGCATTCATAATGCTAGTGGGAATAGGGATCCTACATTCCATTACACGACCCCGGCTGTAGCACGAACCGCCATGTAATGTTCAATAGGCAGACAACTCTTGTCAATTACATCTCATGTTATTCCCTAATCAAACTTTAGCCTCTTGAATAATTGAGTCTCGGCTGTAGCACGACAAACTCAATATTCTAAGTCAAGTCTAACCCAACATTTCGTATAGTTGAATCAGTCCCCAAAGGCCCACGGCTGTAGCACGTACCGACCTTTAGATTCTTATTCAATGTACACATCTCTATGTAATAGACAAGTATTTCTTATTTCGAAATCAAAGCCCTCGGCTGTAGCACGAACCGACAATGATTCAAAAATAAGAACTACTTTTCTATCATGTTGGAAGGCTATGACCGACACAAGCCCGTTGTGTCATTGGCCAATTACTACTTGATATTATTTAATTTTAGAGGGATTATATTACGTTACAATCATAATCATATTATAAAGATATTCTTCCTTTTAAATTAAATATTTCAAATCAATAATCAATAATCAGATGATTCCCAGATCGGGTGGAGCATTGTCAAGAGGCGTCACTTAATAACCCTTTCTTACAGATAGAAATATGTTGTTGACAGAATCATCCTTTCTCTCATATCAAAAATTCATATTCAATTACCTGTTTCACAAACACAAGAATATCATGATTGTATTCATAATATTATTCTTAAGGTTATGAAACAATTTCACTATACTAGGTTGTCTAACAAACGCCTTATGTTCATTTAAGTTCACCTAAATCTATCATCGCATGATAAACTAAGCATATATCACATATATCAACATGAATAAACATCAAGGTAGGCATGTTATATCATCTAGCACATTAGTCTAAGCATTATACATCTCTATGTATCACATGAAGCATTTAAAAGCAATTAAAACAGTCAAAAACAGCTTTAAAACACTTCATGGAAATATAAACAGTTCAAAACTTTTATATAAACTAAAATTGATCACTCCATTAGATCCGTCTCGGAAAAACGAATCCAACGGTATATTGCACGCCCAAAACGGAGTTACGAAACTCCCAGAAAATCAATTTTAAAATCAACAGACGGGCTGTAACGCATTACATGAACGCGTTATAAGCCCTGTAACGCATTCCGGTGCTGCGTTACAAGGGTGTAACGCATTCCGTGAATGCGCCACAGGTGTATCACGCATTCCCGGAATGCGTTACACCCCTATATTTTTTTTTCAGCAGCCGCCGCCTGCTTTTCTGTCTCGAACTCCGCGCCTGACATACCTGACAGCCGTACCCTTCCATTCCGTGCAGCACAGTACAGCAACAACACAGATATATACATACAAACTAACAATTTATATATATATATATGATTTATTTAATTACGAATTTTAATTACAAGAACTTCAAAAATTCATAATAAAAAATCTATAAATCATAAAATTATGAAAAAAATACCCAGACGATCTACAACAATTGTAGAACCCAAATCAACATTCAAAATTATTCTAAGAAACGATTTCTCATCAGACAAAATTAAATCATGATATAACTTGTAAAAATCATAATTAATGCATACAAGCATATAAAATTCTGAAATTTTAACCACTGATCTATATGCATACAACCTATGCTCTGATACCATTGTTGGATTTTAATCACAGCGGGGGCATGGTAAAACACTTTTACACATATAAAATCCAAATAAAAGTATATAAATCGTGAATAAAAATTCGAGGGATCAAATCTAACCTTTTTAAAATAATTCGGAGACAACGATCAGAGATCCATAGCAGTTGCTCCTCAAGTGTGAAGCACTCCACCGGTATCCACCAAGAAAACGATGTTAAGGAGGAGGAAGGAGGTGGAGAGAATTGGGTTTTCCAAACTTTTTGGGTTTTCGGGTTTGATGTGGGTTCGAATAAAATAGGGTCTATAATAGTGTATTTATAGGCAAAATTTTTAGCTGAAATTTTCCCATAAATATTATTATTATTATCCCATTTATTATTCTCATTAATAATTAAAACACCTTTTAATCATTAATCCTCTTTTTAAACACTTTAGAAATAATTCTCTCTCTTGATTTAATTTCCAAAAATTAAATCCTTTAATTAATAATATTAAGAACTTTTATTAATTAATTTATAATCAATTAAATCTCATTTAATCAATTATTAAATTTGCCAATTAATTATTTATTTCACAAATAAATAATTATTAGCCATTATTAATTAATTCCTCCACCATTAAATCATTCTCTTTTTATGGTGTGACCCTGTAGGTTCAATATTAAGCCGGTAGTAGAAATAAATAATAATAAAAATATTTTATCATTATTTATATAAATTCTCTAATTTATTAAATATGATTAATTAATTAATCACATTTATTCTACATCGTGAGGGATACTTCTCAGCGTATCGCGATTATCCGGATAATATGAATTCACTGCTTAGAATACCAAGAACCTATTCAGTGAATAGTTACCGTACAATAAACTCCTTCTACCCTACAATGTCCTGATTAAATACAAGGCATGGATCTCGTGTCAAGCCTATCTAATTCAATCACTTGCTTACAATTTACTATGCGTAGTTCTATGCAAATTAGAAACTCCTTTCTAATTTCATTTACTCTGGCCAGAGATTCCTGAACTAGCATAAGTGGATCAGCCTTGAACATTCGCTTCCTTCACTGGAAGGGGTAGATCCTTTATTGATCATACATTATCTTCGTGTACAAATTCCTATACCCAGAAGAGCCCTAATAATTGTCCCTGGAGACTAAGAACTAAACCAAAGCATAGTTCAGTGTACACAAGATGACTATGATGACCTCAATTCTAAGGATACTTGTACAACTATCACTATGTGAACAACTGCTGACACGTGAGTGAACTCCATCAGTTGTTCAGCTGTGCGAGTCATGTTCAGTGAACTTATTTCATAATAAGCACCTACATACTAGATATAGTGTCACCACACAAATATCTATGAGAACAGACATCCTTCATAATGAAGCAAGCATAGTATGTACCGATATTTGTGGATTATTAATTACCAGTTAGTAATCCTATGACTAGGAACTATTTAAGTTTAGAGTTATTATCTTTTTAGGTCTCACTATTATGATCTCATCATAATCCATAAAAAGCTTTACTCTAAACTATGGTATATCTTATTTAAACACTTAAATAGATAAAGCCCATAATAAAAGCAAAACAAGTCTTTATTAATATCAATGAAATCAAAACAGATTATATAAAAAGTTATTCCTAAATCCTAATACATGATTGGACTTAGGACATATTCCTTTCAAAAGTCTGGTGGGACGCCATCTAATCATGTGTTGTGTACCATATGGTATGAAAGACTGGCCATCTTGAGTACTAATATGATTTTCTCATTCCTATTCAAATCATTATTCATTCTTTCTTCTTAAATCCTGATTTGTTGATTCATGAATTTCTCCGATTGTTTCCTTGTACTCTTATTCCTTACAAAAATTTCTAATTAGAATTATATACATAAATTCCTTCTTGTATATGGTCTACTCTTTGAATGTTTCAAAAAGGAAGCGAAATGAACTCGTGTAGCAGACAGAGTTACGTAACAAGTGTGGACAATTACAAGCTGAAGGATGGTGGACATTTACGTCTAGAGAAGAACTATTACGTCGATAACGAAATAGTTGCGAGAGCATTAAATCAAAGGCGAAAAATCTATATACATGATACGTTTCGAGTTTGAGATTTTGACAGGAATTGGAGTAATTAGCAAACCGTATGAGGTAAATTAACCAGAGAAACAAGAAAGTAAAGTTGCATGTATCAGATGAGGCACATGATCGATTGGACAATGAAGGTGAATGAAGAAATTCTTAATAATAACCAGATAATCGATTAAGACGTTGTAAAAAATGAAACATACCTCAATCATGTGGGAGATATTTCTCATGAAGATTCGAGATCGAAGAAATGCTAGATACGAATAAACTTTAAGTGTGTTCATCAATGGATGGTTGGACTTTTCCACTCAAGAAAGTGCGTTGTGGTAAAATTACGCTTGTAGCAGGGTCGGCAAAGAAGGTTCAATATGGAAAGACATAAGAGGAGATGAAGGTATGGTGGGTTGACTGCAACAATTTTTAAGATGTGAAGTTCTAAAACCAAATGAACTCATTCGCAAGATTTTTAGAGTGTTGGTTGAGACCAGGTGTTGGTCATCAGAGGTTGAACAAGTTAATTAATAAGAACAAATGTGTATTACCAAGAATAGACGATTTGTTAAGTAAAGAGCTTTACTTAAAACATGAACTAGAAGAATTCTGGAATAATTTATAATTATACTCAGTATTGATTTTCTGTTATAATCAGAAGATATGAGAAATGACATGGTATCATCAGGATCGTTCGCTATAATCCTAGGTTGAACTAAAATATGGGTTGTACTGGTTAGTATTATATGCGGTGGTGACGTAATGAATTTAGAATGTGGCGGTGGATTGGTATATTTGAAGGTTGATGATTGTTTGGTTGAGTGACTGTTGGTTGTTTGATTGATTGTTGATGTCCGCTTGCGTCCGACTGGTAATTAATAATATAAAGGAGATGCTGCCCAAATTTTCAGAAAATTTCCCTACTTTTAAAGATAGAAAGTATACTTCTGTGTGTAATTGATATTCTTATGATACTCCAAGTAATTGTGATCTTGGTTCTCGAGGGAGGTTGTTACATCCAATCCGACTATATGTAATTGGTTTTTGATTTAATTTAGCTAGTCATAACTTGGTACAATTGATCAATTAAGTAAGTTAATTGGCTAATTTTATCAATTAATGGTCAGTTAGATGGAAATCGATTCCAATTAATTTTGATGTAACTTTCAAATTCGAAATCAAAATAATGAGGAATTGGGGAGAAGTAAGGACGCTGGTAGAATTTAGAAATTGTTGCAAATGTGTGAGTTTTTGCGTGGGTGAATACGCCTGTCATAATGAGCAAGAGAAATAAAAAGTCATTTGTATGGACACGTGAAGAGCATGTTTTCAGGAGCTAAAGATTTAAGATGAAGCAACGAGAAGAAAGGAAGAAGGGAGATGGAATAAAGCAGAGATTAATAACTACACTAATATGGATTTTATTAGACAGTCAAGGAGATTTTATCATCTGCAACAAAGTTTTATCAAAGGATGTCTTGTTTCTAAATTGTTTTAATAATTATACAATAATGATTCGTCAAGTATTTCTGTTTTGGGATAAAGTGTGAGATATAGTTTTAATTCAGTTTCCGATTGATGTTGATACTTAGGTTGTTGTTAGATATCGGAAGTGGTATTAATACAGATGATTGATGTTTACTTCATAATGGGATGTTGTGAGCATCAAAGTTTATATTAATATCTAATTTGATATGACAATAAAATGAGTACTAATGTCAAGAGTTCGGTTTTGAATAAGCTATGAGAATGAAGAACGGAAATGGAAAAGGAAGTGGAATCAAAAAGTGTGATAAAGAAACTTCATAAGATGCCAGGAAAAGTAAACGTAGTAATAGATGCATTAATCAAAAAGGAAAGACCGAACATGTTGACAGTGTCAGAAGAATTATACAAGGAATTTCAAAAGTTGAAATTGGAAGCCAGAGTTTGCAAACCTAACAATGCAAATATGTATAGTATGACTTTCCAGCCAGAATTGCTAGAGAAGGTACAGAAATATCAAGAGAAAATAATAGATCAAGATATTAACATTAGAGAATATATATATATATATAAGGTAAAGATATATCAAGGGAAAATAATAGATCAAGATATTAACATTAGAGAATATATATATATATATATATATTCAAAAGGATGATCAAGGCATTCCCAGATTTTATTTCAGAATATGGGATTCCACCAATGAAAAAATTGAAGAATGGAATTTTACAAGAAGTTCACAACTCAAGACATTCGGTCCATCCGTGAAGTTCCAATATGTATAGAGATTTAGGGGAAAATTATCGATGGCCAGATATGAAGAAAGAAATGGTGGGATAGATTAGAAAATGTTACATGTATCAAGGAGTTAAGGTGGGACATCAAAGACTAGATGAATATATTTCTCCAAGAAACGTTATGGTGATGCCACCTGAAAACCAAAGGTGAAGAAAGCGTTAATTGTATTATTATTAATAGGTTATTTATACCTGATTATTTTCATTTAGTAATAAACAGTTTATCCCATAAGTGGGTTAGTCGCTGCTTGAAGAAATGGCGGTACGTCATCAGATCCAGAAACTAATTGTAGATAATCAATATGGGGTGATTTAAAATTTGACGAGAGTATTCAGAATACGATAAATTATGTCGAACAAGAATGTTATGTACTACTCCTAGATGAATGGATATTAAGTAAAGCGGAACTAAAAAAAGATAGGAATCTGGTTGAACAATGATAACTCAAGAGCTTCAAGCTACTCCGAAGGTATGATACGAGACATAGATGTCAAAAAAAAATTTCTTATAGTATGGCATAAGGAAAGAATAAACGTTATATGTGATTAGACGTCAAGAAAAGCATTGCGATCAGTTTCGTATGAGAACTCCTTGGAATCAAAATAAATGATGATATGGGTTAAAAATATGCCGGTGATGCCTCCAGGTTAGTGTACTTTCTTTAAAATGTTAAGAGATCTTCGCTCGATAAACATCCTCGATTGTGATTCAAGGAAAATAAAATATGGTGATAAGTTGTGGGTCAGTTATATTCAGTCGAGATTTTCTCGTTAATTCTTAACCCTAGAGTAATCTCGAGAACGTTAGAAATCGAATACGCCATGGTTCAGTATATCATTTGCAGATGGACGAGAAAATTAAAAGAACGATTAAAGAGCCTGGAAGCGATTATGAACTAAGTTAACAGAATAGAGAAACATGTGGGAATGGGGTTCAATAACCAGTAGTTATTACAAACGTTCATGAGCACGAATTACTAGAATTACGAAGAAAGGATAATTAGTAAGAATTACGCTAGTCCTTTTGAGATAGTAAAATAGTCAGGATAAGTGTAAGTAAGTTGGCTTCACCGCCACACTTTTAGCAGTTTCATAAGGTATTTATACTTGTAAACTCCGGAAGAGCAATTTATCTCCATTATATATAAAATGGAGACTTTAATTGAGTTATATGAACAACTAATAGAATATGATGTCAACGAGAGGTTATTAAGTAATGGTTGATGCTGTGAGTAAACGTTTATGAAAAGTTGTAAGGTTGAGGAATCAACCCGAGAAAATGATAGTAAGATACTTGAAGGTATCACTATATGATCCTTAGAATGATTCTGAGGACACAATCCTTTTAAGGGGGGAAGGATGTAACATCCGGGATATCGCGTGTAATTATTTTTATTAATAAATAAATTTTATATGATTATTATGTGATTTTTGGTGAATTATCTGATGATTGGTGCGAATATGTGAATGCTTATATGTGATACAGTATAAGTATGTTAATTTTAATATGTCCAAAATAAAATATAGATAATTAAGGTATTTTTCTGGCAATTTTTGGAGTGTTATATGATTTTATAATGATTTATGAATTTATTAATTATTTTCTGAATAATTACAAAATTATTTTATAAAGTCGGGAATCGTCCAACCTCAACCGTTTTTACGTTTTTACAACCCGAAACTCTTCCGAAAATTCATTCCTAACCTAATCTGGTAATTCCGGACATTTTCCGTCTTTTGACTTTTTCGATCCGGATTACGGTTTGACCCGTGCGCGGCCTGACGCAAGATTTTCGATACAATAATCATTTCGGTAAATCATCGAAACCCGTATTCTCAAAAGATGGGATATTGTTACGTTACTTTCATATAAAGTATTTTATAAAAAGCCCGGTTTGGATAATTATCCAATACGGGTATCAAATCGGATCGTTTTTGCAGTTACTTAGCGGCTAAGTAACTAATTCAACAATCCAAAACGATCCAAAACGAACCAATATTCCAAAAATATATATCCCTTTTATCATTTCATTTTATTCGTATAATCATAATCAGTCAGTAGAACCCCGTAAAATAGAGAGAAAATGTCGGATTAATATCGCGTTCTTGAGAATCAAGCGCACGAACGAAGGCGTTATCAAACTCCGATTCGGGCGTGCAGCATATCAAAACGAAGCTCTCGAAATCTTCTTTCTGAATCAACCATCTGTTTTTGCCCAGAAATCAAGGTATTTTTCTGATTTAATTATTTAAATTCGAATTAATTATGGATTAAAATATGATTTTTTGTTCGTGATGTTGTTTGTGTGATTTGATGGCATAATCTTGTAGATAATCTCTTCCTGGTCATTTTGGTATATTATATGATGAATTTGGAGTTCAATAACACATAGAAATTGATGTTTAATTCTCTGCATGAAAAACTAGGGTTTATGTTCTTGAATTTTATTAATTCGAAATTAGGGGTTTCCATACTGTTGAGTCTGGGTGAAAACCATGACCACCAATGCATTCAGGAGATTCTCAGGAATGAATTCGTAATTTTTGTTTGATTTCTAGAGTCTTATTCGAACAGATCGGAAAATTTTGAAGCTCGTCGGCGGCGAGACTTCGGCGGGGATTTCTGGAAAAATCCGAAGTCCTTCAGCAATTTTAACCTCATAATATTGTTCCTGGAAACCAAATCTTCAAATCTGCACATTTCTGATAATTTATGGAATTGCATGTGTTTTTCCGGTGAGCTCGGGGTGGCGTTAATGGCCGCCGCCGCCGCCAGAGCCGGTAGTGGGGAAGAAGACGGTGAAAATCACCGTTTGACCCCTGTATTTTTGAGAATCTTGCAAATCAGTCCATGCTGTTTTAAAAGTTAATAAAAATAGGATTTCTGTTTTAAATTATTTAAAAATGATATATTTATTATTCTAAAAATTAGAAAATAGTTATTTAATTATGTTAAATTCAGGAAATTATTTTAAATAGTTATTTATTCAAAAATAAATCGAAATTATTCTATTAATTAATTTTAATTAGTTTTTAATTATTTTAATTAATTGATTAATATATAATTAATTGATTAATTAATTTAATTAATTTTAATTAATTTAATAATTAGATTTAATTATTTAAAATTGATTTAAAAATTCCGAAAAATAGTTTCGAGCTTTAAAATATTGTTTAAAATTATTTTCAAGGCTCGATAATTATTATAAAATTATTTTAAAGACAGATTTGGGTGTTCGAACCCTATTATTTATTTATAAAATGATTCGGAGTCTAATTTTTATTCCGAAAAATTTTCAAAAATTCGTATTACATACCTGAAAAATCATTTTGACCACAAATCTTCTTTGAAAAATTATTTTGATCGAATATCTTGCGTGCTATGTGGTACGTGCTATCTGGTTGATGTGTTATATGCCTATATGGTTATTGTTTGACTGTTTTAGTCATAACTTTTAAGCCATAAATCGGATTTGGGTGAAACGAAGGGTAGATAAAAGCTTATGACGTTTATGTGACGATTAGAATAATACGAGTATGAATAATTGATAGATACTTGTGATGCCTAGCAGAGTCAGCAAGGCATAGAAATGGAAGTCAGTGATCCATAAATAGAATCAAAGCGTAGAAAGAGAAGGAAAGTGATTGATAAATAGAAGCAAGGCATAAAAAGAGGAGAAAAGTGTTAGATGAGTACAAGTAAAGTGGAAATCATCGGTGATAAGGCAAGTACTTCTGAACTTCTCTTCAATATATATTGCAAATATTTTTGAACTGTTTTCATAACATGTCGCTATTATTCAAAATAATTCATGTTCTATATTGCAAGTGCTTTAAACTATTTAACCTTGAACCCTGATATTTATTGATCTTGAGCCATAAGCCTAATTCTTCATAAACCATTGATTGTTGAATTCCCAGATACGAGCCATATACATACGATACTACTCCACAAATACATATATACCACATACTGATTCTGATATTGAATTTCTTAACATACCAACCCTTATTCCTTGTTAACAGAAGACCAATTCTTGGAACCCTTGAACCCTTGGTATTCTACTTTCCGATTCTTCCTTGATTGAAAACCAATCTTTTTGAATTCCTTGTTATACCTACATGGTATTATGAATCACCCTATGCTTCAAGATAAATGTTGTTTATGATTCAGCTTATTGATTATATTGGTTATCATTTTGAATTGTTTAGAATTGGATGGTTTTATAAATGTGGACCAAATTCGTGCTCAGACCAGATTCGTGGTTATAATAGGCCAATGCGTGCCTTGGATTTAGTATATAGAGAAAAGCTGGGAGCATTGCTCGGGGTTAGTGCGTGACTGATCAGCAGCCTAACCTTGGTTTTTAAAATGAACAGTGAATATCCAATTCTAATCATTGCTTATTCAGAAACTAGATTCTTCTAAATCATTTCAGTTGGTAATTGTTTAACCTCAGTTATTGCTATTATGACTTGCAGAGCTAGTTAGCTCACTCTTGTAAATCTTTTTATGTTTTCAACAGTCGAAAAAGGAAATTGTTGGTAACGAGGATTCCCGGTCCAGTGTGCGAGCTAGGATTCCAGGTTAAGTCAGATCGAGCTAGCAGGAGCTTTATATTATCGATGAGTTATGCAAGATTGTAAGAACGATACCATTATCATATGTAAGTTGAACTAGTTGGGATTTGGTACGATATAATAACAGATAAGGTTGTGGCTTGTTTTCATACTTGAACCTATTGCGATCCATGGTTGTGAAAAGAGGGGTCAATGCATATAATATTTTATATACAGATTTATATATTGTGTGTGTGTTGTGAGCCCCAAACTTTTGACCGGGGTTTGGAGGGCGTCACAACTTGAGTTTTGAATTTCTAAATCATCATTTCTATGAAAAGGCCGAATGGAAGAAGAAATGGGAGGAGAAAGAAGAAGCTTGCATGTTGCCTTGGTTTTTGTGCAATGAAAAGCTTGGTTGTTATTCAATCTTGCGAAAATATCTTTATTAGCTTTAATAAAGTGATTACATCACTTTGATTACATCACTACTATGCCACTTGTCCTTTTCTTATGGTGTGATGATGTCATTTGCTCTTATCCACTTGTTTAATTCCCTTGCTCCTTATACAAGCTTGATTATTGGTCGTTTATTTATTTTACGCTTCGCTTAACTCTCGTTCTCGTTGATCATTGGAGGGATCATATCCGGGTTCTTATCACTTGGGGTTCTCTAAACTTTTCTTAATATCTTATATTCTTTTAATGATCCTTTGCTATAATCCTTGAATTGAATATCTTTTAATCATGTTACCCTATACTTAATTCTTTCGGCATCTAGTGGATTTTCGATAAAAAATCAAAGTGTCCGAATTCGAATTCTGACGACCTTTACATACACTCATTTACTTTATGGAATACTAATACGATCTCAGAATTTCCATAACAGTACTCATATATAGTGTGCTCTGATAATTTTACTTAATCAGCAAAATCAGCAAAAGTTAATATTCATCAGGGTTTTAAAAATTCCAAAAATTAGGGTTTTTACATAAGAGCTGCCATATATCAGTTGTCTGAAGAAACTAATAATGAAAGAAATTTGAAAATCAGGCTAAAGCAACTTCTCTGAAAGAAAATTAATGAAAGAGATAAAATTTTTGTGAAGATATACTCAAGGTTTTATGAAGAAGCATTAACTCAATATCAACAGCAATAACTGAGTATGCTCTATCACTTTCTACTCAACATTTTGTCTTTCCATTTTTGGAATCAGATAGTGCACTGAATTTATGCATATTCTGCAAATCATAAATTGAGGGAGATTGTTAGAAGAAACTGTCTAAGTCAGAATCATGATTTTCTGTGATCACAATCTGTCACCAATCAGGATTTGCATGGTGTAAGGATTTTGCATCAGGATGAAGACAGTCAGGATATGACTAGATCACAGGATAAATCAGGATCTACTGATTTATACAGTATCAGTAACTGAGGATTAGTTTAGTGTCGGTTCCTGATTTTTGGAAACGAAGCTGTTAATTTAGATATGTATAGAAACATGATAAATATCATTGTAGCATATCTTGTAATTGATAGAGTAGTTGTGTACTATATAAACACAGAATAGGTTATCATTGTTGATAAGCATTACTCAAGTATCATTTTAACCTAGCAGCTCTCAAAAACATCAAAATTTCTTGAGAGAGTTTTGTAACAGTTTATACAAGAATTAATAAACTGTTATTGATTTTATTGTTCTTACATCCAGATATCGAATTATTTATATAATTGTATCCAACCCCCCTTGAAAACTTATATTCTTACTGGGTAACAATCTTCCTCGGCCAAGAAACTGCAAACGAGAGCTCAGCATTGAAGAACATTTATTAAGCTTGTAATTTGTATTGTTATGTTGTTGAATTTGTTATAGCCAATCATAATTGATTATAGTGTAGCAATTTAAATATTTATATTAATGAAACAATATATATTCCTCGATTTTTTTGTGATTATTTTAATTCGACATTAATAACGAAGAATTTAAAATGAATCGAAAAGAATTTATAGGTATCGTATTGAACCTCATCTACGAGATTTTGGGACTAACAAGTTTCAGGCTTATTGTCCGTGTGGGAGATGAGTCAGGATGCACAAGTTTAACTCTATTCAACAAAGAGGTCAAGGAGCTCATTGGTGCACCCGTGGACAAAATAATTGTTAAACTTCCAGAGGTAATATGAACCCTATCTTTCACTACAATAACAATGACAACTACAAGATGCTAACTATATATTTACTTTTTATATACTCGTAGGCCGCACATGTCATTGCTACACCACCGATTATCGATTATCAAGAACATTATTGGAAAGAGATGCTCTTTTTTATATAAAAATCAATGCATACAACACCAAATGCGGCTACGAGGAATACACCGGCTACCGCCTAACGGAATGTCCTTCATCTGGCCATGGCTCAAACGAGAAGGAAATGGAGGGCAAGGCCGCAAAGAAACAGAAAACTTCCTAATCATTGATGCCTATATATCGATGAGTCTCTGAAATTAATATAGTTATTATTTCAATGAAATTGCATTGAAATTGCATTGTATGGATGGCCCCGTAAATTAGTGTTGATTAACTTAGGTATTTGTTGCTACCATAATCTCATTCTCTTTACCTGAAAATGCTAGTCTCTCAAACTATTGAGCCCCTTCTACTCTCCTTGCCTGTAAACCTGCACTTCCTCTCATATTTTTAAGCGCGTCAATGACCATATTTTCGCTAGCTGTGTTATCAAGTAAAAAAGAGATATCTGAGACATTACTTTACAATCCCACATGAGAACAACAGATTTTCTTCAACCTAACAGGTAATGCTATAATGGTAAGTGAAGAATAAATACTTTTATCTATGTTAGGTCACTGTGCCTACTCTTTTAATCTGAATATTTGTCATAAAATTAAATACTGAATTTAGACAGTACATCATTCTCTAAGATAATATTTGATCTAAATTTAAGTTAAAATTAGGAAAATATACCTTACATATTGCTATTTTATCTTACATCTAATATTAAATAACCATCATTCCTAAAAACTTACCGTCATTATAAATTTAGCCACTTTATTTTTCCGTGACATAGATATAGTACCTCACATTATTGGCTACCATTCCTTAAGTGCCCCGTTTAGTCAAACCTTACTTTAATAGGTTTGAGCTAATTAATCCTTATTAAGATAAGCTGGCATATAATCTCTTGATTGAGCGGTCCCTTTTATTATGTTTTTTTAACATTCTTTACACATGTTCATAGCCATAATTGTCTTGAGAATGTTATATCTCCAATCACATTTGAAGGCATGACCTTGGAAGTACTGGCATAAAATACTGTCAACTCCATTTCGGCCCTGGGTAATGTCTAAATAAAACACTAATATCATTGCACCACCTACTAGCTTTGGTACTTATCTTTCTTAACTGCTGTTATTTTGTAAAAATATAGTCATATACAATGTTGAATTCACTTGTTCATGTATACATTTCTTATGCTACTAGCAAAACCAGTTGCTTCCAGTCCAAGTTGTGTTATTGTGTCTATGCTGAGTTTCTTCTCATTTGACATAGTGGAATTTGTGACATTGACACTACACTCGTCCAGGTGTAATGAGTCCAATTATCATGGTATGTTAGTGAAGTAACTAAATTGCAAGCGTACTTCTTAAAAACCTTGATTGAGAGTTTAACATGTTTGCTCTGTGAACCCTGCACTGGAGACTGTTGGACTTAGTTTTATTGGTATTTGCCTCCTGTGACATATACATTATTAATCTTTTCTTTTAGAACTATTTATCGTTGGATCCGGACTTGTCTTAAGACAGCCTCCGAGAGTCACTTCACATGGTTCTAACATACCACATTTTTGCTCCTTGCATTAAACCATTCGGGGGATGGTACGACCTTAAGCGTAATGCGACTTAATGTGAGTCCTACTGAACAACTATCAAGTTTATCTGAGCAAATATAAATTGAGCTATACATCTAGCCTCTAGGTCCATGTCTCGCACCGGTTTCTACGCTACTATTAAATAATATAAACTATTTATTGGAAATATCAAAGTATCGTATGAAAATCAAAAAGGTTAAAGTGTACAAAAGTAGCAAGAAAAAAATATACAACCTTAACCAGTAACATTACAAAATATTTCAACAAAAGATTGAAGTGTACAAAAGTTGTACCTAAAGAGAAAAATATATAATTTTTAAGGGTTTATGTGTACAACATGTTATAATTTAAGTGGACGATTTTAATTAAGCCTTTCCAAAAAAGGAAAAGCATGACTCTTTTATATTCGTACTGAGTTAGACCATTTTTCCAACCATGTTTTCTATATTGGTTAGCAAAAAAATATATAAAAACTGGTAGAATATATTTTTATGTATCTTTGATGATTTTCATTTTCATATTAATCATATTTTACTTTTAATTGTATCTTTATTAAGTAGATTTTAATATTTTATTTATAGAAAGCATGAAATTCTAAATTGGAAAGAATTTGAGTTAAATTAGAATAAAATTCGAATTAATTGGGCTCTATGTGCAAGATTAAGTGTTTGTGGCGTAACTTCAGTTCTGCTAAACCGATTTGAATTGTGTATTTAATAGCCCACGTAAGGATAATAAGATTATCTTTCATTAGAGAATGATCCAGACTTCAAAATTCAATTGGAGCAGTTCAGTAACTGAAAAGAAAAGTCATAATATTGATAATCTTGCAGACCCATTGACTAAGACTTTGTCGCAGCAGAAGCACGATGGTCATACTAGTTCCATAAGTATTAGATACATGGGTTATTGGTTCTAGTGCAAGTGGGAGATTGTTAGTGTTTGTGCCCTAAAGAAAACACTATAATATTTTAGTTTAAGACATTTGGATTATTAATGTTTATGTTCTCTTGATTATTCCATTTATATTTATTATGTCTTAATGTACTGCGATATAAATGTTAGATTAATAAATGTCCTTAGAATATGATATGAATTATATATCTCTAAGTACGTGACTTAGAAATGAGATTATGATAATAGTATTGATATTCCTAAAGGTCCCTAGTCGAGTATTATTATTAAGGGACAATAATAATGCATTAAGGCTGGTGTGTTTGTTGACTGATGATCACATCTCATTGATCATATGTATAGTGATACTAAAGTAAAAAACACAGGTAGATGTAAATGTACATGGTGCTGGACAGACCCAATATGAGATTTTACATGTCTGTTGTGTCATGAGTAATTCTCACTGTGATAATGATGTAATGGTCCTTAGACTTGAAATCAGTATATTTTTATACGAGAATTAATGTACTTTGATTATATTAAAAGTTACTTTTGACCAGGTAATGATAAAAGTGTATTTCAGATTATATTATGAATCGTATGAGAAATATGAATAATATAGAAAGAATTAAATCCTTCTCATTTTAGGAGTGATATTATTGGCCTCTTGTGTGAGCTAGACAATGAAATGCGTGGCCGTGCTCAAATGTTGATTTGATGTGATAGTCTACTTATTGATCAAGAAAATCTGGATTAAATTATGAGACTGATGATACATTACATGCCTCTAGTTTAATATATAATATGTGATTAAAGAGATTATATTATATCGTATATTATTCAAGAAAGATTTAATTGATCACCGATTCAATTATTATTAATTGGGTAGTAATGATGTATTACTAGATGCCACTTCTTGTTTACGATTTTAAATTCGTTGCCAACATAATAACAACCTATAAAGTCACACACAAATAATGCTTGAAGGATTATTTAATTTAAATTGGATTTAAATTAAATTAAAGTAATTCAAATTATTTATAATATTAATAAGCGTGACTTAATTAATTAGATAAATAATGATATTCGAATTTACTAATATTAATTATGAAATTCAGTTGTAAATAATTAAGCATGACATAATTATTTTATAAATAGGAATTCTAAATTAATAATAACCCCTAATTAGTTAAGAGTTATAATTCATTTTTCTACTCTCTATATACTATCTTTGTGGTTGATTTTTAATAAAAGACTTTTATTAAAAATCCTAGCCATCAAGAGAGAAGATAGAGAGAGAGAGAGTAAGAACAGAAGATTTTATGCTAGTACACATCTGATCTTTGCGTTCAAGCATTCGTGTGGATACGGATAGAGCGTAATTGTTGTGCAAGATGTAATATCCGGGACATACCGTTTTTACGTTCTTACAACCCGAACTCTTCAGAAAACTCATTCCTAACCTAATCTGCTAATTTCGAATATTTTCCATGTTTTGACTTTTTCAATCCGGATTACCGTTTGACCCGTGCGCGGCCCGGCGCAAAATTTTCGATACAATAATCATTTCGATAACATTATCTTCGTATAAAGTATTTTATAAGAAGCCCAATCTTGATAATTATCCAAAAGTTTTAATAATTATCCAAATATTTTAATAATTATCCAAAACACGATGATGGTTATCCAAAACATTATCCAATCAGATTGTTTTTGCAGTTACTCAGCGGCTAAGTAACTTATTTTTCGATCCAATACAATCCAACACGTATCAATATTCCGTAAATATAAATAGCCAATACAGTATTGTATTTTGTACAGATAATCATTTGCAAACAGTAAAACTAGATAATTTCCAGAGAAAAACCTTAAAATTCGTCGATTTCTTCATAATCAAACGAGGATTCGAAGGCGATATCGAACTCCGATTTGGGCATGCAAGTAGTCGAATCGAAGCTCTCGAAAAGCTCTTTCATTATCAATCATCCATTTTAGTGCAGAAATCAAGGTTATTTTCTTATTTAATTATTTTAATTTGAATTATTTAATGATTAAAAGAGGAATTTTTGATGTTGATGTTGTTTGTGTGATTTGATGCTTAAATCTTGTAGATCTTTTCTTCTTGATCATTTTAGTATATTATATGACTGATTTGGAGTTCAATAACATGTTCAAATTGTTGTTTGATTCTCGAATTGAAGAACTAGGGTTTATAGGTATGAATGTTCTTAATTGGAAATTAGGTATTTCTTTGTTAAGGGTTATTTGTTGAAATTGATTGCACGAATGAATAGATCGTTGTACAAGCAATCGAATGGTACCACTGGTTTTAACAGACGATTCCTGGAAGGCTTTGATCAGAAAATCGAGGTTCTCCAGCGGCTGAACTTCGATTGGATTTTCTGGTCAAAGTAATTGATGTTTGTTGATTCTGATCTGGTAAAATTGTTATTAGTACCAAGTAGGTTATATCCTGTTAATTTTGTGCCTTTCTGGGTTGTGTGGATGGTGGTCGGAAAAGCTCCAGGCGGCGGCTATGGTTGCCGGCCGCCGGAGTTGACAGAAATGGGGAAGAATGTGGAAAATTCAACTTCTACCCCCTACCTTTTTATGTTTTACATTTCAATCCCTGATGTTTTAAAAATTTGCAAAAATTAGATTTCTGTTTATAAAATTTATAAAAACTAAATTTCTGTTTATACTTAATTTTCAGAAAATTGTTTTAAAATTTCCAAAATTCATTATTTATTCTCTGAAAATTATTTTTAATTTAAAAATGAATCTTAATTATTTAATTAATTAATTTTAGTGATAATTAATTATTTATTTAGTTAATTAATTCCACTATTAATTGATTAATTAATTTAATTAATTATTAATTAATTTTAATTGATAATTTAATTAGATTTACTTATTTATTTGGATTTAAGAATCCTGAAAAATAGTTTCGAGCTTTAAAATATTATTTTAAATTATTTTCAAGGCTCGATAATTATTATAAATGATTTTAAAGTCAGATTCGGGTGTTCAAACCCTATTATTTAACTATAAAATGATTCAGAGACCCATTTTAATTCCGAAAAATATTCAAAAATTCGTATCAAATATTTGAAAAATCATTTTAACCCCGAATCTTCTTTGAAAAAGTATTTTGATTGAATATCTTGCGTGTTATGTGCTACGTGCTATCTGATTGATGTGTTATATGCCTATGTGGTTATTATTTGACTGTTTTGGTCATAACTTTCAATCCGTAAATCGGATTTGGGTAAAACGAAGGGTAGATAGAAGCTTATGACGTCTATGTGACGATTAGAATAATATGAGATTGAATATTGAAAGATAATTATGATGCTTAGTAAAGTAAGAGAGGCATAGAAAAAGAAATCCAGTGATCCGTAAATAGAACTGAAGCGTAGAAAGAGAAGGCAAGTGATTGATGAATAGAAGCAAGGCATAGAAAAAGAAGGAAAGTGATTAATGAGTAAAACTGTCAGATGAGTACAGGTAAAGTTGGAAATCATCTTTGATAAGGCAAGTACTTCTGAACCTTCTTCAATATATATAGCAAATATTTCTGAACTTTCTCATAACATGTTGCTAGTATTCAAAATAAGTCTTGTTTTATATTGCAAGCGCTTTAAACTATTCAATATTGAACCCTAATCATATCATTGAACTTGTGTTGTAAGCTTTATTTCTTGTAAACCACTAATGGTTGATTTCCAAGCGCTATTAAACTATACAAATACAATACTACTCCACAAATACATACACGCCATAAACCAAGTATTGCAATAGAATTTCTTGAGTATACATAAACTTATATATCCTGGAATACCCTATGACATCAAAGATCTATACCCTGTATTATCATTAAACCATTGTTCATCAGATACTTGATTCTTCATCAGGCTTGAAGTTGTTTTTCATATTTAAACCTTGATATACCCTGGTAATACCTATAAAATGTTTTATGCTATGAGATAAATTATTTATCAATGTTAATTATGATTCTGTTTTTATTGAATTACAATGGTTATCATATTGAATCGTTTTAGAATTGGACAGTTTTATAAATATGGACCAGATTCGTGGTCAGACCAGATTCGTGGTCATATTAGGCCAATGCGTGCCTTGGATCCAGTATAGAGAGCAGAGCTGTGTGCCTTGCTCGGGGTTAGTGTGTGACAAATCGGTAGCCTAACCTTGGTTTTTAAAATGAAAAGTGAATATCCAATTTTAATCCTTGCTTATCCAGAGACTTGATTTTTTTGAATCATTTCAATTGATGATTGTTTAACCTCAGTTATTGCTATTATGACTTGTTGAGCTAGTTAACTCTTGCAAATCTATTTATGTTATTTTACAGTTGAAAAGGAAATTGTTGGTAACGAGGATTCCCGGTCCAGTATGCAATCTAGGATTCCAGGATAAGTTGGATCGAGTTAGCAGGAGCTTTATATTGTTGATGAGTTATGTAAGATTGTAAGAATGATATCATTATCAGCTGTAAGTTGAACTAGTTGCGATTTGGTATGATCTAAAGAAAGTAAGGCTGTGGCTTATTTTCATACTTTAACCCGTTGTGATCCATGGTTATGGTAAGTAGGGTCTTTACATATATTATTTTCATAAACAGGTTTATGTATTGGGTGTGTGTGTATTGTGAACCCCAAACTTCTGACCCGAGTTTGAAGGGTGTCACAGGTTTGGTATCAGAGGTACAGGTTATAAGTCACTGAAAACAAGCCTAGATTGTCAGGAATGGATAGAGGGTTAGGATTTGGATTTGGAAATAGAAAGATAGGACGTCGAGAGTTTGAGTGCGACTGTATAGTAGGTTTTGGTAGGATTCGTGATGAGATTCAAGATTCTTATCTAGCGACGCAATTTTCAGATAGCAGTGATGGCATATTCTTTTATCCCGGGATCGCCTGATCATTCGGAGCCTTTAGTTGGAGGACCATCATCTGATTCACGCCCTGCTCTTCCACCGGTGTTAGCCATATCACCTCTGGTTGCGACAGTTGCACCTTTTCAAGCTATTATCCCAACCCCCGATGTGAGACTACCTATTCGAGGATCCCCCATATGTTGATTCTGTTTCTACCGGATATTCAGCTGTGAGCGTGTCTTTTCTGTCTACCCTACACCTTGTTCTATACCATCAGTTTAAAACCCGTCTTTTGAGGTAACAACACCTATGAGGATGGATTCGAGAGCTACAGCATATGGTGAGTACACGAGATATTAAGAAATGTGAGAAGAAACATAGAGAGAGAATTTGTGTGTTCCGTAGAATAGCTGATACCTGGCTTTATGGAGCTACTAGTAAGTACTCCACCCATGATTATCTTGTGGAATGAGCTAGATGGATTTTAAAGGAGTTTGAGAAGATTGGAGATCGAGAGTTTTTTTGGAATTAGATGATAATGTTATGACCAAACATGATACGTATAACAGTAATGTGATGTGATATTAGTTGACTTTGTTTTATAAAATAGATTTGATGATTACTGGATTGACTTGTTATACTTAGTAATCGTAAGATATGATGATGGGAGTATTACCGGTATGAAAGACTAGAAGTGAAGTTACGAATAAGATAATATGCAATGGTAACCGGAATTTTTATCGACCAATGAAGACAAAATGGACCCAATAAGGGGTAGAGGATATACGAAAATGAATGAGCTTTTATCTGATTGTTTCCCTAATTTGATACTTTGTAGTGGTTGAGAAGGACAACAACCAACTCATATAGTAATGACGACCAGGTGTATGATTTTGAAAATATTAAACAGTTTTTAAAAGAGATTTTCTTGACAAAATTTTTATAAAAGTCCTTTGAACAAAATAAGTTTTAAAAACTTGGTTGTCAAACTATTATTTGAGTTACTTATTTGTTATAAGATTCAGATTATCCAGGAGAATACTTGTTCTAGAAGTTAGTATGGTTCATTTAGAAGGCTAAGTGGACCCCCTATTATGGAAAAGATTTGATAATTCCTAATAAAAGAGTGGAAATCTTGTTTGATAAGTTTAAAGACAGAACCAATGTACAGAGAAACTATTCATCCAATTTCTGAGACTATTAGAGTTTAAATAATACGTCGATTTACAAGAACCCGAGTATGATCAAAGAAGATTGAGAAAATTTCCAGACTTTTCTAAAGGAAGAATGTTATTAGCAAATAAGTCGATATATTGAATGATCAGTAGCGTAAGCGAAATTTGAATTTATGAGTGTAAATCTAGTAAGAGTGCAAATAGGGCCGAATTATAATAATATTGAACATGAAAGCGCGACGCTAAAAATACAAGACCTAATAAATGGGAATTTATTCTAATGATCGATTTAAGAAGGCATTTCAGAGAACTTTCTGAAGTCAATGTGTGACTTGGAATGGGATCTATTGATCGAACAAGTGCTGAAGATGTACATAAGTGAAATATAGATGGCGACTAATGATATTATTCTTTTCCATAATATTATAGTGTATAATCTTCTGATTCCTGAATAAAGTATGAACTTTTTTCATCATAAGTCCTATGAGATGATAATGAAAAGAAAATTGTTGAATCCCTTCCAAATCATTCCTCCTCTAAAATATTTTTTTTTATTGAGACAAACAGTGTTATAGTGTGACTCTTTGTCGGAATAACGAAGAGTTTGGTGAGATGTCACCTAATCATGTGATGTATGCCATATAGTATGAAAGACTAGACATCTTGAGTATAAATATGGTTGTCTCACTTATATCTAAAGCATCATTCATTCTTTCTTCTTTAATTATGATTTATCGATTTATGAATCATTCCGATTGTTTCATTGCACTGTTATTCTTTGCAAAAGGTTTCCAATCAGAATTATATACATAAATTCCCTTCTTGTGTAAGGTATATTCTTTGAATGTTTTAAGAGGAAATGAAATGAACCCGTGTAGCAGATGGAGTTACATGTTGAGTATGGATAATTGCAAGCCAATAAATGGTGGACATTTACGTGCAAAGGAGAATCATTATGCCAATAACATGGTTGTTACGAGGATATCAAATCAGGATCGGAAATCTGTATACATGATATATTTCAAGTATGAGATTTTGGCGTGAATTGGAGTAGTTAGCGAACCGTATGAGGTAGATTAACCATAGGAATCAGAAAATAAAGCTACATATACCAGATAAGGCAAATGATTGATTGGATAGCAGAAGTGAATGAATTTTTTTTTAATAATAACCAGAAAATCAATTAATACATTGTGAAGGTAAAGCATACCTCAATCATGTGGGAAATACTTGTCATGAAGATTCAAGATCGAAGAAATTCTAGTTACGAATAAACTTCAAAGGTGTTCTTCAAGGAATGGTTGGGTTTTTCCACTTAAGTAAATGAGTCATGGTAGATTTGATGCTCATAACTGAGCCAGTGAAGGAAGTTCAGTGTGGAAAGACATAAATAGAGATGAAGATATGGTGATTCAACTGCAAAGATTTTTAAGAAATAATTATTTAAAACTAATTGAATTCTTTCACAATATTATGATAATATTGGTTGAGACCAGGTGTTTGTTATCAGAAGTTGAACAAGTTAACAAAAAAAACAAGTGTATATTGTCAAGGATAAATAAATTATTAATTAGAGAGTTTAAATTAAAACATGAACTAGAAGAATTCTAGAATAATTTGTAATTGTACTCATTCGTGATATTTTGTTATAAAATGAGAAAAGGTATGGTATAATAAGAATTGTTCTCTATAATCTTAAGTTGAACTAAAAATATGGGTTGTACCGGCTAGTATTATATGTGGTGGTGAAATGGTGAGTTTAGAAGGTGTCAGTTGATTGGCATACTTGTGGGTTGATTGTTGGTTGTTTGATTGATTGTTGGTCGTTCGATTGATTGTTGGTGTTGGCTTGAGTACGGCTGGTAGTCAATAATATAAAGTAGATGCTACCCAAATTTTTGGAAAATACCCTATTTTTAAAGATAGAAAGTATACTCCCGTATAATATTGATATTTCTGTTGATACTCCAAATAATTGTGATCTCGGTTCTTGAAAGAGGTTGTTACAGCCAATCCGACTATATATAATTGGTCTTTGATTTCATTTAGCTAGTCATCATTTGGTGCAATTGATCAATTAAGTGAGTTAATTGGTTAATTTTACCAATTAATGGTCAGTTAGTTGGAAATCAATTCCAATTAAATTAAGTCAATTTATGATATGATTTTCAAATCCGAAATCAAATCAATGAGGAGGTTGGAAGAAGTAAGGACAACAATAGGATTTAGAAGTTGCTGCAAGCATGTGAGGCTTTACTTGAATGAATATGTCCTTTGTAATAGACAAGAGAAATAAAAAGTTATTTGTATAGACAAGTGAGAAGGATGTTTTCAAGAACTAAAGATTCAAGATAGAGCAAAGAGAAGAAAGGAAGGAAATGAAAAAGGGAGGTGGAATAAAGAAGAAATTAGTAACTATACCAATGCGGATTTTGTTAGACAATCAAAAAGATTTTTATCATCTACAATAAGATTTTATTAAAGGATTTGGAGGTATACCAATATAGAACGACGATATAATGAGAATCACTCCAAGATACCAGAAAACTCATGAATACAAGTATCCGATGTATGGTAGAAATTAATAATGATAGTAACGTGTATTAATTGAAAGATTTCATTCCAGAGTTAGCCACAAGAATGGTTTATTTGATGAAGAACCAAACAGTACCATTGGAAGACTCACTTATGTTAAGAAGAAATAAGGAACTATGAGAATGAAGGACTTAAATATGAAAGAAAGTGGAATCAAAAGGATGATAGAGAAACATTATAAGATGCCATAATATAGATAAGATATGGGTATTATGTGGGACATAAGTATAGAGAAAAATTTGATGAAAAAATTGTAAATTGAGACACGGAATGCATCCCAGGAGTACGATTAAGTACTAAAGGCTAAAAGAAAATATCTAGTGACCGGACATGAAGAGAAAATGGGGGGAAATATGTAAGTAAATGTTATACCTACCTAAGAATTAAGGCAGAACATCAAAGGCTAAATGGATTATTATAACCGTTGACTTTCTTAAAATAAAGATATATACATTTCTCCAAGAGACGTCGTAGTGAAATCACCTGAGAACTGAAGGTCAGAAAAGCGTTAATTGAATCATTGTTGATAGGTTATCCAAACCTAGTCATTATTTTATTAATAAGCAATTTATCAAATAAGTGGGTTAGTTGCTGCTTGAAGAAATTGTGGCACATCATCAAATCTAGGTTTTGATTGTAAATGATCAATATTTTTTGACTTGAGATTTGACAGGATTATTCAGAATATGATGAATTATGTCGAACCGGAATAGGATATATCACTCCTAGATAAACGGGCCTTTAAAGCAGAACTAAAAGATAGGAATTTGACTCAACATCGCTAACTCAAGGGATTGAAGTTAGTCCGAGAATATGATACAAGACATAGATGTCAAAGAAGACATTCTGATAATATGGTATTAAGAAAGAATAAGCGTTATATGTGACTAGACGTCAAGGAAGTGCATTTTAGCTAGTTTTGTATGAGAACTCCCTAGAACCAAGATAAATGATAATATGGGCTAGAATATGCGGGTGATACCTCCAGGTTAGTATATTTTTTTCTTCTAATTAGTAAGAGATTTTCGCTCGGTAAATATACTCGATTGTGATTCAAGGAAAATAAGATATGGTGATAAGTTTGTGCGTCAATCATATCCAGTCGAGATTCTCTCATTAATTCTTAATTCTGGTGTATTTTTTAGAACGTTAAAAATTGAATATGCCATTATTCAATATATCATTCGCAGATGGACAAGAAGATTAAGGGAACGATTAAAGAGCCTCAAATGCGATTGAAAGCGATTACAAACTAGGTTAATTGAACAAAGGGACATATGGGAATAAGGTTCAACAACCAGTAACTATTACAAATGTTCATGAGCATGAATTACTAGAATTAGAAAGAAAAAAGAGTTAATATGCATTATGCTGGTCCTTTTGGAATAACATATATAGCAGGTTCATAGGGTGTTTATATGTGTATACTCAGGAAGAGTATTTTAGCTCCATTATATATATAAAATGGAGACTTGAGTTGAGTTATATGAGCAACTAAAAGAATATGATGTCAGCAAGAGGCTGTTGAGGAATGATTGATGTTGCGAGTAAAAGTTTATGAAAAGTTATAAGGTTGAGGTGTCAACCTGAGAAAATGGATGCGAGATACTTGAATGTATCATTATCTGATCCTTAATATGATTCTGAGGACAGAATCCTTTTAAGGGGGGAGGATGTAATATACGGGATATAGCGTGTAATTGTTTTTATCAATAAGTAATTATTATGTGATTATTATGTATATTTTGGTGAATTACCTGATGATTGATAATAATATTTGGATATTAATATATGATAAAATGTGAGTATATTAATTTTATTATGCCCGGAATAAAATATAAATGATTGTGATATTTTTCTGGTAATTTTTGGACTGTTATATGATTTTATATTGATTTATGAATTTATTAACTATTTCCTGAATAATTACAAAACTATTTTATAAAGCCGGGAATCATCCAACTTCAACCGTTTTTACGTTTTTACAACCCGAAACTCTTCGGAAAACTCCTACCTAACCTAATCTGATAATTCCGGCCATTTTCCCTATTTTGACTTTTTCAATCCGAATTACGGTCTGACTCGTGCACGGCTCGATGCAATATTTTCGATACGATAATTATTTTGATAACATTATCTTCGTATAAAATGTTTTATAAGAAGCCCAGTCCTGATAATTATCCAAAAGTTTTAATAATTATCCAAAAGTTTTGATAATTATCCAAAATAGGATGATGGTTATCCAAAACATTATCCAATCGGATCGTTTTACAGTTACTTAGCGGCTAAGTAACTTATTTTTCGATCCAATACGATCCAACACGTATTAATATTCCGTAAATATAAATAGCCAATATAGTATTATATTTTGTACATGTTAGGTCACACAACACTGTAGAAGGGGGTTGAATACAGTGTTTAATACAATCAAATCGATTTCGAACATAAGTAACAGTAAACAGATATATTCAATATAATAAACTTTGTAACAATGGAACTGTTCTCTCTCAGTGATGAACAAATATCACGAGAGCTCCTAGGTTACAATGTATGATCTTCTCGATAATTATAACACATATAGTGTAAACCTATGTCTGTGTTTATATAGTACACAGTTACAAGATAACTTCTAATTGATATGGAATATAATTATGTCTCCTAAAATATATCAATCAGATATCTTATACAATTATTTCAGTCCTTTAACACTTTCCATGCATATCTTCTTTTGTATTAGTCTCGATCTTCTATCCTGTAAATCAGCTTCCTTCCTTAACTGTAAGTCCTCCCGTACTTAAGTTTTGATATCTATCTTCTGATATTTATCTTCTGATAATCTAAATTCTGATATCCTTAAGTTCTGACTTCCAGTAAGTACTGATATTTCCTGTTTGTTAAGATCTGAAAACTAAACATGAAACATATTAGACATGACATCTCAAATATATCTAACAATCTCCCCCAACTTGTAAATTGTGCAAAAATATACAAGTTAATAGATTTGATGATGTCAAAAACATTTAAGTTCAAATGCAATGTGAGTTTAATAAGACTATTTACTACAACTTACAGTCCTTGTAGCTTTACCAACATTACTGGATAAATCTGAATCCATAATGATTCTTAACAAAATCTTTTACCAGCTTACCTTCAGCTTTTCTCAGAACTTCAACTAACTGTGCTTTGACCTGCATCAGTTCTTCATCTTTACTGTCACCAATTTGCACTACTAGAAAAATTAGAATAGACATCGGCTAAAAACCGATGTCTATGAACAAAAAAATCCGATGTCTTCGTGGGTGATGTTAAAGACCCCCCATTTAACATCGGTTTTAAACTGATGTTAAAGAAGACGTATAACATCAGTTTTAAAGATGTTAAATTTCTAATGCATGTCTAATCTTCATATATTATCATAATATGATTTTTTTATCAATTTAAACATATGTGAGATAAGCAAAATATTTCCATTTACCCATTAAACTGATGTTACTAATACGAGTAACAACGGTTTTCAAGATAAACCGATGTAAACATAACTTTTGACATCGGTTCTTTATTTCAAACCGATATCTATTGATGACAAACCGATGTCTATAAAGCTTAATAACATCGGTTTTCTGTTTTAAGATTTTTTTTGTTTAATTATTTAACATCGGTTTTAATCAGTATTATTGATGTCAATGTTAAACTAAAACTGATGTATTAAGCTTTGACAGACATCATTTTCCACTGTAATGATGTTTGTACCTGTTTTATTAATGCACATTTTAAAAATATAGATGCCAAAAATTTGTCAAACCAATGAACTACCAAAACCAATTGATGTATAATACAAGTTATCTATAAATCTAACAACCAATATTCAAACATCTGGTACAACAGATTCATCTAATCCGAACATCAAGTACTACACATATCCATCCATCTATTCTGCTAGTGTCTATACAAAAAATTTGACTTGGTACCGGTAATAGCATGTAAAATATCATTTGAGGAATGCCCTTGTTCTTCTGCATCTTCCTACTTCTTAGTAAAGTTCCTGTAGCCTCTGGTCCCGTATGATGACAATAAGCTTTTGATAGACCCGAAGATTAATTACAAATAATATGTGGTTAAGCAAGTAGCACAAAAAGATTATTACACACATACTGAAAACTCTTGAAATTTGTCAAACCTCTTTCTCATGAACATCAACAGATTGCTGTGGTGTGGTTGCTTGCAGATCTTAAATCATTAACCGGTAGTCATCTCCAACAGAGCCGAACAAACTTTCATTCTTTGAGTGCCATGACACATCATTAACCAGACTTTTATGATCCTATGTGATAATTATTTAAGGTAAATATCCACAGTGAGAAACACTTTACATCATCAAAAGTTTAAGAAAGACGATAAATATCGAATTTACCTCAAAAACACTACATGCATTTAGCACTTTGTCTTGAGGCATTGCAGAAATATCCCATGACCCCTCTTTAAATGGGCTCCATGAAAATCCATATCCTTATTTCTCATGACCCCTCAACCTTAAATATGGATCACATATTGTTTTACCTTTTTTGCATTTTCTATCTTCTATAACTGCTTGTTTATACCCTCCAGAATCTTGGTCCCATTTACTACACCTCATTTTCCCAGGATTCCCCTCTTTTACAGAATTTTCATTACAAACAACAGCCCCCTCAAGCTCTCCTGGGACACAATGTTGATCTACAACAGCATACTTAATCTTAAGTTCTTGTTTAGAAGCTTCATCATGCTCGCAATTCTTTTATCCCATATCTCTAGTCATGCTCAGGAGATACGCTACATCAGCACACAGTCAGTCCAAGCCCCAATGTGCATGGCAGCCTTTTATCAAAAATAAGCCCCACGGTGCATCATGCATCTGTTGTGCGAAAACTAAATCGGATCCAAAGCTAGCATATATCAATGTTTTTGCAGAAGCAGCTATTAGAGAAGGTAGCAGACTGTCGACTTGAATATGCTTAAACGATTGGGACTGGGACAATGCAGCCTGAGCCGTAACATGAGCCAGAGCTTGCTGGTGGGATATCCCGAAAGGGCTCTGCATAAAATAAAGCAGACAAGTTATCATCCAATGCACTTGTAAGCAAAAATCCAAAGTGTCTACTTCCCTATAAGGCATGCCAAGTATATCCACCAAATCTAATATGATGCCAGTTCATGAAAGAAACATTATCCCATATACCCTCAACTCCAAGGCATAACTAGTTACTAATGATAAAATTACTTCCTAGTTCCTACCATATGAAATCAACCACCAAAAATGAAAAAGTTAATGGAAGCTATCAAAGATCCAAAATTGTATAGTCAAATCCAAAATTCTGCTTAAAAAGAACAACAATTGGAGCTAATTGGAACTAATAAATTAAAAAGATCCAAACTTTACTAATCAAAAACAAAAAAGATTCAAATTTATTAATCAAAACCATGGCTCCAGCAAGAAGCTGAGAGAAAGAACAGTTATCTGAATGAAATATTGTCTACCACATCACTCTGTTTACCATCTAACAAATTTCTGATAAACTTTATCCGCATCACTCTTAGGATCTGGCTCAAACACACAATCAAGCTCCTCTTCAGGATCATCTTCAGGTTCCTCCTATGGATCTTCTTCGGGTTCGTCCTCTGAATCCATTTCAGGTTCATCATTGTCACTATCAAAATGCTTCCGAAAAGATTGAGGAGAATATACTAAATCAGGCTTGTGATAAGCTGCTTCCTTTAATTCTATGCCCTGTACCTCTAAAGGGTTTTCTTTACGAATACCAATTTTTTTACATGCAGCATCAAATTGATCCATCACGCCTGCATTATAAAATATTTGCTTTTACTTTCTACTTTATAATATTTACACTTGCTATTCGATGCTTAAATTTTCAGTCTTATGAACCAACAAAGGCAAGACAGTCTCTAACACTGCACATCAATATCAGCACTGAAACATCTAATGCAACCATATATGGAAAAAATAAACAACACTTAAACATAAATGAGACAAGTTGCAAAAATTTCAACATCACTACTACATTCATTAACAGAGAAGATCACATATACCGAGGAAGACTATGTTGCATCCAATACGGAAACACCAAATCAAGCATGACCTCAAAGCAAAACTATAGACTATACAATTACTTCATTTTGCTTAGTTTCATGATTCTTGTTATCTAACACATAAACTGCATTACTAGAACTACACAAGAAAATTATGACAACACTGACCTACTCAACTATTTCAATTTTCAACATCTCAAATCCTCATGACCCAATTTCTCTTTCTATATAAAATCGACATTACCAGATAATTCTCTCCTAAAATAACTACACACAAAAGGGTCTTATCATAAATTATTAAACATGTAGATTACACCATGGCCTCAAAAATCAAACTTCTTGATGAAGATAACAACTTTAAATACCATCAGCTACAAAAACTAATAAACATCCAATATTTACATCAAGAACACAAACATCAATATCAAACAAAATCAAGAACCACGAGAAAAGGATCCAAGACTCAAAAATCAGACCAAAACACAAACTTTTCACATCAAGAATCATCAATTATCTAAAATCAAGAAAACCCAACAACAAAATCAAATCTTTATTAGAAACAAATGAGTTAAAGAGCATACCAAGATCAATTCAGACCAAGCAACTTGGCCTCGACCATCAAAGACACCACCATTGAGCGTCAAGGCATCGATTTATTGGAAAATGATCCATCCGTCCTGTGATTTGAGCTGGTTGAGGTCTGTAGGAGCCTTCAAATATCCTTGAAACTCAACTGTAATGGGAACTTTACAGGGACCGAGGAATGTCATCGGCCCAGAAGCATATTGTCATGGTGGAACCACTAGCTTACTCGGAGTTGGCGATGAACTTGCTTTTTTCCAAGCACTTGTAAGAGCCTGCAGAAAAATCAAATATGCAACACAAATTTAATTTCATACACTAAACATTTCAATACAATAATAACAATGATAACAATATCACCTTACTATTGACATCTAGATTAGGAAATATAAAAATGTCTGAATAGGATAATGTAATGTTACTTATAGATTGATCAAAAGGGAGCCTGAGATGACCACCCCAAATCTAGGAAGCCTAAATTTAGGCAGAGTATCTTTGAGGCCACCGTGTATTGTGACTACCGGTATATATATGTATATAAACATGAGGTTGAGATAAATTTATGATGTTCACAAAATATATAGAATCAATATAGCACACTACACAATCTCATTCTCAACCATACCTTGACTGCTTTACTATTATCATTTCATAACTTGTTTGGTTGAGATAAACACTATGCATCGAGCTCTAATTAACCAATAATATATGATATATGATTACCTGTAATTCCACTCTTCACAAACATAAATCGATATTGAGACTATATATTGAATAACCACACTCTTCTACAAGACAACTGGTAGTAAAATTATCAAAGCTCTCTGCTGGCTTGCAAAGCTTCTCCACTGTGACCTTTTGCTTTTCCTAAATTTTGAACACAATGAAACAAAAGGTCGTTCAAGATTTCAACCAAAAAACATTAATTACATAGTCATACCTTTCAGCCAATCAGAAATCCAATGCAGCCAAATTATCTTCACAATCTATACCAGCAGCTTACAGCCAAAGAGATTAGTAGGACCTCCTGGTGTATAACTTGGTAAAAATTTATGGACAAATATCGAAACTTAGTTTGTTACAGAGTTATTAACATATCCTCAACTAATTAAAAAAAATTAGGGTTTTAAATTGAAACCTCCAATCTAAAAATTTGAAACTTGGTGTTTAAAGCTTACCCAGTTCAAGTTTGCCTCATTCTTGAGATTCTCGCCTCTTTAAACCTCCGACTCCAAATTTTAACCTCCGGATTGGAAACCCCCAACTTGAAATCGAAGTTTTGACCATGAATCTTTGGTATTTGGCCTCGAAGCTTGTAGAGGGAAGAGTTGGGGGAGTTATGCTTATTGAAATCGAAGATTATAGATCTTCATCAGCAATGAGTACACTGTTCTTGTTCTTCAGTGTTCCGTAGAGAGAGTAGAGAGTAAATTATTTCTTTCATTTTATGATTAATATTGGATCCGTATGTAGTATTGATAGAGTATGTTATTATATTTCTAATTTATCTTTTTAAGTGTATAGTTGAAAAGAGGGGGGAAATGAAAAAAAAGACTAAGGCAAAAACCGGGAAGTTGAAAGAGGGAATCAAAATTTTGGTTAAGGGGGAAAATAGGGAAGGCGCGCTCCAGTAATTTTTAAAATATACTTACAACATCGGTTGGGTTAAAATACTGATGTGTATATTAACAAAAGACATCGGTTGGTTAAAACCGATGTAGAAAATACATTTTACATCGGCTCCAAAAGCAACCGATGTCTAAGAGGCGATGTCTATTCTACTTTTTCTAGTAGTGTTGATAAATGGTTGTTCTGAGAGCTTGAATTGATGTTCTTTCAGGTCCATCACCAAGTCTGATAAATCTAGGATGTGAAGAGTTTGCATTATATCATAAGCATCTTCCTTTCAGAATAACTTCCACTTTAGCAGATTTCTTCACCATAGGAATTTCTCTTCCATCACCTTCAGTAATCATTGGTATATACTGAGAAGTCTTTGTACCAGATATTCTAAGTAGATCTCTTATAGCCTTCAAAATGTATTCTGACCATCTTCTTGTAACATCAAATTTTACTTCCAGAAGATAGTGAATATGTTGAAGCTCTCTGACAGACTTCTTTAGCACATCAGTATTAGCTAGTCTGTAAGTTAGTCCATCATTGAGAAATAAGATCAATTTCTCCTTTAGATTATCCTTATCATGAGCATCTATCACAATTTGAGCAGACAGCACTTTGTCAAGGTGCTTTTGTTTAATTTGTTCATTTGGTTTGTCTGTCAACATGAAAGGATCTCTTAAAGTAACTTCTACTCCTGTTTGTATCTTTTCTTCATCAGAACCTAATCCAGCTCTATCTCTAGGTTGCTTGGATCTCAACCCAAATGTTGCGAGTTGATTCATCATAAGATTGGATTTTGGTTCAACTGGAGTAGATTTCTTCCATAACAGCTTCTTCTTATCAGCAATTGTCATCTTTTTCAAATCAACTTGATCAAAATTTATTGTTTCTTCTGTAACTTATTGTTCTTCATTCTGAACAACTTGAGCAGTGTCAGAGGTTATTTTAGATTCTTCAATTATCTTTCTTCTCTTCAAAATTTGAAAACTTTCATCTTCTATCAAATCATCATCATGCATTGTAGTTGATAGACTGGAACGGAAGAACTTATCTTTTTCTCAATCTTTAAAGGGTCACCAACCTTTTCTTTTCTTCCTGATCATTTTAGTTTATTATACGACTGATTTGGAGTTCAATAACATGTTCAAATTGTTGTTTGATTCCCGAATTGAAGAACTAGGGTGTATAGCTATGAATGTTCTTAATTGGAAATTAGGAGTTTCTTTGTTAAGGGTTATTTGTTGAAATTGATTGCACAAATGAATAGATCATTGTACAAGCAATCGAATGGTACCACTAGTTTTAACAGACGATTCCTGGAAGGCTTTGATCAGAAAATTGAGGTTTGCCGACTGTGGGACTTCGATTGGATTTTCTGGTCAAAGTAATTGAAGTTTGTTGATTTTGATCTGGTAATTTTGTTGTTGGTACCAAGTATATTATATCCTGTTGATTTTGTGCCTTTCTGGTTTGTGTGGATGGTGGCCGGAAAAGCTCCAGGCCGCGGCTATGGCTGCAGGCCACCGGAGTTGACAGAAATGGGAAAGAAGGTGGAAAATTCCACATCTACCCCCACCTTTTTATGTTTTACATTTTAGTCCCTGATGTTTTAAAAATTTGCAAAAATTAGATTTCTGTTTATAAAATTTATAAAAACTATATTTCTGTTTATATTTCATTTTCAAAAAGTTGTTTTAAAATTTCCAAAATTCATTATTTATTCTATGAAAATTATTTTTAATATAAAAATGAATCTTAATTATTTAATTAATTAATTTTAGTGATAATTAATTATTTAATTAGTCAATTAATTCCACTATTAATTGATAACTAATTAATTTAATTAATTTTAATTAATTTTAATTAATAATTTAATTAGATTTAATTATTTATTTAGATTTAAGAATGCTGAAAAATAGGTTTGAGCTTTAAAATATTATTTTAAATTATTTTTAAGGCTTGATATTATTAATAAATGATTTTAAAATCAGATTCGGGTGTTCGAATCCTATAATTTAATTATAAAATGATTTGGATACCCGTTTAAATTCCGAAAAATGTTCAAAAATTCATATTAAATATCTGGAAAATCATTTTGACCCCGAATATTCTTTGAAAATTTATTTTGATTGAATATCTTGTGTGTTATGTGATATGTGCTATCTGATTGATGTGTTATATGCTATGTGGTTATTATTTGTTGGTTTGGTCATAACTTTCAATCCATAAATCGGATTTGGGTAAAATGAAGGGTAGATAGAAGCTTATTACATCTATGTGATGATTAGAATAATATGAGATCGAATATTGAAAGATACTTGTGATTCCTAGAAGATTAAGAGAGGCATAGAAAAAGAAAGCCAGTGATCCGTAAATAGAGCTGAAGCGTAGAAAGAGAAGGCAAGTGATTGATGAATAAAAGCAGGGCATAGAAAAAGAAGGAAAGTAATTGTTGAGTAAAATTGTTAGATGAGTACAAGTAAAGTTGGAAATCATCTTTGATAAGGCAAGTACTTCTAAACCTTCTTCAAGATATATTACAGATATTTATGAACTTTCTCATAACATGTTGCTAGTATTCAAAATAAGTCGTGTTTTATATTGCAATCGCTATAAACTATTGAATCTTGAACCCTGATCATATCATTGAACTTGTGTTGTAAGATTTATTTCATATAAACCACCAACGGTTGATTTCCCAGCTATTAATCATACAAATACAATATTACTCCACAAATATATACACACCATAAACCAAGTATTGCAACAGAATTTCTTGAGTATACAGAAACTTATATATCCTGGAATATTCTATGACATCAAAGATCTATACCCTGTATTATCATTAAACCATTATTCATCAAATACTTGATTCTTCATCAGGCTTGAAGTCGTTCTTCATATTTACACCTTGATATACCCTGGTGATACATATAAATTGTTTTATGCTCTGAGATAAATGATTTATCAATGTTAATTATGATTCTATTTTTATTGAATTACAATGGTTATCATATTGAATCGTTTTAAAATAGGATAGTTTTATAAATACGGACCAGATTCATGGTCATATTAGGCCAATGCGTGCCTTGGATCCAGTATAGAGAGCAGAGCTGTGTGCCTTGCTCGGGGTTAGTGCGTGACTGATCAGCAGCCTAACCTTGGTTTTTAAATTGAAAAGTGCATATCCAATTATAATTATTGCTTATCCAGAGACTAGATTCTTCTGAATCATTTCAATTGATGATTATTTAACTTCAGTTATTGCTATTATGACTTGCTGAGCTACTTAGCTCACTCTTGCAAATATGTTTATGTTATTTTACAGTTTAAAAGGAAATTGTTGGTAATGAGGATTCCCAGTCCAGTGTGCAAGCTAGGATTCCAGGATAAGTTGGATCGAGTTAGTAGGAGCTTTATATTGTAGATGAGTTATGTAAGATTGTAAGTTGAACTAGTTGGGATTTGGTACGATGTTATGAAAGTAAGGTTGTGGCTTATTTTCATACTTTAACATGTTGCGATCCATGGATATGGTAAGCAGGGTCTTTAAATATATTATTTTCATAAACATGTTTATATATTGGGTGTGTGTGTGTTGTGAACCCCAAACTTCTGACCCGGGTTTGGAGGGCATCACACAAGGCATGCCTGTTCTCTAACAAGACTAAGTCAAATTGACAGCCCTAAGAACTAGTTGTATGATAATCTAAATTTGTATTTTTTATTATATTACCTTAGTCTATAAAAATGTCAAAGATTAGACTGGAGTATTTTTCTGTAAACAGTCTCAAGCTTGAGAATGAACTCTGGAAGAAGATCATGCCTCAGAAAAATTACGAAGAAGCTTGGAGTTGAATAAATCTATTTTTGGAAAAACATTTTAAGTCAAGATATCTACAAGTCACATATCAAGTCATATAGAGAAGTCATTCGAGAACTCTAGAAAGACTTATTGAGAAGTCCAAATTGACCTATCGAGAAGTCCCAGATATATCGATAACTAAAATGAAGATATGAAGATTGAAGATATCGACAAGTCACTTTGCATATAGAGAACTCAAAGATATCGACAAGTTCAAATGAAGACATGAAGATTGGAGATATCGACAAGTCAAATATTTTATTAGAGATCTCAGAGATATCAATAAGTCGATATGCCCATAGAGATCTCAGAGATATCGAGCAGAGTTTTAGAGACCTCGACAAGTCAAAGTTACCTCGAGAACTTAGAGACCTCAGCAAGTCAAAGTTACCTCGAGAACTTAAAGACCTCGACAAGTCAAAGTTACCTCGAGGACTTAGAGACCTCGACAAGTCAAAGTTACCTCGAGAACTCAGAGACCTCGACAAGTCAAATTACTTATATAGAACTATGAGATCTCGATAAGCCATTATACTTATTGAGATGTCAGTTCTTTATAGATCAAACTGGAGATCTCGATATGAAGCACAAGTACAGAATGTAGACAAGTCAAATATTTAAGATTATCAATCAACAAACTATCTAATCACTTAGACTAAAAAGTCTACAAAAGCAGCTTGAAGAGTACAAGATTAAAGGCCAAGATTAACTAACAAAGGAAAGTCACAGATTCACAGGATTTGCAAATATACAATAAGCCAGAAATGGAAAGCTTTAGAGATAACTTAAAGTAGGGTTTAGTACATTCTATTTCATGCTGTGTAAACCTATGTTTACTTATCTATAAAGTAAATAATGGTCCTTTACTTTTAAGTGTATCAAACAGATATAAAATTTTCTTGTAACTCTCTCAAGGAAGAAGCTAAGTTCTTTACTTACAAAGAACCCATGATTTGTAGCAAAACACGAGCTTGATTTTAATACAAAATTAAGCGAGTTTTGAAATATTGTGTGCACTATTTATTTTCAGTTAACATAATATTGCTACATTTTATATATGTTTTGCTCACCAGCTAACAAATATTCAAAAAGCCTGAAAAATATCTAAAACACATTCACCCCCCCCCCTGTGTTGTATTCATTACCTAACAAATGGTATCATAGAAAAATCTGAAAGAAAACAGATTAAAGATCTTGGAAGAATGAATACACAGAAGATTAGCAGTACCAAGATTCATGCCTTTGACAGATCTAACTACCCATTATAGAAAAAGAAAATGTTGTTGTTTATAAAGATGGAAAATCCATTATATGTTCAAATTCTCAAAAATGGCCCTTTCACCCCCATAGAAAGAGTTGAAGAATCTACAGATGGATACATGGTCATTCCAGCTCATTATGCTTCTAAAGATCCTTCACAGTATACTGAACCTGAAAAGGAGAAAGTCTCTCTGGATAGTGGCTTGCAACTAATTTTGATAGTCGCTTGATAATGTAATTTATAATAAAATTATCAACTGTGACACAGCCAAACAGATCTGGGAGAAGATAGAAATTTTGTGTGAAGGAACAGAGGAATTTAGGTCAAACCAAAGGAGAATTTTGGTATCTCAGTATGAGGATTTCATGGATAAACCTAAAGAAAGTATAACTAATGTTTTTGAAAGATTCAATAAGCTGATTCATGACTTGCATCTCCATAAAAAATACTATGAAGCTGAAGAAGTTAAATTGAAGTTTTTGCTCACCCTTCCTGACCATTCAGAACAGAATATCTTAGCTATCAGAGAAGGGAGACACTTGAGCAGAATGACACTGTAAGTTTTATTTTGTATCTTGAAAATATATGAATTGGAAATAATTCAAAGAAAATTTTTAAGAGCTGGTCAAGGGCACATTATTGGTGGATCAAGTGCTTTAGTGGTTAATGACAACCAGTCATCTGATGATGAACAGGAAATCCAGATTCCAATTATCTCAAGCAATGAGCAAACGAACAAGGAACCACAGAAGCAAGTTATTCTTAAACTTGAAGAGGATGAATTTTATACCTTGGATGACCTGGATGAGTTAGATCATTCCATGGCTTACTTAGCAAAAACATTCTCTAACATTAGAGTAAAGAAGCCAAAGTTCTTTAAAAATAAGGGACAAACATCAAACAAGGACAACAGCTGGAAAGGAAAAACACAGTATAACTTTGGAAGCAAAAATGGTTACAAAATAGGATCTGTTGACAGGTCAAAGATCAGGTGCTTCAATTATGATGAATTGGGCCATTTTGCTATAGAATACAGGAAGCCAAAGAAAGTGAAAAAGGACAAGGCTTATCTTAAATTGGAGGCAAACTATGAGTCTCTTCAAAGAAAGCAACAGGGTCAAGCTTATATTACAGAAGGAAAGAGTTGGGATGATTCTAAAAATAATGAAGATGAGGAAGTAGGAAACTATGCATTCATGGCCTTGGAGAAAGGAGAGTCATCCTTAACAAAAACAAAGGTACCAACTTTTACCATCATTGATTTAAATGAAAATCAATATAAGGAAACTGTTGAAAAGACGAGCATAGAAATGTTCCACATCTATACCAGCATGGTAGCAGCTACTGAGGAGGTCAGTAGGTTGTCAAAAGCCAATAAGAAGCTTGAGAGTGAGAAACAAAAGTTTGATCTACTGCTTGTGGAGCTTGAGACAGTCAAGCAAGAAAATGAATATCTAAAGAACAACTGAAGTGTGCTACTGAGATAGAAGCTGTGTTGAGGGAGAAGCTAGAAAAGAATGAAGTGAAACTAAAATCATTCAGAAATGCATCTCATTTAGTTGGTTAGTAACATGAGAAGAACAAGCCATGTGTTAACATAGCTATTGGCTTGGATTATGATGCATTGAACAACAACAAGAAAGTTGAAGGTGATAAGGGAAAACAACTGCATGTAAAGATGTCCCAGCTATGCTGAGAAAGGTTGGTTCACCTATGTTGAAAGCATGTGAAGTAAATTTTAGTGAAGAAAAGTTGATCATAGAGAAAGAAATTGCTGATGAGGATAATGAAAAGAAATGTAAAGAAATAACTCTAACTTCTAAAGCTGAGAAGAAGCCCATGGTTGATCAAACTCCGAAAAAGCCAATCAAGGAAGTTAAAACTGAAGATGCAAGAAAGAAGAAGTAAAATAGAAATGGAAAGATTGGGATAAAAAAATAATAACTTTGTATTTGTTCCATATGCTCCTAGAAAACAATTTCAGAAATGTGGCCCTACAAATCACCTAACTCACCTTTGTGAAATGGCTATTAGTGAGCTATGGTTGGGAGCATGCAAGTATGGTGAAGCAAAGACTGAAGATCCCTATTCCTTATGTGATAATTTTGATTGCATTCCTTGAAATATGAAAGTTATGACAAGTTGCCATAAGCTAAGAGTAGACCTCAAAGAAATCAATGTTGGGTCTACATCCAAAAAGGAGCATGCAAATCAAACAATGAACATCATTATTCTGAATCAACTCATTCTAATTCTGCATATTCTGTTAACAAGAAGAAAGTACCCAACAATACTTGGGTAGCTAAAAACACTTAATCATCATTGTGCAGGGAAAAAATGAAGAGAGTCATATGGATCATAGACAGTGGATGCTCAAGATATATGGTAGGTTATATGGCCATGCTATCACAGTTTAAGGAGATGGCTGGCCCATTAGTGATTTTTTGAGACAATAGAAAAGGTTTCACAATGGGATATGGCAAATTAATTTCTGGAAATATTGTCATTGAAGATTGTAAGGCATATGTCATAGCTTATTTGTATATTCGAGGATTTAACTCAACTCAAATAAGAATGTAATAAGTAAATAGTGGATCTACCGTCAAAGAGATCTCGCAAAGTAATATCTGTCAAAGGATTCAGAAAAAAGGTTCATCTACAGACTTGAGGAATTTATTCACTGGAAGAAGTTCAAGAAATTGATCATGCCTCAGTGATATAAATCAAGATTGTGGATTTAATCAAGTGACAGAGATCTCGTCAGGGTATCAGATAATTAAAAGGATTTAATCTGAAGAAAATCAATTATCAAAGTAAAGACATGAAGAGACGTCACGGAAGTTAGTCACTCATAAACCAGACAGTACATCGAGTGTCAACATTGAAGTGGTGGAATTGATTCATAATTCTCAGTGATTTTCAGAAGATTTTCAGAAGAATGGTTGCTGCTCAGGATTAGTATTAATTCTCTATTAATTAATTAAGTCATATAATTTAATTAAGAAAATAAATTATATCTGCAAAGATTAATTTATTTATTAATTGAATTAATTGATTAATTAATTCAGAATTAATATTAAGAATTTTTAGAAGTTTAATTGGATAAAAAACAGTCTTAAATTAGCAAGACAATTGAAAATGAACTAGCATGACAATCTGGATTGTCATACCGATTGTCATGCCAAGTCATTTCAATTGGCATACCGAAAGTTACACTGGGAGGAGGATTGTCTTTCCAGTTCATTCTGATTGTCTTGCTAGTTCAATCAATAGTCTCACCGAAATTCTTGCTAGTTCAATCAATAGTCTCACCGAAAGTCTTGCTAGCTCAATGGATTATATTACTAAGCTAAAAGGATTGTCTTGCCAATTAAATCAAAGGTTGATTGATTACAAAAGCAACAGAAACAGCAGAACAAAAAAAGATATACAGAACACAACTCAAGAACAAAAACAAATCAGCCGCAGAAGAAATATTTTATCCTTCATCTGCAAACTTCAAGATCATAATTTCTAGTTTGTAAAGTTAAATCCAAACCACTAGAAATCTTTATCTTGTTCTTATGTAACTATCTAGTGGATTAAAATCCCTAGAACTTAATCTCAAATTGCGTTTAGCATTTGAATCTTTTTATTGCAAAAATAGAAAAAGTTCATGTCAAATTTATTCTAGTTTTGTGATAATTAATTTGAGATTAATTCCTTGTAATCGATACAGTTGTTGTAACACCTTTCAAGTTTAATAATATTCTTATTTAACTTGAATTTTGTTTCACATTTTTATTTCGCATTTAATTCGATTATTTGGTATTGTTTGTATTCAACCCCCCTTCTACAAACAAATTGGGACCTAACAATTGGTATCAGAGCCTTCTGATTAACGAACAAATCAAGATCCTAGACTTTTGTGATTTTTCAACTCCTTGAATTTTTATTTATTCAAAAATTCATAATGACTTCACAAAAAGTTGGAACCGTTAAAATTCCACTATTTGACAAAGAAAATTATATCATGTGGAAGAAGAAGATGCTCTTATTTTTACAAGTTGCAAATCCCAAATATCTGAACTTGTTAAAGAAGGGTCCAACAACTCCAATGGTTATTGAACCAGAGGTGATAGTAGATGATGTTGTGATTACCAAAGCTAGAACCTATCCAAAAGAGCCTGAGGATTTTTCTCCTGCTGAAAAAGAAGAAGTCTCCTTGGATGCCAGCCTTCAATTAATTTTAATTGATTCCCTCTATCCCTTAATGAACAGACATGTGATGAACTGTAAAATTCCAAACACATCTGGGAAACTATTGAGGTGATTAATGAAGGTACAGAGGAAGTTAGGGAGAACAAGTTGGAGATCCTAACCTCTGAGTATGAACATTTTAAATCAAATCCAGGAGAAGAAATTACTGAAGTGTTTGAAAGGTACAATGCGTTGATCAACAACCTAAACATAAATGGGAAATATTATTCAATCAAGGAGGTCAACAAAAAGTTCCTTTTAACACTGCCAACTCATCTTGAACATAGAATCACTGCCATTAGAGAAGCTAGAGATCTGAGTGAGATTTCTTTGGATAGACTCTATGGTGTGTTGAAAACCTATGAGTTGGAGCAAATTCAGCAAAAGGAAGTCTACAGGAAAGATAGAATGGTCAGCACATCTACTGCTCTTGTAGCTAAAGGTCAACAACAACAACAATCTCAACAGTCGGAGAGAATGGTGCAGTTTTCCAAGGCTGAGGAAAATGTGATAGTAGTAGAATATGATCCTCCTACTACAAATCAATCCAGTGATGATTTTTATTCCTTGGAAGAGCTGGAGCAATTGGAAGATGAGTCAATGGCCCAAATTGTCAAGAGATTCTCCAATGTCAGATTCAAGAGAAATCCCAAGTTCAAGTACAAGTCCAACTACAACAGATTCCAGACAGGTGGATCTTCATCCTCTAACACTAGTAGTGGTGGATACAAAACAGGGATGGTTGATCGGAGCACCATTAGATGCTATAACTACAATGAGTTGGGACACTTTGCCACAGAATGCAGGAAGTCAAAGCAAGTAAGGAATAACTCTTACGATTCATATCAGAAGAGTAACTCTGAAAGGGCTTACCTGGCAAAGGGAAGAAGCTGGGATTATACTGATAGTGAAGATGAAGAAGATGAGAATCTTGCTCTTATGGCTATTGATGGAAAAGCTTCATCGTCAAGAAAAGAGGTAAAATATACTGATGCTGAATTAGTTTATCATCTAGGAGGTAACTTAGATTGTGCTCGTCGTGATAATGAACTGTTAAGTTTACAGATCAAAGACCTTGAGAAAGAGGTCAATGAATTAAGACTTGTGCACATTAATCAAGACAAGTTAAAAGAACAAGTATCTTTTCTAGAGAATAGATTTGACTGTTATAGAAAACTCGAAACTATTCTCAAAGACAAGATCACCGGTCTTGAGACTAAGGTTAGAGCCTACTTCAATTCTTGTTCGAAGGCTAAAGAGTTCTACAGTAAGCAAGCTGTTAATCAAACATCCGGAATAGGTTATGATTACAATGTTGCTATTGGAGAATTAGGCATAAACTCCCCTTCTCATGTCTGTGCTAATGGGAGGGAAGTACCACATGTGCTTAAGGGTGTTGATGAACCCCTTTATAAAGCATCAATTGCTGAACCATTTGATGCGACCTCTTCTGTTATTCAAGAAGAAATACGTGCTGAAGATCATGCTAATGAGAAGGTTGTTTCCAAGTCAAGTGTGTTGAAAGTTCCAGTCAAAGTTGTGAAAGCAACTGAGACTAACTCAGACACACATGAGTTGGATAACAAAAATGACATATCTACCATGCATAAATTGCCTGCTGTTAATATCTCTCATAAAGCATGTGGTGTTTCTAATTGTATGTCTTGTGCTTTTAATATGATGTATGCTTATTTTAATGGTAAGCATGTTTCTAATGATAAGACTACTCCTTGTCAGCATGTGAATAATAAGAAGAATGATAGGTCTAAGACTGCTAGTCCTTCTAAGGCTAGAAAGGAGACATTTGTGCCTAAGCTTAAACAGAAATTTGTTAAGGCTGTTTACAAGGTCAAATGTTCAGTCATTGAGAAAGTTGAGACCATTAAAATTTAAAATGTTGTTTTGCTTGACATAGGACAATTCTACAAGTATGCCGGGCCCAACCAAGTTTGGGTTTCGAAGAAGGTCTAATCCATTTGTAGTGCAGGGCATTAAACAGGTGGAACCGGTAGCGTGGATTCTTAATAGTGGATCATCAAGACATATGACCGGAGATAGAGCCCTGCTATCAAATGTGGATTAAGAAAGCTGGCCCCCTGGTTACCGTTGGAGATAACAACAAAGGTTTATCTGAGGGATATGGCTGTTTGCAAGCTGGATATGTTATCAGTGAGATTTTGTATAGTGTGCTAGGTTATTATCAGGAAGCAGTATCTAACATATAGCACCAGTGACGAGACTTGAGAATATTACGACATATCAAGCACCTGATGCACATTACACTTGGAATTGGACTCTAGTAAGATGTGTACAAGTGTACTCCTGGTTGGTGAGTCAAAAGAGGAAGTCAATGCACCTCAGTTCATGGACTTTGCAGTTGCAGATCTATTGGACTATGCAATCTCTTCTTCACAATCTCACTTCAGGTTGATATGAACTAGTGTACTGCTCAAGTAATCATCATATTTATAACTCTCTAATCACTAGGCACAATCATATTGTTTTATATGTGCAGTGAGTTTTAGGAGTAAATCAAACTTCTTTCTACATTAGTGATTTCTTATTTCATGTAAAATCTTTTAAAATCACTATTGTACATCATTACTCTCAAAAGATTAAATGTATAATTTTCATTCCTTATAGATCTTAAGTACATTTTATCTCCCTATATTGCCCTATGTTCTGTGATACAGGTTCAGTCTCTAATGGCTTTCTTTCATTGACAGTCATGAGGTTGAAAACCCACAACGTCTATCCCAGACTGTAAAGACAAACACAGAAACAGAACCAACCAACACTCTCTTACCACTAAATGTAGTATGAATGAGCGTGAGGGAGATAGTGCCTTAGTGCACCACATAAGGAAGGTTTTGTAGTCAACCCAGTAGCTCTGTCTCCTACATAGATGAGTAGTATTTAAACCGAGACAACTGCTAGCCCCCATACATCTTCTCAAAAAGATGTAATGGCTGAAAAGGCACAAAAACAGTTACTAGATTCATTCTCTCAACAGGGTGCGTCTATTGAAATTTGCCTGTCGGCCAAGTCATCCGATGTAGTGTCACCCCTTCAAATATAAACAATTCTTGATGCACAAGGAAAGGTTACACACACAAAGGATGAGTTGACGGAAACAAGAGTTTCGACCATTTTAAGGTCAGATTCGATTGTTCAAGGTTCGTTGATGGACCAATTACCTTTACAGGTGTTAGGAGAGGATACTGATCCAAAAGCCATATGTCAGTGGTCAGTGTCTACCTCCCCAGGCTTAAATCTCCTGGATGCATCTGCGGATAGTGGATCTGACATAGGTGCAGATCGGCAACTTGTTGACAATGATTCAGATATCACCTGATGAGTCACAAGGAAATGTCTTCACAGACATTAGAAGGGAATCTTGATCTTTATGCTAAATTCTTTGGATCATTGTTTACCTTCCCAGAATTCAAATCTGGAACCCTAAAAGGGAAACTAGCAACTTGTAGATTATGACTCAGATTCATCTGATGAGTTTAACAAGGATGGGGATTTGTGAACTCCCATTGCACCACCTGTGACCTCCTTAAGGATGGCTAAGGTGATTTTCCTTGCAGGTACAGCTGATTTTTGGAGCTATGAGTGGAGTGATACACTTGTGAGAATGAGGGTAAACACGAGTGGAGAGAAGAGTGAAACACATGTGAGGTACACTAAACAGAATCACACACTCACAGTGAAGAAGAAAGAGAAACACTTGTTATTTATTTTCCAACCAAGTGAAATATGAGAACTCCTTTAGACGACGGCATACATTCCTTCTTTAAGGGGGAGATAAAAGCTTAAGTAATAGTTTGGAGGATTCCTCAACTAAGGGGGAGAAATAGCAGGAAGGAAGAAAAAGATCCTACATATGTACACTACACCGCACCATTGTTGTTTGTAACTACGGATCCTATTGTACGGGAGAGGTGGTAAACACAAGGTGTTTTCTAGTAAGGGAAGAAGCTGTTTTCAAAAGGGGAGTACCATTAGTTTTTATCTACGGATCCTATTGTACGGGAGAGGTGGTAAACAAAGGTGATCTTCTTTATTCAGTTGATTCTCATAGGGGGAGAAGCAAGAGAGATATGTACTTCTCATCAGGAAATGTGGTTGTACAAAAGAAGATGAAACTACTTGAAGATATGTTCAGTCTAGAGGAACATCTATTTGGAATCTGGAAAAGGTTAAATGTTATCCAGAACTTTTCTGCTATTTACTTTGCATTTCTTTTTATATCTTTTTCTTATTTGTTAGTTGAGTTATCCTCTAGGTATTTGTGTGTTATTGTCTAACAAACAAATTGGGGGAGATTGTAAGGCATATGTCATAGCCTATTTGTATATTCGAGGATTTAACTCAACTCAAATAAGAATGTAATAAGTAAATAGTGGATCTACCGTCAAAGAGATCTCGCAAAGTAATATCTGTCAAAGGATTCAGAAACAAGGTTCATCTACATACTTGAGGAATTTATTCACTGGAAGAAGTTCAAGAAATTGATCATGCCTCCGTGATATAAATCAAGATTGTGGATTTAATCAAGTGACAGAGATCTCGTCAGGGTATCAGATAATTACAAGGATTTAATCTGAAGAAAATCAATTATCAAAGTCAAGACATGAAAAAACGTCACGGAAGTTAGTCACTCATAAACCAGACAGTACATCGAGTGTCAACATTGAAGTGGTGGACTTGATTCATAATTCTCAGTGATTTTCAGAAGATTTTCAGAAGAATGGTTGCTGCTCAGGATTAGTATTAATTCTCTATTAATTAATTAAGTCATATAATTTAATTAAGAAAATAAATTATATCTGCAAAGATTAATTTATTTATTAATTGAATTAATTGATTAATTAATTCAGAATTAATATTAAGAATTTTCAGACAATTGAAAATGAACTAGCATGACAATCTGAATTGTCATACCGATTGTCATGCCAAGTCATTTCAATTGTCATACCGAAAGTTACACTAGGAGGAGGATTGTCTTCCTAGTTCATTCTGATTGTCTTGCTAGTTCAATCAATAGTCTCACCGAAAGTCTTGCTAGTTCAATCAATAGTCTCACCGAAAGTCTTGCTAGCTCAATGGATTGTCTTGCTGAAGTAAAAGGATTGTCTTGCCAATTAAATCAAAGGTTGATTGATTACAAAAGCAACAGAAGCAGCAGAACAAAAAAAGATATACAGAACACAACTCAAGAACAAAAACAAAGCAGCCGCAGAAGAAATATTTTCTCCTTCATCTGCAAACTTCAAGATCATAATTTCTAGTTTGTAAAGTTAAATCAAAACCACTAGAAATCTTTATCTTGTTCTTGTGTAACTATCTAGCGGATCAAAATCCCTAGAACTTAATCTCAAATTGCGTTTAGCATTTGAATCTTTTTATTGCAAAAATAGAAAAAGTTCATGTCGAATTTATTCTAGATTTGTGATAATTAATTTGAGATTAATTCCTTGTAATCGATACAATTTTTGTAACACCTTTCAAATTTAATAATATTCTTAATTAACTTGAATTTTGTTTCACTTTTTTATTCCGCATTTAATTCGATTATTTGGTATTGTTTGTATTCAACCCCCCTTCTACAAACAAATTGGGACCTAACAAAGATGTAGCATTGGTTTCTGGTTTGGAAGTAAATATCCTAAGTGTTAGTCAGTTCATAGATAGAGGATTCAATGTCAAATTTGACAAAGGAGAATGCTTAATCATCAACAAAAATACTAATGAAGTTGCCCTGAAAGGAGTGGGAAAGGGAAGCTTATTTGTTGCAGACTTAAACTTATCAAATGAGGATGGAATTTGTTGATTCTACACCAAGGCATATGAAGAACAAAGCAGGTTGTGGCATAAGAAGCTCTCTCACTTGAATTTTAAAGTAATCAACACTCTTGTCAAAAAGGAGTTATTGAGAGATTTGCCGAATTTGGATTTTGCTCAGATTGAAGTTTGTGAAGCTTGCCATAAAGGGAAAATGAAAAAATCAAGTCATAAGAGTAAAACTGTGAATTCTATAAGTGCACCTTTGCAACTTATTCACATGGACTTATTTGGACCAATTAATGTCTTGTCAATTTCAAGAAAGAAATATGCACTTGTAATGGTGGATGACTACTCAAGATACATATGGGTAGAATTTATGCATTCTAAATATGAAACTTAACACATCATAATTGAACACATCAAGAAGATTCAGAATTAGGCTGAAGATCAGAATTGTGTGGAAAAATTTAGGAGTGACAATGGCACAGAATTCAGAAATGCAACCTTAACTGAATTCTGCAAAGATAAGGGCATTGTTCAAGAATTCTCAGTAGCTAGGACACCTCAACTGAATGGTGTTGTTTAAAATAAATATAGAACATTAGTGGAGGATTCTAGAACAATGCTGCAAGATGCCAATTTGCCAACTAGTTTCTTGGAAGAAGCTGTCAATACTGAATGTTACACTCAAAACATATATCTCATTAACAAGAATATTGGCAAATCACCCTACTCAATCTTATCTAAAGAAAGCCTACTGTGAAGCATATTTATGTTTTTGGAAGCAAGTGTTATGTTTTGAAAGACAACTCTAAATATGTGGGAAAATTTGATTCTAAAATTTTTGAAGCAATTTTTCTGGGATATTCATTGGAGAGAACTGCCTATAAAGTCTATGTGCTTGAACAAAAGAAAATTATAGAAAGCATAGATGTAACTTTTGATGATGACAAGTGTCCAGGCTTGGAATGCGTTGCTGAAAATGAAGCCAATGCCCTGAAATTTAAAAATCTCAACATTGATAGTGATTCTGAGGATGAAGCTGGAGTCAATACAAATCACAGAATGGATGAAGAGTCAACTGAACAAGTGAATCATGAGAATGGAAGCTCATCTTAAATACCTGAATTTGATAGCACAAACTCAGGGGGAGAAAGAAAAGAAGGTTCTCCAAGTCATGTCAGTGGTGAAGAAAATGCAGAAAACTCAAGTCGACAAACTCATACCAGGAAATGGGATAGAAGTCACACAAGAGAAGTAATTATTAGTGACCCAACTGTTGGAGTAAGTACTGGAAGTGCAACTCCAAATGAATGCCTACATGCATGTTTTCTTTCACAATTTGAGCCTAAGAAAACTAAGGAAGCTCTAATTGATCCTGATTGGATATCTGCTATGCAAGAGGAGATAAATCAGTTTGAAAGAAATAATGTTTGGGATTTGGTTCCTGCATCAAAGAATAGAAGTACAATTGGAACAAAGTGGGTGTTCAAGAACAAAATAGATGAAAATGGGATTGTCACCAGAAACAAGGTAAGGTTAGTTGCAAAAGGTTACTCACAAGAGGAATGAATTGATTATGATGAAATTTTTGCTCCAGTTACAAGACTTGAAGCAATAAGGATCTTTCTTGCATTTGCTGCACACTCAAATTTCAAGGTGTATCAAATGGATGTAAAGAGTGCATTCCTTAATGGTCAGTTGGAAGAAAAAGTTTAAGTGCAACAACCACCTACAGTTGAAAATCCAAAATTTCCAAACTTTGTATACAAATTACTCAAGGCTCTTGTTAGAAAATGAATAACACACAGAGGGGGGGGGGTTGAATGTATTTTAATGGTTTTATGCTTTTCTTGACCTTTTTATGGTTGAACAAAGTAGATTAAATCTTGTAGTGGAATGTGTTATTGCAGAAGTTTAAGCATGCAATAATCAAGAACACAGATCTTTTTAAAACTCACTTAATTTTATATTAAAATTAAGAATTTTTTGCTACAAAATTTCTAGGCTCTTTATTGATAAAGAGCTTAGCTTCCTCTTGAGAGTGTTACAAGATTTTCTATCTGAATTGTTACACCTGACTAAAGGACCAATGTTAACTTTATAATTTAGTTAATTGCTGGTTTACGCAGTGTACAATAAGACATGCTATTAACTTTAGTAAACTGTCACTTGTCATTTCCATTTTAGAAAAAGTGTATCTTCCATTTCTGGCTTAGCATATCTTAGCATCATGTGTTTACTTGCTCTTCCTTTGTCAGTTAATCTTTACCATTGATCTTGCACATCCTTCAAGCTGCTTTTTGTAGACTTGTCAATCCAGTTGTTTGGATTGTTTGTTGATTGTGAATCTTGGATATTAAACTGGTCTGCAATTTTGTACTTTGAGATTTTACCTCGAGATCTCCATTTTGGTCTATAGAGAACTTGACATCTCGATAAGTATAATGGCTTATCGAGATCTCTAATACTCCATAGTTAATTTGACTTGTAGAGGTCTCTGACTTCTCTATAAGAGAATTTGGCTTGTCGAGATCTCTAGTCTTCATATCTTCACTTTGACTTATTGATATCTCTGAGTTCTCTTGTGAATTATTGACTTATCGATAACTCAGAATTCTTTAGTCAAATTTGACTTGTCGATAACTCAGAGTTCTCTAGTGAATTTTGGCTTATCAATATCTCTGAGTTCTCTAGTGGAATTTGACTTATCGATAACTCAGAGTTCTCTAATGAATGTTGACTTATCGATAACTCTGAGTTCTCAAGTGAAGAAATGACTTGTCGATATCTCCAAACTTCATGTCTTCAATTTGGCTTGTCGATATCTCTGTGAGTTCTCTATAGCTTTTCCGACTTCTCGATAAGTCATTTGGAGTTCTCAAGTGACTTCTCTATTACACTAAATCTGTGACTTGTAGAGATCTTGACTTAGAATATTTTAGAATATTTTTATCCAAACATATTTATTCAACTCCAAGCTTCTTCAAAATTTTTCTGAGGCATGATCTTCTTGATCTTCTTCCAGATAAAATCCTTAGGCTTGATACTTTTTAAACAAAAAGACTTCAGTCTGCTCTTTTACATTTTTACAGACTTTAAATATTACAAGTACAAATGCAAACTAAGATTACAATACAACTTACTTAGGGTTGTCAATTTGACTTAGTCTTGTTAAAGTATAGGCATGTCTTGCACAACAATCTCCCCCAATTTGTGAGAAAATTGTTTAACACAAATTCATGCATGTTAACAAGACTAACCCCAAGTTAAAAAAAATGTGGAAAATTAAATCAATACATAAAGCTTGATAGAATTATAACTTTTATACAACATGAGATTTACAAAGTTCAATGGTTACAAGTATCAGGTAAAGACAGTTTTTGTATCTGCTTCTTCCCTAAGAACATCCTTCAATTGATCAAGAATTTCCTGTTCTTCTATAATAGGTGTTCCACTTAGAGCTTCTACAAGTTTTTGTCTTGCAACCTTTGGATAACCATTGTCTAGTAAATCAATCGTAAATTTTGAGAATCCACCAGCTTTGATGTTTAGAAATTTCCCATCCTTAGAGATTCTACTCTTTCCTTTGGCCTTGAGCTCTTCTGATCTTTTCATGAACATCTCAATTTCTTCATCATACTTCCTCCTTTTCTCTTCAGATTCAACCTCATTTCTTTTTCTTGTTTCTTCCCTTTGAATCAACCATTCAGCTATAACTGATCTACATGCCCTTGTAGCAGTATCCTTGTCCTTTAGCAAACTCATTATTCTCTTAATTTCTGTGGGAGAAAGAGAATCCATTAAATCATTGCCAAGAAAAGTGAAGGACCCATCCTCATAGAAAATTCTAACTTCCCTAAGATATACAACCCAGAATCTGACTATTTCCTCAACAAGTTGTTGAAAATGATCTTCATTTGAGATGCACCAGTTCAAAGGTAGAAAGTCATATTGCTTGAAACAATTCCAGATGGCCCTTTCTGTGACTTATCCTTTCTTTGTAAGCTTGGTTTTCTTAGTCTTTCTTCCAATAGATTTGAGATTGAGTGAAGGTTTGGCTAAAGACAGGGTTGTGATTTTCTTGAGACTTGTCTGGCTTGTGGTGATTGGAATTTTTAGGAAAGAGTTAGCAGTTTTCTTGAATAGAAATTTAAGCTTTGAGGTTTGAGGTGGTTTGATGTTTGAGATATTCGATGTTGTAGGTTGAGCTAAGGTTTGTGCTACTTGTGTTTGGATTTTTAGGGTTTGTTGTGGTTCTGAACCATCATGATTCTTCTTACTCCTCCTTTCACTTCTTCTCTTCTTCTCATCATCTTTCTTATCATCCTCCTTCTTCTTCTCTCCACCCTTGCTGCCAGATGGCTTACCGAATTGACATGGATTTGATCCAGAAGGATTGTGATCATCTTTCTTCTGCTGATCATCATCCTTCTCTTTTCTTAGATTATACTGAGTATTGGGCAGCATGGTGTCAGGGTTCACAACATATCTTTCTGAAATGTTTATCATCTCCACATCTTCATGCTTCTTGGTCTTTTGTGCTTCAAGTCAGACTGCAGTGTCATGATCAGCCTCATGTTTGATCTGACACAATGTTTGGGAACAAGAAGATGTCTGGCTTGTTTGGTCATTGGGCATATGTAAACTACTCCTTGGTTTGGATATAGATAGGCTTCTGGAAAAGCTTCTATCTGTGACTTTTTAAACTCTTGGAGAAGTTGAATATCTTCTTGAATGACTAGATTTACTCTGTCAATCATCACATCAAGTTCAGATGCTCTTAGAGTATGGAGATTTGTGAGAGTCACCTGAATGCACCTGAATGCACCTGTCTACACCACCATCATTGATTTTCATGACAATCCTTTTCTCTAGAAAGTTATCAATCTTTACTACCACTACCCTTATGAAGTTGATATTCTTGGCCAAGGCTCTCTTGCAAATTACATAGTTGTTGTTAAGAGACACTCTTAGTGCTGCAAGAAGGTCATTGAATTCCTTATCTTGATTTGGTCCTTCTGTAGCCCTTTGAAGTCTTTCCTTTCCAACATCAAGTTGAGCACTTGAGTTTTGACCAATTTGAACAGTTTCTTTAGCCTTATATTTAGATTGCTGAATTCTAGCCTCAATCTCCCCTATAGTCTTGGTGACAGGCATGAGAAGGGGAGTTGGAATCTCTGGCCTAACCTGTTTAGGAAGTGAAGGTAGTGGTATGTTGAGTTTTCCCATAATGGCTCCCAAAGCAACAGAGTTTTGCATTTGGAGATGCTTGTGAGAGTCCACCAGAGTCTTGATATATGACCGTTGACTTTGAACTAGTGAAGTCATGGCTTGAACTTGTGCAGTGAGAGAAGTATTGGAGTCTTGCAGTGCTGAGACTTGGCTTTATAGAGATTGGATTTACAGATTGGTGGAAGTTGAGTCAGGCTGATCAGAGCTAGTAGATGTGCCAAAGGTTTCTTCTACAGCCTGTTTGATGCCTTCCATAAGCAAGGCTAAAGGCTCATATCTGCTCTGGTGAAGTTGGTCCAGCTTGACCTTAGTGTCATTTGAATGAGTGATTTGCTGTTGTACAACTGTATGGAGAGATGAATGATTGTTTGAGATTTTTGACTTCTCTTTCAATAGAAGCAAGATCCATCCTTGATATTTACTCAGCAAAGTGCTTGAATTTGGAAGTGATCTTCACTTGAGATGGTATAATCTCATCCATCTTCTCATTCACCAACTTCATGATTTTGTCTTCATGACCAGTTAGCTTGACTTCAAGAGGTTTACCAAAAAGATGAAATGGTTTGGGCTGAGCTTTGTACACTTCTGTAATTGCATCATATACATCTTGTGGAGTCAAGGCCTTTGCATTGCTTCCCAGAATAGTGATGTATTCTTCCCTAAATCTGGTCAAGACTTGATGCATCTCCAATACAAAGTCCTGAGAGAGCCGTGCATCTGCATTCCCATCTTGTTCTGCATCACTGACAATTTTCTCTTTTTGCTTCTCAACTTCTTCATTGTATATAAGCATGATAGCTTGATAATCTTGATTGCTCATGTTGGAAGTCAGTAGATGTTGGGAAGTGTTTGTCAGTCCAGAAATCTGCTCTACTAATAGATCATCTACAGATGTGGGTTGAGAGACAGATTTTTGTAGCCAGTGAGAGAGAATGTGTGGTTGTTGAGGTTGTGAAGTTGAGGGTTCAGAAACACCTGTGACTGAAGTCACAGTTTTACTCACAGATTGCTATGTGGTTTTGACAGTATGTTGTTCTCCACTTGTAGTGGGAACCTCCAATTGAATTGGAGGGGATTTGACTGGGTCACTGTCATGTACACCATCCTCAAACCCTTGTGTGTCTTACACCACACTATCACCTAAATGTTCTATTCTTGGCTCCCCTATGACAGGATCAGTGACAATTATACTCCTAGCATCAACTGCCAAAGCAATTTATGCTAGGGTTTTGAGGGGAGTTATCCCTACATGAGGAACCTCCAATTGAATTGGAGAGGATTTAGATAGCTCCCCCTCAGGAGTACTACCCTCAAACCTGACAGTCTATGAAGACTGATTTGCACATGAAGGTGCATTTAGAGTTTCCATGGGGTCTTCAGTAAAAATTGATGAATCCTCCATGTTTTTGATGGTGTCATCAAGGTGTACCCCAGCTAGTAGCCTCTCACCATATAAATGTAGTGTCTGGGTGGTGAGCAAGGTTTCTTGAACCAAGTCACTTGATTTTTCTTACACCTGAGAATTAGATTCAAGTGTAGTTGGAAGAGAAAAAATTTTAGATATGAGAGATTGTTGCTCAGGTGTGAGTGTTAGCAGCTCCCCCAGAATGGATGAGGGAGCTTCAAGAGATGTGCTCTCACAGTGTGTGTCATCCTTATTCCTCCTACCATACACTTAAATTGCTTCAGGTAAAGGCTGTGTAGACTCTGTACAAGGTGCATTGGGGTGAATGCTCTTTTCAATAGATACACCCCGTGAGAGGATGCATCTAGAGTCTGTTTAGTCCCTATTTTTACAACTGTATCATGTTGGGAGGATACCGAGGTGGCTTGAATGGTCAGCTCAGTTTGCTTACTCTTCTTTGACTCAATTTCATGTTGATCCTCACCATTCTCAGTAATAACAGTTAAATTTACCCCATTTCTCTTCTTCTTACTCACCTCATCCTTTTGAGAAGATGAGGTGGTTGGTTTCCTAGCTTCTACAGGTTTTGAAAGAATGGTTTCAGCTTGGGAAGATCCCTGTGGGTGTTCCTGTGTTTGTACTTCCACAGGTTCAGGGATCATAGTTGTGCTAGATTGTACATTTGATCTCATGTCAGGCATTGGATAAGTGTAACGCCCCCAAATCCGGGGTCAGAGGATTTGGTCGTCACGATGAAACTTCAATCCAAATTAACCTGTTAAATCAATAAATAAATGCCAGCGGAAGATATTTAGCATAAATGACCCCAAATTACTCCAAGATCTTTTAAGGTTACAGTTCTAGAAACAAGAAATCCAAATTCCACAAATAAATTTTTCACTTTCTTTTAAAACTCTTTACAACAATTCTCAATCTCAAAACTAAATCCACTAGTATAACTTCGAAATGAAGTATACTAGGCCCAAATAAAATACAAAACTATAATATAATATAATATAAATAACTTTACACAATAAAACTTACACTAGTCCGCAAACCCTGGACCAACCACCTTCCAAGAGCTTCTTCTTTGCTTCCTCGAATTTCGCAGCTAAGTAGCGCAAGCTAATCCTCACTGGAGGTTAAATTTAAAAACAGGCAAGTATGAGCGGAAGAAATGCTCAACAAGATCATTATAGCATATATAGGGTCTTTTGATATAAAACCTACATCTGCATTAGAGCAGAACATTTAAAATCATAGTTGCTTAATCATAAAATTTTAGTTGAGGAATCCCAGAATTGATTCCTTAATTGTATTCAAAAGCATTTTGATATTCTTGAGCGACATGCTTCAGCAATACTTTCAATCTTGACGAGAATAAAACTCGTAAAAACAGTGTTTACGGAAATATCGTAAACCACAATAACATGAAACAATGATCATGGAATGAATCATAAACTTTACCCAAAACTCAACTCTTGATATTAATACTTATTTTGTTGTCATATCAAATTAGATATCAATACGAACTTTGATGCTCACAACACCCATACTGAAGTCAACATCAATCATCTATACTAATACCACCTTTGATATTTAACAACAACGTAAGTATCCACAAAATCAGAAACTGAATCAAAGCCACAATTCACTTTTAATCCAAAACAGAATCAGTACTTTTAATCCAAAACAGAATCAGTCGATAAATCATTCATTCTATGAATATCAAAAATGATATGATAATTTAGATTAGGATCATCCTCCGATGGACGTACTATCACATGCTGATCAGCCCGTGTGATAGCACAAGGTCATGATTCATAGAAACGTGACCCCAAAAAACACGAGTACTCAAACAAAAAGGCATAACTAGCCTGTGGCAAAATGGTGTCATAATATTCATATGGCACTTAGAAATAGCCCTCCGCTGGACCGTCCGTCCCGGTCACTTACGCAATTATGATCCAATCTTTAAACCTTTTATTGAAATGGGGTCATAATAACCGACACCAGAAATAATTTTATTCCCCCAATTCTTGGGTAGGAATATTCGCAACCAAATCACTTTTCTCAAAATCCAAAACATTTGTAAATCCGATAATTGGATAAGTAAAATCACTTGACTATTCTGAACATAGAATAGCAGAGGGTACTTGCATAAATATAATCATTTAATTTAGCGATATGTAAAACATTTATCTATTCCGAACTGAGAATAGGGAAAGCAATACTTGCATAATAAGCTTCAAAATAAATATCACTTGAACAATAAGTGATGATAGGGATACTTGCATAATATGAATCGAATTAAATGTCACTTGAATGATAAGTGAGGTTAGGGTACTTGCCTTTGAGATTTTAGCAGTTAGTCACACTCGCAAAACCACATCTATTCTGACATTCTGTCTCACAACATCACCGCCTTTCTTTTCAACACTTCACCGATATGCTGGTCATGCGATTGCTAGAAGCCAAATATCCAAATGCCATTCCATCTCATTCTTTATCCAACGTCTTGTCCTGATCAACTCGAGAGATCCGCATCTATAATTAAAAGATATAGCTTTAATTGTCTAAACGATAATCACTCGACGAACTACGCGTCAAAATCCTATCGTCTACCCATACGATAGCCCACCATAAATATAACAGACAATCATAGGACTCTTGATCCACATACACACATAATTCATATAACACGTAATCACATAACTCACGTATCACATAATTCATATGACACAGGAGTCGTTACGTTTAAAACTGAAATTGGGTCAAAATACGATTTATCGATCAATAATCGACTCAGAATGACTCGTAAAACAAGCGACCTTTTGAAACAAAAAGGATTTGGGTCTCGAAAGTATTTTTAATGAAAGCAGAATATTTTTCTGAGTCTGTACGCGTTCGTTTCGTATTAAACGGACGAACGGTTTATTTATTATGAATTTTTGAATATTTTTCGGAATTAAAACAATCTCCGAATCATTTAATAATAAAATAATAGGGTTCAAACACCCTAAAATAATTTTATATGATTTATCGAGCCTGTAAAATAATTTAAAATAATATTTTAAAGCTCGAAACTATTTTTTCAGAATTTTTAAATCAAAAATAAATAATTAAATCTAATTAAATAATCAATTAAAATTAATTAATAACTAATTAAAATAATTAATCAATTAATATTTAAATTAATTGACTAATTAAATAATTAATTATCAACTAAAATTAATTAATTAAATAATTTAGATTTATTTTTGAATTAAAAATAAATTTCAGAATTAAAATAATGATTTTTAGAATTAAACATAAGGTTTTTGAAATAAATTATAATAGAAAAATCCAGAAACAAATCAGGTAATTGAATTTGGGGAAAAATTGAATCAAATTCGGGTCAAAGCAATTAGGGAAACGGACCCTGAAGAAATTTCCGGGTCGGGCTTGAAGCCGACCGGAAAATTGAGGAAGACGACCGGAAAACGTCCGGCCGCCGAGCTCCGGTGACTTCCCAAGCAAAAACGAGGCCAATCTTTACGGTTTTAACTCCAAATATTCTCTAATTCGACTCCTAAACTCAGAAACAACATCAGCAACGATCACCAATCGCTAGAACCCGGTAATCGATCGGGAAATTAACCCCCGACGTACTTTCCGGCGAATCGCGATTTTACTATTTATTGAACCAAATTCAACAATTAACATCTTAAAACGAAGCTTGTAACACGCATAATCTAATACAATCAATTATACAAGCCAACAATCAGCAAATTAAAAACCCCTAAATCTGAATAAGAACCCTAAAAATCGATTTTATAAATTACTAGTCCTCTGATAATTTTGATGAGCAAATAGGAAAGAGGATGTTGAGAGCTTCAAAACGGATATTCATACTTGTGATTCGGTGTTCAATAACACCTTCAAAATTGACTTTGATTTCCAGAATTCTTCAAGAACACCAAGAACACATATTCAAGAAATTTTCAGAAAATCAAACCTTAATTTCTATATGATATTAAACTCTATTTTTGAAGTATAATATACCAAATCGACCAGAAAAACATGCTCTACAACATGGAAGCATCAAATCACATCAACAACATCAAGAACAAATTTTCGTAATTTAATTATCAAATAATTCGAATATAATTAAATAAATAAGAAAATTACTGTGATTTCTGGGCAGAAACTGATGATTGATTCAGAAAGAAGATTTCGAGAGCTTCGTTTTGATATGCTGCATGCTTGGATCGGAGTTCGATAACGCCTTCGTTCGTGTGTTTGATTCTCGGGAACGTATCGGTTTTCTCGGGTTTTTCTCTGTATTTACGGTGTTTTAACTGGTTGCAAATGAATAAACGGAATAAACGAAATAAGAAATAGGCTATTTATATTTATGGAATATTGGATCGTTCTGGATCGTTTTGGATCGTTTTGGATCATTAAATTAGTTGCTTAGCCGCTAAGTAACTGCAATAACGATCCGATTCAATACCAAAATTGGATAATTATCAAAACCGAGCTTTTTATAAAACACTATATACGAGAATAATATAAAAATATCCCGTCTTTCGAGAATACGGGTTTTATTGATTACCGAAATAACTATAGTATCGAAAATATTGCGCCGGGCCGCGCACGGGTCAAACCGTAATCCGGATTGAAAAAGTCAAAACACGGAAAATGTCCGGAATTATCAGATTAGGTTAGGAAGGAGTTTTCCGAAGAGTTTCGGGTTATAAAAACGCAAAAACGATTGAACTTTGACGATTCCCGGCTTTATAAAATAATTTTGGTAATTATTCAGAAAATAATTAATAATTCATAAATTAATATAAAATCATCTAACAGTCCAAAAATTACCAGAAAAATATCACAATTATCTATATTTTATTCTGGACATATAAAAATTCAAATACTCAAATAATATCACATCTAAACACCCAAACATCAATTCCACTTATCAGATAATTCACCAAAATTCACATAAAATCACATAAATAATTCCAAATAATTATAAAAATAATATCTGAAAATATGGGATATTACAATCTACCCCCCTTATAAGGATTCCGTCCTCGGAATCAGCAGAAGAAAACACTAAGGGTTTTCTAACCAACTTTCCGTCACACCGCCTTACTTTGACTTGACCAGGATACTCAACTTAACTTGATTGGCATACCTTTGAATATTTGAGATGATAAAATCATAGAAAAGAAAAGAATTTCATATCATAACAGGATAGAATCTGAATTGGAGAAAAAGTATTGTTGAAATAAGAGAATAACTGAGAGATCAATATGATCAAACGAACTTGGTATTGCGTGCCCAAATTAAGACACTACTAAAGGTTGTTAACCTTCATGTATTCACAACACACACAAGTGATGGCGTCCCATCCAACTCCTATCACACAGACAGGTATACCTTGTGTCCCCTATAGTTAGGGTTGTTCATCCCAGTCAGAATAAAAGAATATCAAAGTGATCGAAAATCAAATGAATAAAACTGAAAAGATTTCAAAGCTGATATTTCTGAAGGAATGAAATCCAGAGAAAAAATTATGGCACCAAATGAGCAAGTGGTGTCACATCACCAAGAAACCATCCACCAAATAAGAAAAGTGGAAGTTAAATTATCATAACTTGGCAGAGCTATCAAAACCTGAAAAATAGGCTTCATGACAGCCTCTGACACATTTAAAACACAGATAGGATTGAAAATGAGTGTTAGGGAATATATCCTCTAACAATCACTTCTTTTGAGAGATGTCAAAAGGAATTATAGAAATAGAAGGTATTGCCAAAGTCTTAATATTTATCTTCAATTTGAACTCTCCAGTTGACTCGCCATCTGATTCTAGACGCTTCTTCATGTTCCAAGGATATCGATAATCTTCATCGTCGTCAAAACGTAGTAGCCTCGAAAGATTCCACCATATAAGTTTGCAGTTTCCCGGAGTTCCATCCAGCTTAACACAACCATCTCAAACGAATACGCCTTATCTTAACTTATTCGTTGGTACTATATTCAATAGTCCAACAGGAACTCGATATGAGCTCAAACGTCCTCGCATAGCTATACATACTCCTACACACTCTCGTTTCTAGTTTACTATAACCTCAGCTCTGATACCAACCTGTAACGCCCCCAAATCCGGGGTCAGAGGATTTGGTCGTCACGATGAAACCTCAATCCAAATTAACCTGTTAAATCAATAAATAAATGCCAGCGGAAGATATTTAGCATAAATGACCCCAAATTACTCCAAGATCTTTTAAGGTTACAGTTCTAGAAACAAGAAATCCAAATTCCACAAATAAATTTTTCACTTTCTTTTAAAACTCTTTACAATAATTCTCAATCTCAAAACTAAATCCACTAGTATAACTTCGAAATGAAGTATACTAGGCCCAAATAAAATACAAAACTATAATATAATATAATATAAATAACTTTACACAATAAAACTTACACTAGTCCGCAAGCCCTGGACCAACCACCTTCCAAGAGCTTCTTCTTTGCTTCCTCGAATTTCGCAGCTAAGTAGCGCAAGCTAATCCTCACTGGAGGTTAAATTTAAAAACAGGCAAGTATGAGCGGAAGAAATGCTCAGCAAGATCATTATAGCATATATAGGGTCTTTTGATATAAAACCTACATCTGCATTAGAGCAGAACATTTAAAATCATAGTTGCTGAATCATAAAATTTTAGTTGAGGAATCCCAGAATTGATTCCTTAATTGTATTCAAAAGCATTTTGATATTCTTGAGCGACATGCTTCAGCAATACTTTCAATCTTGACGAGAATAAAACTCGTAAAAACAGTGTTTACGGAAATATCGTAAACCACAATAACATGAAACAATGATCATGGAATGAATCATAAACTTTACCCAAAACTCAACTCTTGATATTAATACTTATTTTGTTGTCATATCAAATTAGATATCAATACGAACTTTGATGCTCACAACACCCATACTGAAGTCAACATCAATCATCTATACTAATACCACCTTTGATATTTAACAACAACGTAAGTATCCACAAAATCAGAAACTGAATCAAAGCCACAATTCACTTTTAATCCAAAACAGAATCAGTACTTTTAATCCAAAACAGAATCAGTCGATAAATCATTCATTCTATGAATATCAAAAATGATATGATAATTTAGATTATGATCATCCTCCGACGGACGTACTATCACATGCTGATCAGCCCGTGTGATAGCACAAGGTCATGATTCATAGAAACGTGACCCCAAAAAACACGAGTACTCAAACAAAAAGGCATAACTAGCATGTGGCAAAATGGTGTCATAATATTCATATGGCACTTAAAAATAGCCCTCCGCTGGACCGTCCGTCCCGGTCACTTACGCAATTATGATCCAATCTTTAAACCTTTTATTGAAATGGGGTCATAATAACCGACACCCGAAATAATTTTATTCCCCCAATTCTTGGGTAGGAATATTCGCAACCAAATCACTTTTCTCAAAATCCAAAACATTTGTAAATCCGATAATTGGATAAGTAAAATCACTTGACTATTCTGAACATAGAATAGCAGAGGGTACTTGCATAAATATAATCATTTAATTTAGCGATATGTAAAACATTTATCTATTCCGAACTGAGAATAGGGAAAGCAATACTTGCATAATAAGCTTCAAAATAAATATCACTTGAACAATAAGTGATGATAGGGATACTTGCATAATATGAATCGAATTAAACGTCACTTAAATGATAAGTGAGGTTAGGGTACTTGCCTTTGAGATTTAGCAGTTAGTCACACTCGCAAAACCACATTTATTCTGACATTCTGTCTCACAACATCACTGCCTTTCTTTTCAACACTTCACCGATATGCTGGTCATGCGATTGCTAGAAGCCAAATATCCAAATGCCATTCCATCTCATTCTTTATCCAACGTCTTGTCCTGATCAACTCGAGAGATCCGCATCTATAATTAAAAGATATAGCTTTAATTGTCTAAACGATAATCACTCGACGAACTACGCGTCAAAATCCTATCGTCTACCCATACGATAGCCCACCATAAATATAACAGACAATCATAGGACTCTTGATCCACATACACACATAATTCATATAACACGTAATCACATAACTCACGTATCACATAATTCATATGACACAGGAGTCGTTACGTTTAAAACTGAAATTGGGTCAAAATACGATTTATCGATCAATAATCGACTCAGAATGACTCGTAAAACAAGCGACCTTTTGAAACAAAAAGGATTTAGGTCTCGAAAGTATTTTTAATGAAAGCGGAATATTTTTCTGAGTCTGTACGCGTTCGTTTCGTATTAAACGGACGAACGGTTTATTTATTATGAATTTTTGAACATTTTTCGGAATTAAAACAATCTCCGAATCATTTAATAATAAAATAATAGGGTTCAAACACCCTAAAATAATTTTATATGATTTATCGAGCCTGTAAAATAATTTAAAATAATATTTTAAAGCTCGAAACTATTTTTCGGAATTTTTAAATCAAAAATAAATAATTAAATCTAATTAAATAATCAATTAAAATTAATTAATAACTAATTAAAATAATTAATCAATTAATATTTAAATTAATTGACTAATTAAATAATTAATTATCAACTAAAATTAACTAATTAAATAATTTGGATTTATTTTTGAATTAAAAATAAATTTCAGAATTAAAATAATGATTTTTAGAATTAAACATAAGGTTTTTGAAATAAATTTTAATAGAAAAATCCAGAAACAAATCAGGTAATTGAATTTGGGGAAAAATTGAATCAAATTCGGGTCAAAGCAATTAGGGAAACGGACCCTGAAGAAATTTCCGGGTCGGGCTTGAAGCCGACCGGAAAATTGAGGAAGACGACCGGAAAACGTCCGGCCGCCGAGCTCCGGTGACTTCCCAGGCAAAAACGAGGCCAATCTTTACGGTTTTAACTCCAAATATTCTCTAATTCGACTCCTAAACTCAGAAACAACATCAGCAACGATCACCTATCGCTAGAACCCGGTAATCGATCGGGAAATTAACCCCCGACGTACTTTCCGGCGAATCGCGATTTTACTATTTATTGAACCAAATTCAACAATTAACATCTTAAAACGAAGCTTGTAACACGCATAATCTAATACAATCAATTATACAAGCCAACAATCAGCAAATTAAAAACCCCTAAATCTGAATAAGAACCCTAAAAATCGATTTTATAAATTACTAGTCCTCTGATAATTTTGATGAGCAAATAGGAAAGAGGATGTTGAGAGCTTCAAAACGGATATTCATACTTGTGATTCGGTGTTCAATAACACCTTCAAAATTGACTTTGATTTCCAGAATTCTTCAAGAACACCAAGAACACATATTCAAGAAATTTTCAGAAAATCAAACCTTAATTTCTATATGATATTGAACTCTATTTTTGAAGTATAATATACCAAATCGACCAGAAAAATATGCTCTACAACATGGAAGCATCAAATCACATCAACAACATCAAGAACAAATTTTCGTAATTTAATTATCAAATAATTCGAATATAATTAAATAAATAAGAAAATTACTGTGATTTCTGGGCAGAAACTGATGATTGATTTAGAAAGAAGATTTCGAGAGCTTCGTTTTGATATGCTGCACGCCCGGATCGGAGTTCGATAACGCCTTCGTTCGTGTGTTTGATTCTCGGGAACGTATCGGTTTTCTCGGGTTTTTCTCTGTATTTACGGTGTTTTAACTGGTTGCAAATGAATAAACGGAATAAACGAAATAAGAAATAGGCTATTTATATTTATGGAATATTGGATCGTTCTGGATCGTTTTGGATCGTTTTGGATCATTAAATTAGTTGCTTAGCCGCTAAGTAACTGCAATAACGATCCGATTCAATACCAAAATTGGATAATTATCAAAACCGAGCTTTTTATAAAACACTATATACGAGAATAATATAAAAATATCTCGTCTTTCGAGAATACGGGTTTTATTGATTACCGAAATAACTATAGTATCGAAAATATTGCGCCGGGCCGCGCACGGGTCAAACCGTAATCCGGATTGAAAAAGTCAAAACACGGAAAATGTCCGGAATTATCAGATTAGGTTAGGAAGGAGTTTTCCGAAGAGTTTCGGGTTATAAAAACGCAAAAACGATTGAACTTTGACGATTCCCGGCTTTATAAAATAATTTTGGTAATTATTCAGAAAATAATTAATAATTCATAAATTAATATAAAATCATCTAACAGTCCAAAAATTACCAGAAAAATATCACAATTATCTATATTTTATTCTGGACATATAAAAATTCAAATACTCAAATAATATCACATCTAAACACCCAAACATTAATTCCACTTATCAGATAATTCACCAAAATTCACATAAAATCACATAAATAATTCCAAATAATTATAAAAATAATATCTGAAAATATGGGATATTACAATAAGGGTAAGTCCTAAACCTCTCCAACATAAATGGAGTGATTTTCAGACTTACGTTTACCTTATTCTTTGTAGTAAGTGAACCAAATATTATTTTGGATACTTGCTTACAATTGCCTATTTTAATGCTATCTATACCATTCAATAAATGTATGTCTGCTACTTTATGATTTAAATTGGACATAATAAATCTAGGAAAAAAAATTTCCTTACCTCTAGCTGACAGGGGCATTGTTAGCCTGGTTGCAAGTTCTGCCAGGATTAATAGACAACATTCAAGTGTCTTTTGTGGGCAATTGAGTACACCAGCTTTTGCACCATACTTGAAATGTTGTCATACCCTGTCTTCCTGCATGTGAAGGCCCTCACCACAGAATCAAAGATTAAGGACCAATCCTTCCTTAGATTTGTTCTATTCAAGCTTGACAGGTTGATTCTTCCACCATAGTTGATGAAGTCCATGAACTCTGTCAATTCATCAGGAGTAGGCACATCCACCATATTTTCAGTTGGCAGTCCCAAAGCTCTATTCACATCTTGTTCATTGAATTCTATTAGCTGGTCTCCAATTGTGCATGCCACCACCATAGAGAGAGAGTTGTCATTCATATCAGTCCTCACTACTTCTGTAGTCCAGAATTCATGTAGAACATCCATATATAGAACATGATTTACAGTCAAAGCTCCTGGAAGATAAGATTCAGCCAAAAGTTTCACAAACCCCTTGAAATTGTCAGGAGCTTGGTTAGCATCAGTAAAAGCGAGGTAGTATGTTCCTTTCTCTGGAATAGAGGCTCTTGTAATATTTAGTGCCATTGTTGATTGATGAGAATGAGTGGGTAAGAATTTTTTTTTGGAAAGAAGTGAAATCGAGAAAGAAATCGGTTTTTGCTTGAATGGCTAGGTCACTTGAGATCTCGAAAGTTGTAAGTATGTATATGTATCGAGAAGTCTGGGTATTTATAGTTAAAGCAAATGACTTGTGTAGAACTCAAAAAATAATGTTTGGAATTTGTCTATTGAGAAGTCATTTTAAGTAATGAAAAACATATCGAGAAATCATTTTAAATTACTCTTATAGAGAACTAAAAATTGACTTATCGAGATGTCAAATAAATACCCAGTTTGTCCAAAATTGGACTGAATTAATTCCAACTTTTATTTGAATAAATTCAAAATAAAATTAGAATAAATTTGCCAAAAGTCTTTTACTAAAATAATTTATTAAGTTAAATTATTTCAGTTCTGAGTTATTGATAAGTCTAAAAATTATACTTGTAGAGAACTCTGTGAATTAACACTACTAGAGAACTCTACAAGGACTTATCGATAAGTCATAATAAAGCTTATCGAGAAGTCACTCGAGAAGTCACTCGAGAAGTCAGTAAATTGACTTATCGAGAACTCACTCGAGAAGTTTTAAAATGACTTGTCAATAAGTCAGTTAGACTTATCGAGAACTCAGTTCTCTATATACTTTTGAACAACTCAATTCTGCCTTGTGTTAATTTTAATTTTACATATTAAGAATGTGAATTAACAATTGAGCAATTTACTTAGAATTTGAAAAATTCCAAGCTAAAATTTGAAAAATAAATTTGTAGAGATTTCTGAAATATTTAGAATTCATATTTCAGTTAATTTACAATTAAATCAAATTAATTTTGATTTACTAGAAATTAATTCGCTGCAAAACATTAGCTGAGTTCTTGCCGTAGGATGAAGAATTAAGCATTCTAGTTTCACCTACAAGTCTAGTGAAAGTTGCTTCATCCAAAGGTTTATTGAAAATGTCAGCTAATTGTTTTTCTGTTGGAACAAAAATGAGCTCAATGGTACCATTTGTAACATGTTCTCTAATAAAATGGTACCTTATATCAATGTGCTTTGTTCGAGAATGGTTAACTGGATTAGCCACTATAGATATGGCACTAGTATTGTCACACATGATAGGAATTTTGTGTAACACTAGGCCATAATCCATTAGCTGATTTCTAATCCAAAGCACTTGAGCACAATAACTTCCCGCAGCTATGTATTCAGCCACAGTTATAGAAGTTGATACAGATTATTATTTCTTGCTATACCAGGATACAAGTCTTTGTCCAAGAAATTGACAGCTTGCACTAGTACTCTTTCTTTCAACCCTGCATCTAGCAAAATCTGCATCTGTGTATCCAATAGCTTCAAAACCAGTTCCCTTAGGATACCATAATCCCAAGTTTGGAGCCCCCCTTCAGATCGGAAAAACCTTTTTACAACCATCAAATGTGATTCTTTTGGATTGGCTTTAAATCTTGCACATAGACAAGTTGCAAACATGATATATGGTCTACTTGTAGTTAAGTAAAGCAGTGATCCAATCATTCCTCTATAGCTTGTATCTATACTCTTGCCTTTTCTATCTTCATCCAACTTTGTTGTTGTAGACATAGGTGTAAAAGCAGGTAAACAATCAACCATACCAAACTTTTTCAATAAGTCCTTGACATACTTAGTTTGGCTGATGAAGGTCCCATCACTTCTTTGACTAACTTGAAGTCCAAGAAAGTAACTCAATTCCCCATCATACTCATTTCATATTCACTCTGCATAAGCTTAAAAAATATTTGACAAAGCTTTTCATTTGTAGAACCAAAGATGATATCATCCACATATATCTGAACTAGGATCATATCTTCCCCATATTTCTTATAGACGAGACTCTTATTTATGGTACCTCTAGTAAAACCATGCTTCAGTAGGAATTCTGACAATGTATCATACCAAGCTCTAGGTGCCTGCTTTAGTCCATATAGAGCCTTGAGTAGCATGTACACAAAATTTAGAAGTTCTGGATCTTCAAAGCTAGGTGGGTGTTGCACATAAACTTCTTCTTTTAGCTCACCATTCAGGAAGACACTCTTGGCATCCATTTGATACACTTTAAAATTTGAATGTGCAGTAAATGCTAGGAAAATCCTTGTTGGTTCAAGTCTTGCAACTAGAGCAAAAGTTTCATCATAATCAATTCCTTCTTCTTGTGAGTAGCCTTTTGCAACAACCTTGCTTTGTTTCTGGTAACTATACCATTTTCATCCATCTTATTCCTGAACACCCATTTTGTTCCAATAATACTTCTATTCTTTGGTACAGGAACTAACTCCCAAACTTTATTCCTTTTAAACTGATTAAGCTCCTCTTGCATAGCAGATTTCCAATCAGGATCCATTAGAGCTTCATCAGTTTTCTTGGGTTCTATCTGAGACAGAAAGCATGCATGTAGGCACTCATTAGCAGTTGCACTTCTAGTCCTCACACCAGCAGTAGGATCACCAATAATTGCTTCTCTAGTGTGACTTCTATCCCACTTTCTTGTATGAGTTTGTTGACTTATGCTTTCATCATTCTCTTCATTATTAGTATGACTGCTGGATCCTTCTTCTCTTTCTCCCCCTGAGTTTGTGCTATCAAATTCAGGTGTTTGAGATGAACTTCCATTCCCCTGATTTTCTTGTTCAGTAATCTCTTCATTCAACATCTAGTCTGCATTGACTTCATCTTCACCATCATAATCACTATCAATGTTGAGGTTTTCAAATGCAAGGGCTTCAGCCTCATTTTCATCAAGGCATTCCAAGCCTGGACACTTGTCATCATCAAAGGTCACATATGTGCTTTCCATAATCTTATTTTGATCTATCACATAGACCTTGTAGGCAGTTCTCTCCAATGAATATCCCAGAAAAATTGCTTCAAAGACTTTTGAGTCAAATTTTCCCACATATTCAGAGTTGTCTTTCAAAATGTAACACTTGCTTCCAAGCACATGAAGATTCTTTACAGTAGGCTTTCTTTTAGACATGATTGAGTATGGTGATTTGCCATGTCCCTTGTTAATAAGATATATGTTCTGAGTGTAACATGCAGTGTTAATATCCTCTTTCTAGATACTTGTTGGCATCTTGCAGCATTGTTCTAGCAGCTTCAACTAATGTTCTGTTCTTTCTTTCAACTACTCCATTTTGTTGAGGTGTTCTAACAGCTGAGAATTTTTGAATAATGCCCTTGCTTTTGCAGAATTCACTCAATGTTGCATTTCTGAATTTTGTTCCATTATCACTTCTCAATCTTTTTACATAATTGTGATCTTCAGCCTATTTTTTTATATCTTGATGTGCTCAATTATGATGTGTTGAGTTTCATCCTTATAGTGCATGAACTCTACCCAAGTGTATCTTGAGAAATCATCCACCATCACAAGTGTATATTTGTTCCTTGAAACTGATAAGACATTTACTGGCCAAAACAAATCCATGTGAATAAGTTGCAATGGTGCACTTATAGAATTCAAAGTTTTTGACTTGTGACTTGACCTTTTCATTTTTCCTTTCTAACAAGCTTCACAAACTTCAACTTGAGCAAACTCCAGTTTAGGCATGTCTTTTACTAACTCCTTTTTGACCAAGGTGTTAATTGCCTTGAAATTCAAGTGAGACAACTTCTTATGCTATAGCTTGCTTTATTCTTCTGATGCCTTGGTGTAGAAGCAACAAATTCCATCCCTATTTATTGAGTCCAAGTCTGCAAAATAAGCTTCCTTTCCTTGCTCCTTTCAGAGCAACTTCACCATTTTTCTTGCTGATAAAAGTGCATTCTTCTTTGTTGAATATGAAGGGTTTTTAGCACATAAACGCAACGAAAATGTAAATTTAAATCTTAAAAAAAAATGAAACCCTCCGCAGGATCCATGCGAAAAATAATATTTAATTCGTAGTTCAGTATGTTTACCTTAAGAAGCTTTACGTTAATGGAAAGATGGAGGTCTTTAATGGCAATCCAAAAATGATGAACGGAGATCCTTAGCAGCTGCTCCTCAAGTGTGAAGCACTCCACCGGTATCCACCAAGAAAACGATGTAATGATGGAGGAGGAGATGGAGAGAATTAGGGTCTATAATAATATATTTATAGGCAAAATTTTCAGCTGAAAATTTTCCCATAAAATATTATTATTATTAACCCTTTATTATTCTCACTAATAATTAAAACACCTTTTAATTATTAATCCTTTTTCTAAACACTTTAGAAATAATTCTCTCACTTGATTTAATTTCTAAAAATTAAATTCTTAATTAATAATATTAAGAACTTTTTCTTAATTAATTTATAATCAATTAAATCTCATTTAATCAATTATTAAATTTGCCAATTAATTATTTATTTCATAAATAAATAATTATCAGCCATTATTAATTAATTTCTCCACCATTAAATCATTCTCTTTTATGGTGTGACCTTGTAGGTTCAATATTAAGCCGGTAGTAGAAATAAATAATAATAAAACTATTTTATCATTATTTATATAAATTCTCTAATTCATTAAATATGATTAATTAATTAATCATATTTATTCTACATCGTGAGGGATACTTCTCAGCATATCGCGACTATCCGGATAATACGAATTCACTGCTTAGAATACCAAGAACCTATTCAGTGAGTAGTTACCGTACAATTAATTCCTTCTACCCTGCAATGTCATGATTAAATATAAGGCATGGAACTTGTGTCAAGCCTATCTTATTTAATCACTTGCTTTCCCATTCACTATGCTTAGTTCTATTTAATGTAAATTAGAAACTCCTTTCTAATTTCATTCACTCTAGCCAGAGATTCCTGAACTAACATAAGCGGATCAGCATTGAACATTCTCTTCCTTCACTGGAAGGGGTAGATCCTTTATTGATCATATATTATCTTCGTGTACAAATTCCTATACCCAGTAGAGCCCTTATAATTGTCTCTTGAGACTAAGAACTAAACCAAAGCATAGTTCAGTGTACACAAGATGACTATGATAACCTCAAGTCTAAGGATACTTGTACAACTATCACTATGTGAACAACTGCTGACACGTGAGTGAACTCCATCAGTTGTTCAGCTGTGTGAGTCATGTTCAGTGAACTTATTCTATAATAAGCACCTACATACTAGCTATAGTGTCACCACACAAATGTCTATGAGAACAGACATCCTTCATAATGAAGCAAGCATAGTATGTACCGATCTTTGCGGATTATTAATTACCAGTTAGTAATCCTACGAACATGACCTATTTAAGTTTAGAGTTATCATCTTTTAGGTCTCATTATTATGATCTCATCACAATCCATAAAAAGCTTTACTCTAAACTGTGGTATATCTTATTTAAACATTTAAATAGATAGAGCCCGCAATAAAAACAAAACAAGACTTTTATTAATATCAATGAAATCAAAACAGATTATATAAAAGTTATTCCTAAATCCTCATACATGATTGGACTTAGGACATATCTCTTTCAATCTCCCACATGTACTAAAGCCAATCACTCTGGTATCTAATACCCATCTTATCTTTATGACGATCAAAGTGACTCTGAGAAAGTGGCTTTGTGAGTGGGTCTGCTATGTTGTTATGTGTGTCAACTCTCTTGACGTTGGCATCTCCTCTATTTTCAACTCAGATTCACCACCAAAAACAAGAAAAATGTCCTGAGTCCTTCGCAAGTACTTAAGGATGTTTTTCACTGCTTTCCAGTGGTCTTCACCTGGATTGGACTGATATCTGCTCGTCACACTAATTGAATAAGCAACATCAGGCCTTGTACACAATATCGCATACATGATAGATCCTATTGCTGAAGCATAAAGAATCTTACTCATACGCTCTCTTTCCTCAGGTGTCTTAGGAGATATTTTTTTCGGAAAGGGACACTCCATGGCTCATCGGTATGAGACCTCTTTTGGAGTTTTCCATGCTAAACCTTTTAAGCACTTTCTGGATGTATGTACCCTGGGTAAGACCTACCATTCTTCTAGATCTATCTCTATAGATCTTCATACCGAGAATGTAGGATGTTTCTCCCTAGTCCTTCATGGTGAAGTTCTTTGATAGCCATACTTTGACTGATTGTAGCATCGGTATATCATTTCCTATAAGAAGTATGTCATCCACATACAATACAAGAAATGTTACCGCGCTCCCACTAACCTTCTTGTAGACACATGGTTCATCTATGTTTTTGATAAAACCAAACTCTTTAATTGTCTCATCAAAACGAATGTTCCATCTACGAGAAGCTTGCCTTAAACCATATATGGTTCGCAGCAGCTTACACACTAGGTGTTCATTTCCCTTGGAAAGAAAACCCTCTGGCTGTGTCATATACACTTCCTCCTCAAGTTCCCCATTGAGGAAGGCCGTTTTCACGTCCATTTTCCAGATCTCATAGTCGTAGTAAGCAGCAATCGCAAGCAAAATCCCAATTGATTTTAACAGGGCTACAAGCGAAAAAGTTTCATCAAAGTCAATCCCTTGCCTTTGTTTGAATCCTTTTGCCACGAGCCTGGCCTTATAGGTCTCTACCTGGCCATCTGCTCCAATCTTTCTTTTGTATACCCACTTGCACCCAATAGGCTTAACACCTTCAGGCGCCTCAACCAGAGTCCATACTTGGTTGGTATACATAGAATCCATTTCGGATTTCATGGCACTATGCCATTTCTCTGAGTCAACACTACTCATAGCCTCATTATAGGTCACAGGGTCGTCATCATCAATGATTGACAACTCATTGTCATTCTCAATGACAAGGCCATAATACCTCTCAGGTTGGCGAAACACTCTCCCTGTCCTACGAATGGGCTGTTCCACAGAAGGTTGTTCAGTCTGAACAGGTGTTTCCACTTGATCCGTAGTAGTTTGTGCTTCTTGAACTTCATCAAGTTCAATTTTTCTCCCACTGTTTCCTTCAAGGATAAACTCCTTTTCCAAGAAGGTAGCATGTCTGGAGACAAACACCCGATGATCGGTGTAAAAGTAATACCCCAAAGTCTCTTTAGGATATCCCACAAAATTACATTTTACGGATCGAGATTCCAGCTTATTTGTGTCAACTTTCTTGACATAAGCTGGACATCCCCAAATCTTAACGTGTTTAAGACTTAGTTTCCTTTCTTTCCATATCTCATATGGTGTTTGAGGAACAGATTTGGAAGGCACCTTATTCAGTAAATATGTTGAGGTTTCCAATGCATAATCCCATAGGAATACTGGAAGATTCGCATAGCTCATCATGGACCGAACCACGTCTAAGAAAGTTCGATTTCTCCTTTCAGATACCCCATTTAACTGTGGAGTATATGGAGGAGTCCACTGGGAGACTATACCATTTTCTTTGAGATAATCTAGAAACTCTCCATTCAAGTATTCACCACCTCGATCTGATCGAAGAGTTATAATACTGTGTTTGGTTTGTTTCTCCACTTCATGTTTATATTCTTTGAACTTTTCAAAGGCTTCAGACTTGTGTTTCATCAAATACACATATCCGAATCTAGATCTATCATCTATGAAAGTAATGAAGTATGAAAATCCACCCATGGCTTACGTAGACATTGGTCCACATACATCTGTGTGTACCAATCCTAGCAAATCTGCAGCCCTCTCTCCATGTCCACTAAATGGAGATTTGGTCATTTTACCCAATAGACAAGACTCGCATGTAGGATATGATTCAAAATCAGAGGGGTCAAGTAACCCTTCCTTATGCAATGTCCGCAGTCTATTTTCACTAATATGACCTAGCCTATAGTGCCATAAATAGGTCAGATTTTCATCATCTCGTTTTCTTTTATTAGTTTGTTCAATCTGAAGTAAATCATGCTCTACGTCACATACATACAGACCATTATTTAAAATGCCACGTCCAAAAAGAACATTTTCTCTAAGGATAGAACATTCATTATTCTTAATAATAAATGAAAAACCATCCACATCCAACATAGGAATAGAAACAATATTCCTCACAATAGAGGGAACATAATAACAATTATTCAAAAAAATAGTCTTGCCCGTAGGCATATGTAAACTAAATGATCCTACAGATATGACCGCAACCCTTGCTCCATTGCCCATACGTAGAATCACCTCATCTTTTTCAAGAGTCCTACTTCTCTTTAGTCCTTGCAACGAATTGCAAATATGAGAACCACAGGCGGTATCTAATACCCAAGTAGAAATTTGACCTAGTGACATATTAACTTCGATCATGAGCATGCCTGAATCAGAAGCGGTAGTCTTATGTAATAACCCCAATTTTTGGAAATTTTTGAAACCCTTATGAATAGTGTTTTTGCTGAATGGGAAAACTTTTCATGCCACACTATGTAGGGGTTCTGGTATGGATATTCTGAGATTTTATTAGTACTTTATATGGGATATAAGTGTATGTAAAGATCGTTAGAATCCAAATTCCGAACACTTTGATTTTCCCGGAAATCCACTAGATACGGAAAGAATTGAGTATAAGGTAACAGGATAAAAAGGATTTAAATTAAAGGATTATAAGAGAGGATCATAAAAGGAATATAATGTATTGAGAAAGGTTAAGGAAACCTAAGTAATGAGATTCCGGGTATGATCCCTCAAACGATAAACGAAAATGAAAGTTAAGCGAACCGTATAACAGATCAGCGGTCATTAGGCAAACAATTAGGAAGTTAATCAAAGGGATTAGAGAGGATGATGTCACCCAACCAATAGAAAGAGGACAAAGGAGGGATGATGACATCACAACATGACACAAGCATGACATAAGGAGGAAGGAGATGTGGATGGTTATTAACCACACAAAAATCAAGGTTAAATTGGTAATTAACCAAAAACAAATCAAACATTCAACCAACCAAGCCAACCAATTCATTTTTCATCAAAACAAGAACACAAGGCATTTTATTTTCTTCATGCTCTCGGCTTTTTACTATTTCAAAGAAAACAAAATTCAAAACTCAAGATCAAGGCTTCCTAAATTGGTAAGATAATTCCCTAGTCATCCTTATGCATAGTTATGGATATCTTATGAGTTTAAGCCTTCAATTATTTCTCAATCTTCTTCAAGAAATCAATGAAGAAGACAATGAATAGTGACTTCAAGAATTTTAACTTGATTTTCTTGTTTTTCCTTTAAGATCCAAGCTTTCCTAAGACTCCTCAAGGCTTCCTAAAGCTTCCTAGCTACTCACACCACTTCAAGGAAGGTATATCATCTCCAAACCCTAGATTTAATTTGTATATTAGGTTGATTTTGGTTGTTAGAGTAAAGAGTAGCTTGAAACTTGTTTGTTTAAGAGTTTGGGTTGGAATGGTGGTGATTGATTTGTTGAAATCTTAAGATTTAGTTTAATTAATGTAGTATAGTTTAAATTCAAGTTTTAGGAGTAAGTAAATGGATTATAATGAGTTGGTTTGGGGCTGTTGTAATGTATTTTGGATGGATTTTTGATTGGGTTGTGAATTGGGGTTGAATTGTGGTTGTTTTGAGTTGGTTTAAATTTGGGAAATCGCGTAAACATAGCCGTCGTAATGTCCGATTTACTTTAGACTGCTTTTGTTCATAACATTAGGACCAGAGAACCCCCTGCTAGATGTTGACCATTGCCATGTTTATATAGTTCATGTTACGAGCTTCGTTTTGATATGTAGTTCGTTTGATTCCGATGTACGGTTTAGGAGAAATGACCGTTTTAAGTAACGGCGTTTCGCGAACGAAACTTTTCCCCTCGCCTTACTTTGAAACATAGGTTAAAGACCAAAAAGGGTTAATTAATGTATGAAACAATTATGGTAAGAGTGTTAGGCAGTTGGTAAGACACTCGCGAAGGAATCGCCTTAAAACTCGTAATGGTTAAATTATTAAAAATGGTGGAGCCGAGGGTACTCGAGTGACTTAAGAGAATCAGTAAGCGCAAAACAAGCGTTAGAGTCTAAGTTAGTTAAAGTATAGATTTACAAGTGACTTTGGTTTAATTCCAACTTACTTGTTGTTTATAGGTTACCAGACTCGTCCCGAGCCTTTTATCACCCCCAGTCGCTCAGGCAAATTTTCTACCCGTTATAACTGTTGTTGTGATGTATACATATGTATATGCATGATCTTGTGATAGATGCATATTTGTTATTAGCAAATTCTTGCGATATATTGTAGCATGTGATATGGTATATATGCATGCCTGTTTCGTATTCTTGCCATATATATCTGTTGATTCAGTTGATAATACATATGCTAGAGAATAGCGGTAATTTACATATACCCTTAGTATAGGGACCCAAAGGTGAAAACATTTTCTAAAACCGGGAGTCGAGGATCCCGATTAGATTTTGTATATATATATATATATATATATATATATATATATATATATATATATTTTATATATATATATGGTAATAGTTTTCAAAACTATTAATCGAATAAGGTTTATTCGATAACTTTATTTTATTAATGAATATTATCTTGAATATTCATTCGAGGACTTATGACTCCTTTATATTATTTATTGAATATTACTTGGATATTCATTTGAGAATGTATGACTCCTTTATTTTATTTAATGAATATTATTGATAATATTCATTTGAGGTATTATGACTCCGCTTATTATTTATTAATATTCTTTATTTATTAAAGAATAATGTTCGATAATCAAACTTACTTTTGATATTCAAATAAAGATATTACTTTCGTATAAGTATATCTTTGATTATTTACTATTCATTTCAAGTATAAGTTTTCCAACTTCTACCTCAATTACTCTTTACGGGAATATTATTTAAATAATAATATTCAGATATTTCTTTATATTGAGACTGATTTACTTTATTAAATCAGCATTATTCCAAACACTCTTTAAAGTATTTTCAAGTCTTTAAAATGATTTTCAAAAGTTAGAGCGGATCCCAAAACTCATTTTTTTATATTTAAGATCTTCCTTTTAAAAAAGGGGATTTAAATACTCGCTCAAAACCAAAGGGATCCGGCTCGGTGGTGTGTTTTATATTCGCAACAAGGTTGCTGTCTTGATAAAAGAGTTTTTGATTACTTACCCAATATTCGGGAAGTAAAATTCTTGGAACAAGTTAATCCATTAACAGGCATCGCCTGGGAAATATCGGTGAGTTTTCCTTTCCAACTAGATACGACTTCTTGGTGGAGCCGTATCAACAAGTTTCTACTTGGGGAAAGGGGGAACGAGCTTTACGTTTCAGAGTCATGGATTTCATCTGAACTAGGAGTGGCGTAAGTGGTCGAGTGGCGCCGGCCCAGCCTTATTATATTGACCCAAATGGCCTGGAAGTTCCGCTAAGGCGGTCCATTCCTTAGGAGTTCAGTGTTCGGTTGACAAGTAAATCCGACAGGTTCTCCTCTACATGTAGAAAATGGTGGGGTTGTACTACTACGACTGATCATCGTAAGTGGTCTTCCTGGCGCGGTAAACTCCCATAATGAGTTCATCATCCATTTGGATAATTCTGCAACACTACCCGTAGCATTTCGATCAAAAGGCTACGAATGGGTGGTTGCCGAAGCATTGACAGGGTCAAACAGTTTTATTGGTGTATCCATTGAATGAAGTATCTCGTAAGTTCATTTCTTTTCAAAATATTTCAAAGATCAAATATTTTCAAGTTTTATTTGTGGTCTCATCTATCGGATGACCTCTCGAATCTTATTATACTTGGAACAGTAGTAGTTCTAGTAGATTCTAAAATGGTATAAGTGTAGTGAAGTAATTGGTAACTTCATCTTCTTTTAAAACTTATACCCAGTAAGTAATTACCTTACACATGATAAAGGATTCTAGTAAGTATCCATTTAGATACTTGTATTATTGTTATCACTATATATTATCTTGCGAGTTGTAAGGCTCACTCTTGCTTTATTTCTTCATCACACAACAACAGTTAGGAAAGATGGCCAGACTCCAGCAGACCCAGCGCAAGCGCGTGGGAAGCGTCCCGCGTCTTCCCGTTGATGTTGTAGCCGTTATAGCTGCAGAGGTAGATCTATTGGTAGATCAGGCATTCTACTTTTGAGAATCAATTATGTATAATTATAACTTGTGGCAGATAATGGCAATTAACTATAAATTTATCAAGTAATCATTTTGGGTTGTAATAACTTTTAATTGTGGATTCAAAGACTTGTACTTATTTCAATTTCATCTCTGAGACTATAACGGGTTGTGGTGTGTGTTAGTGTGGGGTCACAGCATAAGGTTATTTATTATTAATTAAGTGAAGTGATATTGTGGAAAGAAAGACCGTGATGACCCGGATCCCTGACCCCGGATCTGGGGGTATTACAGAAGTGGTATCAGAGCTAAGCGTTATAAACCTCAGAGATGATGTGACGTTAAGATAATAAGTTCACTAAGATAATAAGAACTCTTGCCAAGTTCATAGTCGGGCTACCTTACGTAGTACTGACAGTTAAAACCCTTACGGGAACCCTTATAAATATCGTGATAGTAACATAGTTCGTTCTCGTATAGGGCAGCGGGGCACCGAACCCTGAGGTTTAGGAGCATCAGCATGAGGATGTTTTATTACATGTTGGAGATTAAATTGTGAATCCGATAGAGCACCCTAATGAGGGACCGGATGAGATTCATATTGAGAATGTTGCGGTTGAGGATGTTATTCCGGAAAGGATTGTGGCTGAGAAGGATCTCATGGAGGATCCTGATGAGAATGAAGAGAGGACCACTGAGGAATTGATGACCGTAGTCAGGGCGACTACCAGAGCAAGAATGGCCGCAAGGGTGGCACTAGAGGATGAAGAGTTACCAAGGGCACAAAGGTTAATGAGGGCAGAAGGAGTGGGGCCTTCCACGGCACCAATTATACCAGTATCAGACCCTCTTCCAGAGGTTCCTGTAGACATCCATGAGGTTCCACCAATTCCTGTTCCCTCCCCTGTACAGAGCCCAGCACCTATTGAGGAAATGCCACCTTTATCTCCTGCACCATTGTCACCTGATACCGTGCTTGGTTATCCATTTGGATCTCCTGGGTCTGCACCACCTGCACCCCATGGACTGCTAGATGCTACCACTCAGGCTTCTCTTATCGCCAATTATCATATGACTCTGGGTGGCCTGTGTGAGGCCCGTAATGTTAGGAGTGATCTGTTGGATCGACTTACTGCACCGAGGATTGAGGGTGGGGTACTTCCGGCAGGATTAGCTCATAGCATGGAAAGGATTGAGGCTACCACCCGTGTTACAGCTAGAGGCCATCTTGAGGGTTAGATTGATCCGGCTCTACTTGCAACTATCCTAGACCTCATCACTGCTTTAATGGAGCAGGTTAGGGATGTCGTGCGTGCCCGCATTTCTTGATCCATAATAGTGTGCAGAGTCTGAACAATCTGACAAGAATTGCATGCATCACCGCTTTTGGAGGATTAGCCTAAGTTATGGATGATTAGTTTTAATGACTAGATGATTATCTATGGTAGTACTTTTCGGTTATAAGCGATCAGATCAAATGATGTAATTCTCTTTAATATGTTCAGTTGTTGTACCCTCGAACAAATGGTTATGTATATATCCGTTAATTTTAGTTCATATCAGTTTCTTTGTGATAAGATCACATTGTTAATTGCACTATTAACACTTAAGAGAGTGTCATGAAGTTTATCGAACTTAAGAATTCATAATTTGCAATCGTGCAAGGACTAAACGAGGGAAAGACTTAAGCAAAGTAAGTAAGACAAATATCCAGAGATTCTCAAAAATTTTCCAAGTAATATGCCCCCACAAGGAATAAGATTAGGGTCAAACCTTGAATGTGATAATCAGGGAGGTCGCAGTTAAGATATAAGGAACCCAGAATATAATAAAGTGAAAAATGAGGATTTTAAATTAAAATATGACCCCAATTATGGGGAGTAGGAAGAAATATTTAGACTAAGAAAACAAAAGTCGAGCGAGATAAGGAGACCCGAGACGGTACTCCTATACGGAAATTCATGGACCTGTTTAAAAAGAACTTATACTTTTACCCCTAACCACCACCTTGAGGAAACAATGTAGTGGAAAATTCTTTCAGGACCTTTAAATCGCTAAGCTCTCAGTGTTCCAAGGAACAAGTTGACCCAGTCGAGGCAAGAGCGTGACTAAAGGAAATATAGGAATCATTTGAGATTCTAAATGATTGACGAATCACAAAAGACTATTTTTGTCACTTACCCTCCTAAGAGAGAGACCATCCACTGGTGAAAGACCAAGAAAGGCGGAGCAAGAGGTTATGATAAACTGATTTAAGTTCAGTCAATTGTTTTCGGGAAAGTAATTCCCAAAGATAAAGAGATAGTGTAAAAGCTTTGGAGCTAGAACAAAAGCGGATAAGTATGATGAATTATGAATCTAAGTTGTAAAAGTTGTCAAGATTCGTTCTGAGGAAACGAATCCAGAATGACGGGATGTTTAAAATCAATGCTTATGTTGTGTTGGTTCATGAAATAATGACAAGAGAAAGGAAAATAGAAAGAAACTGAAGTGGAAAGGAATATAAAGGCAATAGAGTTTGAGGAATGATAAGGGAGTTGGGTATAAGGAAACCCTAAAGACTCATAGCAATAGAAAAGTATGTAATCGTCAGGATGAGGGTGATTCACTATGAGTTAAATTGATGGTTGAAGGAATAAGAGATACATATATTTTAGCCCCTGTAAGTTGGGAGGATTTGAGGAAACTTTGAGATAGTTCGAAGGATAAATATTGAGACACGGATAGACTGAGGAGACAAGAAAGTAAGAAATTAGGAAAATTGGATGAAGGAGGTGACCCTCAAGAATGTGAAGTGTAAGACCGGTGGCTTGATACCCAGAAAGGGAGACGCCAGGTATGAAAGATATCCCAACATTGAGATGACTGTTGAGATAAACAACAAAAGTAAATAAGGAATTATTAAGAAGAAGTTCGCATTGAACACGACCAATATCTTCCAGAACATCCTTGTTATCATTACTAGATTAGGCCAGAAAAGCGGATAACCGTTGCTATCTTTTGGAGGCCATATGGATTGACCTCAATTTGAATAAGGATGCACGTACCTTTTAAAGGTGGAATTAAGGATAAAACATCGGTAACTTAAAATGAATCCTGGGGGATTGCATAAAGGTTGGCATTTCACCCTTAATAGGGACAGTATGAGTTTTGATAGTATAGAATGAAGGATTAAGGTAACAACAACCTTTAAGGATCAGTGGAGAAATTTTTCAGAAGTATATAGACTATGATTCTGGTATTAATAAATGGTATCTTGATACACCCTGTGCCTAGGGTGTACCTGATGAAGGATTTAAGGATAACCTTAGAAGTTTTACAAGGAGAAAGATAATATTCAAAGTTATCAAGAATAGAAATGTTGATAAAGGAAATATGACGTAATTATAATGATGCCAAGTGGGGCACGTGTTAAACCACGAGAAAGTATGGATCGAACCAGTAAAGGTCGAAATTGTTCAGGGCAATTAGGACCTAAGATAAAAGATGTTCTAAGTATGATTGAGAGTCAGTCGTGACAGTGATTAACCTCTAAAGACTGAGGCAATAACTTATGGAGAAATGGTGACTTTTTTTTTACTCATCAGATTTTAAGGAAAACATCTTCACATAAGCAGTGATTGAAATGAGGTAGAAAATTTATTTGGAGGTGGTTAAAATGACATTGACTGTAAGGAAAGTTTACTATCAGGAAATGCCAAAGAGGTGGCCGGCACTTTAAAGGTAAGAGGATAATTATAGGCGCTTATGCCAAAGGAATACAGTGACGATGGTTAAAGCTATGAAGGTTGTATTATGGTTTGGAAGATTGACATTCCTTCTGATGACTGTGCAATACCCAACCGTAATAGTAGTTGGTAAAGGTTTAATTCGTGTAATCGCCATGAGCGGGCTATCTATCTCAGGAGATACTATCTTGAGATAAGCCAGGACCATGTTTCAAAAAGGACTGGACGAACCCTTGAGTTAAGTCTACTATCTAAGGCATATGAGTAAGAATGGTATTAACCTGCTATCGTTGCTTTGATTGAAACTCTTCTGTAATTTTATCTGCTTCATGTCATGTATGTATGTCAGGATCAGGAGTGTTCTTCATGAATCATGAATGGTGATTATGTTACCTCCTTAGAAGAATTTTATACGACATATATGGACTCCGTATGGTTAGATATTAAGATTTCATGGAAAGTGAATGATGACAGTAGGTCAGTGGTGGACCATAGTAAGGCAGCAATGATTCTGCGAGTAATGAGCTGATTACAACCATGAGAGTTGTATTGGAATGGATGTTGAGATTAAGTACCACTAATCGGGTCGTGGTAGTGTATAAATTATCATTGATAGACTAATTAAATAGAGTATCTACCTATTGAATATTTATTCCTTCTTATCAATAGAGAGTCGTATTATTATACGAGGAAGGTTCGATGCAAGCATAGAATTCTAGTAACGATGATGTCTAGAATGAGATCCCAGATTCGATTTTCAATGTCGAGGGAGTTTCAAAGGTAATTGTGTATAAGCTCGAGGAAGAGCATGGGTCCATAGAATGATGGATGGAATAGCAAAAATATTTAGGCATGTAAAATACGATGCTATAATACTTGATGTTGATATGTATACATATATGTTTTGTTCTCCTATGACAAACCTCTATAGTTCAGAGGTAGGTTCCAAGCCAGATATTTTGTGGCAGTATATTTTTTTTTCAAATATACAATTCTCTTCAATTCGTTCTTTTCTCTTCTTTTCATTTCATATAAACTGAGAAGAACAACCCTTCCAGAAGGGGAGGTATTGCCGAATGACTATCTATCTGTGTGATAGAAGCCGAGTAGGATACCAGCTATTGTTTAATTGCTTGTCAAGTACTAAAGGTTGGCCACCTTCTGTACTAACTATGCAATAGAATAAGTGTTCATGATCATAGTGATCTCTCAATAAATTCCTTTACTTCTATATGATTGATCAAGCTTCCAAAGATAGTATTAAAGTTATGGTAGTATTCGGAATGGAAATACATTCGTGATACTAAGGTTGACGTGGTTATTAAAAGGTTATAGAACGCTAACGAGCAGAAGTATAACCAGTATAATATTAGGAACAGAAGGTAGTAGCGATTACGAACTGGAAAAGAATGGGTATTGAGAAGCAAAAGCTCTAATGCTAAAAGTTATAATGAGAGTCTGTGCAATAGACTTGAAAGAAATTGGAATGATCACTTAACCCGGATTGAGTTTCTTACGACAATAGATCATATGTCAGGTATCGAGATGTCGTCTTATGAGATTTTTGAGGGAAGACAATGTCGATCCCCCTTATGTTAGGATGAAGTTGTAGAGCGCAAGATGCTCGGACCCGTAATAGTCCAAATGACCAAGGATATAATAGACCTAATCAGAGGACGGCTGGTAGTAGCCCAAGATGGACATAAGATGTATGTTGATTTGACACGAAAGGACAAGGAATAGGAAGTAGGGGACCTAATGTTGTTATAGGTATTTCCTTGGAAAGGAAGGATGAGGTTCGGAAAGAAATAAAAGCTAAGTCCACGAATTGTTGGACCCTTGGATATATTAAGACGTATTGGGAAGATAGCATATGAGCTAGCCCTAACCCCGAACATGTAGCAGGTCGTAACGTGTTTCACGTATCAATGTTAAGGAAGTGTAATTCAGATGCCAGATAAATAGGGGCATATGAGCGCATAGACATGCAACCCAACGTAACCTATATGGAGCAACCATGAAGGGTTATAGAGTGAAAAGGAACAAGTGCTTAGGAGAAGGATTATCAAACTAGGCAGAGTTTGGTGGTGGGACCACAATGTGGGAAAATTTACTCGAGAGTTAGAAAGTGCAATGCTAGGAGAGTATCCCTATTCATTTTCTATCTGATTCCGGGACGGAATCCTTTTAAGGAGGGGAGACTGTAATAACCCCAATTTTTGGAAATTTTTGAAACCCTTATAAATAGTGTTTTTGCTGAATGGGAAAACTTTTCATGCCACACTATGTAGGGGTTCTGGTATGGATATTCTGAGATTTTATTAGTACTTTATATGGGATATAAGTGTATGTAAAGATCGTCAGAATCCAAATTCCGAACACTTTGATTTTCCCGGAAATCCACTAGATACGGAAAGAATTGAGTATAAGGTAACAAGATAAAAAGGATTTAAATTAAAGGATTATAAGAGAGGATCATAAAAGGAATATAATGTATTGAGAAAGGTTAAGGAAACCTAAGTAATGAGATTCCGGGTATGATCCCTCAAACGATAAACGAAAACGAAAGTTAAGCGAACCGTATAACATATCAGCGGTCATTAGGCAAACAATTAGGAAGTTAATCAAAGGGATTAGAGAGGATGATGTCACCCAACCAATAGAAAGAGGACAAAGGAGGGATGATGACATCACAACGTGACACAAGCATGACATAAGGAGGAAGAAGATGTGGATGGTTATTAACCACACAAAAATCAAGGTTAAATTGGTAATTAACTAAAAACAAATCAAACATTCAACCAACCAAGCCAAACAATTCATTTTCATCAAAACAAGAACACAAGGCATTTTATTTTCTTCATGCTCTCGGCTTTTTACTATTTCAAAGAAAACAAAATTCAAAACTCAAGATCAAGGCTTCCTAAATTGGTAAGATAATTCCCTAGTCATCCTTATGCATAGTTATGGCTATCTTATGAGTTTAAGCCTTAAATTCTTTCTCAATCTTCTTCAATAAATCAATGAAGAAGATAATTAATAGTAAATTCAAGAATTTTAACTTGATTTTCTTGTTTTTCCTTTAAGATCCAAGCTTTCCTAAGACTCCTCAAGGCTTCCTAAGGCTTCCTAGATACTCACACCACTTCAAGAAAGGTATATCATCTCCAAACCCTAGCTTTAATTTCTATATTAGGTTGATTTTGGTTGTTAGAGTAAAGAGTAGCTTGAAACTTGTTTGTTTAAGAGTTTGGGTTGGAATGGTGGTGATTGATTTGTTGAAATCTTAAGATTTGGTTAAAGAATGTAGTATAGTTTAAATTCAAGTTTTAGGAGTAAGTAAATGGATTATAATGAGTTTTTTTGGGGCTGTTGTAATGTATTTTGGATGGAGTTTTGATTGGGTTGTGAATTGGGGTTGAATTGTGGTTGTTTTGAGTTGGTTTAAATTTGGGAAATCGCGTAAACATAGCCGTCGTAATGTCTGATTTACTTTAGACTTCTTTTGTTCATAACATTAGGACCCGAGAACCCCCTGCTAGATGTTGACATTGCCATTTTTTGATAGTTCATGTTACGAGCTTCGTTTTGATATGTAGTTCGTTTGATTCCGATGTACGGTTTAGGAGAAACGACCGTTTTAAGTAACGGCATTTCGCGAACGAAACTTTTCCCCTCGCCTTACTTTGAAACATAGGTTAAAGACCAAAAAGGGTTAATTAATGTATGAAACAATTATGGTAAGAGTGTTAGGCAGTTGGTAAGACACTCGCGAAGGAATCGCCTTAAAACTCGTAATGGTTAAATTATTAAAAATGGTGGAGCCGAGGGTACTCGAGTGACTTAAGAGAATCAGTAAGCGTAAAACAAGCGTTAGAGTCTAAGTTAGTTAAAGTATAGATTTACAAGTGACTTTGGTTTAATTCCAACTTACTTGTTGTTTATAGGTTACTAGACTCGTCCCGAGCCTTTTATCACCCCCAGTCGCTCAGGCAAGTTTTCTACCCGTTATAACTGTTGTTGTGATGTATACATATGTATATGCATGATCTTGTGATAGATGCATATTTGTTATTAGCAAATTCTTGCGATATATTGTAGCATGTAATATGGTATATATGCATGCCTGTTTCGTATTCTTGCCATATATATCTGTTGATTCAGTTGATAATACCTATGCTAGAGAATAGCGGTAATTTGCATATACCCTTAGTATATGGACCCAAAGGTGAAAACATTTTCTAAAACCGGGAGTCGAGGATCCCGGGTAGATTTTGTATATATATATATATATATATTATATATATATATGGTAATAGTTTTCAAAACTATTAATCAAATAAGGTTTATTCGATAACTTTATTTTATTAATGAATATTATCTTGAATATTCATTCGAGGACTTATGACTCCTTTATATTATTTATTGAATATTACTTGGATATTCATTTGAGGATGTATGACTCCTTTATTTTATTTAATGGATATTATTTATAATATTCATTCGAGGTATTATGACTCCGCTTATTATTTATTAATATTCTTTATTTATTAAAGAATAATGTTCGATAATCAAACTTACTTTTGATATTCAAATAAAGATATTACTTTCGTATAAGTATATCTTTGATTATTTACTATTCATTTCAAGTATAAGTTTTCCAACTTCTACCTCAATTACTCTTTATGGGAATATTATTTAAATAATAATATTCAGATATTTCTTTATATTGAGACTGATTTACTTTATTAAATCAGCTTTATTCCAAACACTCTTTAAAGTGTTTTCAAGTCTTTAAAATGATTTTCAAAAGTTAGAGCGGATCCCAAAACTCATTTTTTTTATATTTAAGATCTTCCTTTTAAAAAAGGGGATTTAAATACTCGCTCAAAACCAGAGGGATCCGGCTCGGTGGTGTTTTTATATTCGCAACAAGGTTGCTGTCTTGATAAAAGAGTTTTTGATTAATTACCCAATATTCGGGAAGTAAAATTCTTGGAACAAGTTAATCCATTAACAGGCATCGCCTGGGAAATATCGGTGAGTTTTCCTTTCCAACTAGATACGACTTCTTGGTGGAGCCGTATCAACAAGTTTCTACTTGGGGAAAGGGGGAACGAGCTTTACGTTTCAGAGTCATGGATCTCATCTGAACTAGGAGTGGCGTAAGTGGTCGAGTGGCGCCGGCCCAGCCTTATTATATTGGCCCAAATGGCCTGGAAGTTCCGCTAAGGCGGTCCATTCCTTAGGAGTTCAGTGTTCGGTTGACAAGTAAATCCGACAGGTTCTCCTCTACATGTAGAAAATGGTGGGGTTGTACTACTACGAATGATCATCGTAAGTGGTCTTCCTGGCACGGCAAACTCCCGTAATGAGTTCATCATCCATTTGGATAATTCTGCAACACTACCCATAGCATTTCGATCGAAAGGCTACGAATGGGTGGTTGCCGAAGCATTGACAGGGTCAAACAGTTTTATTGGTGTATCCATTGAATAAAGTATCTCGTAACTTCATTTCTTTTCAAAATATTTCAAAGATCAAATATTTTCAAGTTTTATTTGTGGTCTCATCTATGGGATGACCTCTTGAATCTTATTATACTTGGAACAGTAGTAGTTCTAGTAGATTCTAAAATGGTACAAGTGTAGTGAAGTAATTGGTAACTTCATCTTCTTTTAAAACTTATACCCAGTAAGTAATTACCTTACACATGATAAATGATTCTAGTAAGTATCCATTTAGATACTTGTATTATTGTTATCACTATATATTATCTTACGAGCTGTAAGGCTCACTCTTGCTTTATTTCTTCATCACACAACAACTATTAGGAAAGATGGCCAGACTCGAGCAGACCCAGCGCAAGCGCGTGGGAAGCGTCCCGCGTCTTCCCGTTGATGTTGTAGCCGCTATAGCTGCAGAGGTAGATCTATTGGTAGATCAGGCATTCTACTTTTGAGAATCAATTATGTATAATTATAACTTGTGGCAGATAATGGAAATTAACTGTAAATTTATCAAGTAATCATTTTGGGTTGTAATAACTTTTAATTGTGGATTCAAAGACTTGTACTTATTTCAATTTCATCTCTGAGACTATAACGGGTTGTGGTGTGTGTTAGTGTGGGGTCACAGCATAAGGTTATTTATTATTAATTAAGTGAAGTGATATTGTGGAAAGAAAGACCGTGACGACCCGGATCCCTGACCCCGGATCTGGGGGTGTTACATCTTACTACCCTTCTTCTTCTTCAATTCTGTAAGGTAAACCTTGCAGTTCCTCTTCCAGTGCCCCAACTTGTTACAGTGAAAACAAACAGCTAAATTAGGACCAGTCAACTTGTGAGCATCTAGTATGCTCCGGAGTGATAGTGCAGAAGACATGGCGAATATAGTAAATCTGTAAATGATAAACACATAACAACACTTAGCAAATATTTAATTTCATTTCAAAACACTATATGAATCGGGTCTTTATTCATAAGTGTCTCCCACTAGTTTATCTAATTTTTTCAACCCCCTAAGTGAAAATTAAGCATTTATAATGCTAGTGGCAATAGGGATCCTACATTCCATCACACAACCTCAACTGTGGCATGAAACGTCATGTGATGTTCAATAGGTAGACAACTCTTGTCAATTAAATCTTATGTTATTCCCTAATATAACTTTAGCCTCTTGAATAATTGAGTCATGGCTATGGCACGACAAACTCAATATTCTAAGTCAAGTCTAACCCAACATTTTGTACAATTGAATCAGTCTCCAATGGCCCACGGCTGTGGCACGTAACGACCTTTAGATTCTAATTCAATGTACACATCTCTATGTAATAGACAAGTATTTCTTATTTCGAAATCAAAGCCCTCGGCTGTAGCACGAAATGACAATGATTCAAAAATAAGAACTACTTTCTACCATGTTGGAAGGCTTTGACCGACACAAGCCCGTTGTGTCATTGGCCAATTACTACTTGATATTATTTAATTTTAGAGGGATTATATTACGTTACAATCATAATCATATTATAAAGAGATTCTTCCTTTTAAATTAAATATTTCAAATCAATAATCAATAATCAGATGATTCCCAGATCGGGTGGAGCATTGTCAAGAGGCGTCTCTTAATAACCCTTTCTTACAGATAGAAATCTGTTGTTGACAAAATCATCCTTTCTCTCAATATTGAAAATTCATTTTCAATTACGTGTTTCATAAACACAAGAATCTCATGATCGTATTCATAATATATATATTAAGGTCATGAAATAATTTCACTATACTAGATTGTCTAACAAATGCCTTATGTCAATTAAGTTCACCTAAATCTATCATCGCATGGTATACATAGGCATATATCTCATATATAAAATTAAATAAACAAGTAAATGTAAAGTGCAATAAAGTAAATGTGTTTGGTTATGGCCCCATCCTATGTGATCTTTATCAAGCGCATGATAAAGATCAAGGTCAATCTAATATGGTGATGGAAATAAATACAACTACTTATTACATAAGTCTTCTTCTTTGTATAGACTTCTTGTATGCCTCGTCTTCTTCTTTGTATCACCTCCATTGGATAGCCTTCTTGGGTCTTCAATTACATTACATAGATTGAAGGTAAAACTAATCTAATGAACTTACAAGAATAACTCGAGTTACATTCGAGATTTATGATTACAAAGATTGACGACATGCAAGTCGTATTTAAAACCAAAACCAAAACCATTACACTAAGGTCGAAAGGCCATAACCATCCACCATGCTCATACAAAACATAAAAGCATGTTAAAATACATAATCTGATCTTAACATATCATATTATCCATGATCTAATCATAAAAAAAAATATGACAAAAATCAGAAAAATCAGAATCAAATCAGAAAAACAAGAATCACTATTTACGGGCAGTAAACGACGTCAAACGCCTTACAGACGAGTCATTGATAGCTTTAGCTATCAGTTTTGTTCAGAAGCTCGTTTACCTATGTAATAAGGTATTCGTTTGCATAATTCGGACACCAGATTCAGATTTCAGCAAATCTGCAGCAGCCAATTCAGAATCCGTATCTAATATGATTCTCATAATTAGAACAAACATAAATCATGTATATATCAGTATATATACAGATTACATAATCATCTTATGATTCTACAACTCACATGAATATCATATATTCAAAACCATCCATATATAAGCATATCATATCAACATCAAATCATGGCGAATCACGTACATGCTCATATATCGAAAACAGTTAAACACATAAACGAATTAAAAACTTTTCGCAAGTAGCTCTGATACCATTGAAGGGTTTTTAGCACATAAACACAACGAAAACGTAAATTTAAATCTTAAAAAAATGAAATCCTGCGCAGGATCCATGCAAAAAATAATATTTAATTCGTAGTTCAGTATGTTTACCTTAACAAGCTTTACGTTAATGGAAACATGGAGGTCTTTAATGGCGATCCAAAAATGATGAACGGAGATCCTTAGCAGCTGCTCCTCAAGTGTGAAGCACTCCACCGGTATCCACCAAAAAAACGATGTAAGGATGGAGGAGGAGATGGAGGGAATTAGGGTTTTGTAAATCTTTTTGGTTGAGGCAAAAATAGGGTCTATAATAGTATATTTATAGGCAAAATTTTCAGCTGAAAATTTTCCCATAAAATATTATTATTATTATTAACGCTTTATTATTCTCACTAATAATTAAAACACCTTTTAATTATTAATCCTTTTTCTAAACACTTTAGAAATAATTCTCTCACTTGATTTAATTTTCAAAAATTAAATTCTTAATTAATAATATTAAGAACTTTTTCTTAATTAATTTATAATCAATTAAATCTCATTTAATTAATTATTAAATTTTCCAATTAATTATTTATTTCATAAATAAATAATTACCAGCCATTATTAATTAATTTCTCCACCATTAAATCATTCTCTTTTATGGTGTGACCCTGTAGATTCAATATTAAGCCGATAGTAGAAATAAATAATAATAAAACTATTTTATCATTATTTATATAAATTTTCTAATTCATTAAATATGATTAATTAATTAATCATATTTATTCTACATCGTGAGGGATACTTCTCAGCATATCGCGACTATCCGGATAATACGAATTCACTACTTAGAATACCAAGAAACTATTCAGTGAGTAGTTACCGTACAATTAATTCCTTCTACCCTGCAATGTCACGATTAAATATAAGGCATGAAACTTGTGTCAAGCCTATCTTATTTAATCACTTGCTTTCCCATTCACTATGCTTAGTTCTATTTAATGTAAATTAGAAACTCCTTTCTAATTTCATTCACTCTGGCCAGAGATTCCTGAACTAACATAAGCGGATCAGCATTGAACATTCTCTTCCTTCACTGAAAGGGGTAGATCCTTTATTGATCATACACTATCTTCGTGTACAAATTCCTATACCCAGTAGAGCCCTTATAATTGTCCCTTGAGACTAAGAACTAAACCAAAGCATAGTTCAGTGTACACAAGATAACTATGATGACCTCAAGTCTAAGGATACTTGTACTACTATCACTATGTGAACAACTGCTGACACGTGAGTTTACTCCATCAGTTGTTCAGCTGTGTGAGTCATGTTCAGTGAACTTATTCTATAATAAGCACCTACATACTAGCTATAGTGTCACCACACAAATGTCTATGAGAACAGACATTCTTCGTAATGAAGCAAGCATGGTATGTACCGATCTTTGCGGATTATTAATTACCAGTTAGTAATCCTACGACCAGGAACTATTTAAGTTTAGAGTTATCATCTTTTAGGTTTCATTATTATGATCTCATCACAATCCATAAAAAGCTTTACTCTAAACTGTGGTATATCTTATTTAAACATTTAAATAGATAGAGCCCACAATAAAAACAAAACAAGTCTTTTATTAATATCAATGAAATCAAAATAGATTATATAAAAGTTATTCCTAAATCCTCATACATGATTGGACTTAGGACATATCTCTTTCAGAATAAGACTTCAAAACCTTTATCTGCAAATTGGCTAACACTGAGAAGATTCACTTCAAGACCAGCTACCAGTCCTACATCATCAATGACAACATTTTCAGAAACAATCTTGCCATATCCCATTGTGAATCATTTGTTGTTGTCTCCAAAGGTCACCAAATGGCCATCCTTCTCCTGATAATATAAGTACTGATATCCTTAAGTCCTGACTTCCAGTATAAGTACTGATCAACGGTTAAGTACTGATTTGTCCTGTTAAGTAAGATCTGAAATCTAAACATAAATTATATTAGCCATGACATTATCAAATATATCTAACAATCTCCCCCAACTTGTAAATTAACATAATATACAAGTTTAACAGATATTTGATGATGTCAAAAACATTAAGTACAAATGCATGAGAATTAGACTAGATAACTACAACTTACAGTCCTTAAAGCTTTACCAATATTCAACTTTTGATAACAACTTCAGTCTGTACAAATATCAGAATTTAAGCAGTTGTAGATTTTCGACTTGGCTTCATCATCTGATCTCTCTGATGTCAGGAGTTGTTCTGAGATAGTTCTTCAACAAATATTTCTCAGCATATCTGAGTTCATCAATCATTCTCCTTTTGGCATCTTTAAGCTTTGCAGTATCTTCACCAATTTGAAAGATTGCAGCTCTGAGATCATTGATCTTTGCTTTTCTTATATCCTGATCCAGTCTGATCAAATAAGCTTTATCAGACTCAAGATTGAATTCAACAGCCCTGTACCCCAGAAAGGTAGTTATAATCTTAGCAGTGTTGGCCTTCATTTTAACTATATCACCATTGTGATCTCTGTACTTTGGAACGTATGTGCTGTCAGACTTAACAGAATAAAGCCTTTTATGTCTCTGAATCTGTTCTTTCAAATAGTTTGCAGCAGTTCCTGTTATTCTGTCATCCACTTGAAGTAAGAATAGTACATGCTCCAATTCTTCAAAATACTTCAATGGAATGGCATTTTGTCTTATATGATAAACCCTACCATCTGTCATGAAATACAACAAGATGTATTCTTTCAAGTAGGTATGGTAAACCATCTGTACAGATTCCCGTTGATTCAATCTCTCAGGAGTTGCTCCAATACCTGGTTCACTCAAGGAAGTTGGATCATTGGTAGTGTTATGTATTCTTCTTTCATCAGCACTTCCCAATCCAGTTTTATCTCTTGCTTCCTTTCCAGTAACTACTCTAGCTTCAAAACCACTTGCAGTAGTCTTCAAAGGTTGAGTCTGTTTTGCTTTAGTGAATCCTGGTAGGAGTGTCTTTGGTCTATCTTCTGATATCAAGTTAACTTGAGCTATGTCAGAGGTTACTTGCTTCTTCTGAATATCAGAACTTACAATTTCTTGACTCTGAACAACTTGAGCCATGTCAGAGGTTGTTTTAAGAATTTTTCTTGAAGTCAGAGCAAGATTATCCTTTTCATTAGTAATTTCTTCATCCTCTGGAGGCACATAAACCTTGATAGGTTCACCAACCTTTTATTTACCCTTGGATCTTGGATCTATCTGCGGTTGTGATCTAGCAAATGTTGCTTCAGTATATGTCCTTTCTTTGATCACAATGCCTTTGAGTTTTGGAAGTGGTTTTTTACCAGAAGCTTCAGATTTAGATGTGACTTTCTCTGATTTAAGTCTGGCTTCTTCTTCCATTAAACTTTCCAAGTCCATTCCTGGATTTTCCTGAAGAAATAACTTTCTTGACATTTCCTCATCAAGATCTAAAAGTTCATCAGAACTTATCCTTTTACCAGCAGCAGAACTTATTCTTTTCCCAGTATCAGAACTTGTCCTGTGACTTGTGATTTCAGCTTTTCTTGATATGAATCTTCTACCTTGACTATGACCTCTACCCATTCCAGGGTTTCCTTGATCATCTTTTTCATCATCCTTCCCTGTCAGTGTCTTGTCAGTCTTGCATTTGGACTTAATTACTTTCTCCCCCTTTTTGGCATCAGCAGGTAGTAGAAGAGAGATAAGCAATTCTACTGAGGATTGGATTTCAGTCAGTTGTGATTGCTGAGAACCTTGATTTTTCAGAATATCATCAATCTGAGCTTGTTGATGATCTTGAGTCTTCTCAATATAAGCAATCATGTCAAAGGTAGGTTGGAAGAACTTTTTCATATCAATTTTCCAAACTTGTTCCTGTTTGATAAATTCTTCCTGAATCTTGTGTAGCTCTGCATGAGTAGTTGAGTGAAGACCTTGTAGATGTTTAGTACTCAATACAGTGACTCTAAGCTGGGTTTTGAAATCATCAGAATTTAACATTTCATCAGCTTTAGTCAAGTGCTCAACAAGATGCTTTTCAGTTGGAACACATGAAACTGAGTTCCATTCCTTAGTCCACTCCTGTCCTGCAGGAGTTTCACTCCAAGGTACTGGTGCTTCTCCGGTAATAAACTTCTTAACCAGTTCAGACTTTAGAATAGTCTGTTGAGGAGCATGTCCTGAAGGACCTGCTGCATCAGCATCTGCAGTTGGAGCAGCATCACCAGTATCTTCAGCATTTGCAGCATCAGAACTTAAAGAATCAGTATCTTCTGATAAGACAACAGTGTGAGTAGCAATAGAGGTTTCAGCATCCTCTAATTTCTGATCTGGTTCTAAGTTCTGATCAACAGCCAAATCCTGATGCTTACCTAAAGTCTGATCATCAGCATCATGATGCATAGAAGGTGTTGTTGATAACTCTGGAGTTTGAACAACATCAGTAACAGGTGTTGTTGAAGGATTAGTTGCAGGTGGAGCTTCTAAGAGAATTACTTCAGGCACAACCAAGTTTTGAACATCAATATCAGCACTTGTGCCTGGATCAACAGGAGACACAGATGGTGTGTTAGCCTTTTCAGAAACAGCTTCCTGAGATGGAGTTGATGGAGAAGAAGTGACTGGAGCAAATTCCTTGTCTTGTGAGATCAGAGATTCCTGATCCCCTTCCTTAGCTGCTTCCTCTTCATCATCTGAAATTGGCATGTGTGCCCTCTGTTTCTTGTATCTCTTTGTTGATTTGGATTCCTTTGGAGTGTCGGGAACTGTCATTCTTCTAAGCCTCTTGAGAAGCCTAGCTCCCCCAATTCCAGAATCCCTCTGAGAAGTCTCTTTCTCAGCTTCACTTACAACAGGTTCTGAAGAAGGAACCTGTTCCTCAGTATCAGATTCATCTCTCAAGGCAATCCTCCTTCTCTTTTGAGGTGTTTGAGGAACAGTCTTTGTCCTCTTTGGCTTGGAGGATGAAGGCTTCACAGTAGGTGCTGAGGATGAGGGTTGAACAGTCTGTGAAGTGGAGAGATAGGATTTGAGATATGTCCTGAGGGTAGGTTGAGTAGAATGAGTGGTAGGTGCTGAGGATGATGGTTTTTGGGTGTTTGTTGTTGGTTGGACATCAGAGTAAACAGATCTATAAGTATCAGGATCAGCCTTTACTAGGATCTGTTTTACAGACTGAGGAACCTGTAATGGTCTAACCACTGATTTCTTAGTGTCAGCATTTACCAGGTCATTAAAGTAGCGTTTTGCAACTTTAAAAGGTGTGGTTGAGGAACTGACTAATTGAGGTTCATCAGTATAAAAAGTATAAATAAGTTGACAGAATCTAGCAAAATAGACAACATTCCTATCCTCTGTCATCCTATCCCCAATAAAACCAATTATACCAGTTGCAAAATCAAAATGAGTTTTATTGATAATAGCATACCCGATGTGCTGACTCAGAACTGGGATAGCATCAAAATTCGAACATTTGTTCCCAAAAGCTTTGGTGATGCAGTCGAAGAAGAAGCTCCATTCTCTTCTGATATGAGCCCGTTTCAACTGCCCAAGTTTTGCCAAACTCTTTTGATATCCCAAATTAGCCATTAACTCCTGAAGAGCTGATTCCTCTGGAATTGAAAAAGTACACTCTTCTGGGAGATGTAGAGCCCTGCGTATTGTACCAGGAGTAACTGCATAAGATGAATCACCCACTTCGAAAACAATACTGGGAGTGCCATGTTTACCACCATCATCAAAGTGCCCAGTCCACCAAAACGTTAGAACTTGTTGGCTCGAAAAGACTGAAGGTTGGGTTAATGCATACCCAATCTCACTGTGTGCAAGAAGATCTTGCACAAAATGCAATTCAGATGGAGCTTCAGCATGATCAAGAATTGCAGCATAGTTATTTGGAACAAACTTAGCTCCATCAATAATTAAATCCTTAGGTGCCATGTGAAAAATTTAGATGAAAAAGTGCCTGTTAGGTGTTTGATAAAATGTCTGTATGAAAAACCAACGTGAGAAGATGAGAGAAAGTGAGAGTAAAAGCAAGTAGAGAGAAAAAAAATATGAAGGAAATAAAAGATTAAAGAAATCCTCTCTCTGTCGTACTTATACTCTGAAAAAAAATGTTACCGTTGGACACCTGTCAGACATGCAGTAATAACGGATAGTTACTGGGCTCGAGAAAACAGTAATTATTACTTACCCACTCGCCTATTTTCAAGGAAAAAACCGTTCCACTTACCCAGATATGCCATTAATTAAGGTGAAACAGTTTTAATTCAAAATTGAAGCCGTTCCCACTTATGGAATTATTTTTCACTGCAACATTAATATTCTGAAAATAAGTCAAGTGAAAATGACCAAGATAAATCATATGAATAAGTACTGATAAAGGAAAGTCAGAACTTAAATTTAAACAGAATTTATATGGTCATTAGAATCTCAATCAGGATTTATCAATGCATTACAAAATATCTTAGAGACAGAATCTTGAAATAAAAACAAATTTCATTAATATATCAAGTGAATACATTCATGAAATTGAGATTACATCAGAATTTATACAAGATTTCCCTAAGCTGCTAAACCTAACATCAACAGCCTTAGTCCTAGCTAAGAAGTCTGACAAAGCTGATGATGAAGAAAAACAGGAAGAAGACGAGATTAAATCATTTCTTCTTCCTACTCTCGACAAACAGAATGGCGAGTCGGATGATTCGCTCTTGCTGGTGGAGAGCTTCCAGCCTTTCCTCCTCCAATCGCTCCAGATGGCGATGGTAATCCATATAGAAGAACAGAAGGTGGGTTAGTACCTCCTGTGGGACAGAGTCCCATATCTCCTCAGGAATGGCCGTGACGTGCCATTCCTGCTGCCAGTCGGCACAGCTTAGCTCCATATTGAAGTTTTGGTAGTTCAAAAACATGTTGTATCTGACCATTGCGTTTTTGAAAGAAAAAGTATGAAGGTAATTTGTGAGAAAGAATTTGATGGGAAGGCTGATGTGAAGTGGCTGCTTATATAGGCAAGAGAATGCCAGGAGATGTAAAAGTATTTAATGCTGACAGGTAGAATTAATTCTACCTCGTCTCCCCAGACTTTGAAAAAGAATAACATTCATTGGAAGGAGAAAAAATGGTTGAATGCGCACAAGAAACAAGTAAAAGTGGACTGTTCAAGTACGAATACCATTAACCCTAACCATAGTGACTATTAATCTTCCACTTCAACATATTCTAGTTTGAACCGAGACTGTTATTAAATTTTATCCACAGATAAGCCAAGTAAAGAATTAGACTGTAATATCAAAACTTAGACTTATATCAGAACTTAACAGTCATCAGAATATAATTTCTTAACTCGAAAAAGGAATGCCTATCTAAGTAAATCCTCATACAAGTTCTGAGTTATACTCTTCAGAACTTAATCGTCAGAATATGCAACTAGAACTTGTCCTCAGAGTTAGTGCAAAATGACACAATGACTGTTTATCTAAAACAACATAGACCACCACAGTAATTTTCATCATTCAGATGGAGTGATTAGTGTGTGCATTAAGCTAAATTCCAGACAAGGAGTAAAGTCTGATTCACTTTAGTACATCTTAGAAATAAGGCATAACTAAAATTTTGCTAAAGAGCTGTCATTATCCTGAATACCTATTGATGAATGAGTTCATGCTTGAGTCCACCTCAGCTGTTTTGTGCTAATTTTATGCATCTTTTTAAATTCTATTTTACAGTGGCTTCTCAGTGTAAGTGAGTCACGACTGCTTATCAGAATTTATGCTATTATCAGAGTATTTCTCCAGTAATCATAGAGTGTGAAAAGTCACCAAGAAAATATTTTGCTTTTCTAATGCATATTTACTTAATACCAACAATGCACTTGGGTCGTCCCTTCCACATTTTTACTCTAGATCTCAAAGGAGTACCTGATTTTATTCTTTGATCCTTTTTGCTTTTTCTTTTGATAAGTGAGGTTTATCAGCACTTAGTACATTCAGCAGTTTTACTAGTATTAGAACTTAACAGATGAGTAGCATTATTTTAATTTGTGACTTAGTAATAAGATAAACAAAGTAAACTCAACTAAGCTCAATTATCAGAATTTGCTTGTGACATAAGATTTCCATAGAATTAATTACTTTTTATATGGGATCATCTGTTTATTGAAGACTACTAGGTCAGTATACAGCACAGTTATCCTCATAGGATTGAATAGTTACTTAAACAGACATATCACTTATCAGAGTTTAGAAACATATATCAGACAACAATCAGTACTTGAACGCATATTTCAATTAATCACAGAATACACAAAGAGATTACATTCTGTAAATACTGATCATAAAGTCTAATGAAACAGAACAAAACTAGACAGATTTAGAAAAAGAAGCTGAAACCATTCCAAGTTCATTTACCAATCTTGTAAAAGTGGCTTCACACAGTGGTTTTGTGAAGATATCTGCTAGTTGTTGACCTGTTGGAACAAAGTGCATGTAACACCCCCAAATCCGGGGTCGGGGATCCGGGTTGTCACGAGTTCCATTTTCCTTTATAACACCCAATCTTAATAAATAATCAACTACTCTGTATTGTGACCCCACAATAAACACACACACCACAAGTTATAGTCTCAGAGATGAATATCCAAAAATAATCACAAGTTGCTTTATTCCACCAATATGCCAATACACCTAAAAAGGGTTTTCTGAATAAATTTACATTTCTTTGCCATTATTACAATTCATAAATATACATAAATCTGGTACATCAAAAGTTGAAAGCCTAGCCTATTGGTAGCTCCTACCTCAGCTATAGCGACATCAACGCCTATAGGAAACTGCGGAACGTTTCCTATCCGCTATTGAATTGGGAGCTTGGTCCTGTTCATCTTGTCTATCTGGTGTTGTGTGATGAAAGAAGAAAGCAAGGGTGAGCAGCAAGCCCACCAAAATAATATGTATAATGATTAACAATATATGAGCCTTCTCATAGTACTCATGAAAGTCTTGGTCAAAAGAAATGAACCAAGTTGATATCTTAATGCGATGAAGTCACAAAACATTCAGTATATATATACATATATACTTTTCAAAATATTGGAAGTCCTCTTCCATGCATAATACACACAGAGTTCCAGTGTATAACTGTATAAAAATATCGTTGCAAGGTGATCTCATATATCTAACCTTGTCTCAACATTTTTCTGAAAATCTTTGTCATGCATAAGATAATCATTTACTAGATATAAGTTTAAAAGATGAAGTTACAAGATACTCCAATATACTTATATCTTTTCCAAATACTACTTGAACTACCACCATTCAAGTTATAATTAGTTTCAAAAGTTCATCACATAGATGAGACTACAAGACCAGATTTGAATAGATTAAATCTTTAAAATATCATCAAAATAAAATGAAGTTACGAGATACTTTATTTGATGCAAACATCATTTTGAAAACTTGACCCTGCCAACACTCAACAATCGCCCAACCGCAGCCTTTCTATCGAAGTGCTCTGGGTAGTGTTTCAGAAATATCCAATTGGATGATGAACTCATTACGGGAGTTTGCCGCGCCAGGAAGACCACTTACGATGATCAGTCGTAGTAGTGCAACCCCACCATTTTCTACATGTAGAGGAGAACCTGTCGGATTTACTTGTCAACCGAACACTGAACTCCTAAGGAATGGACCGCCTTAGCAGAACTTCCAGGCCATTTGGGCCAATATAATAAGGCTGGGTCGGCGCCACTCGACCACTTACTCCACTCCTAGTTAAGATGAAATCCATGACTCTGAAACGTAAAGCTCGTTCCCCCTTTCCCCAAGTAGAAACTTGTTGATACGGCTCCACCAAGAAGTCGTATCTAGTTGGAAAGGAAAACTCACCGATATTTCCCAGGCGATGCCTGTTAATGGATTAAGTTGTTCCAAGAATTTTACTTCCCAAATGTTGGGTAAGTAATCAATTCATTTATCAAAACAGCAACCTTGTTGCGAATATAAAACACACCACAGAGCCGGATCCCTCAGGTTTTGAGAGAGTATTTAAATCCCCTTCGAAAGGAGGATCTTAAATATAAAAATGAGTTTTGGGATCCGCTCTAACTTTTAAAAATCATTTTGAAGGCTCGCGAAACATTTTTAAGAATGTTCGGAGTGATGTTGATTTAGTAAAATAAATCAGTCCCAATATATTAGAAAATATCTGAATATTATTATTTAAATAATATTCCCATAAAGAATAATCTTTATAAAAATAATTGAAGTAGAAGTTTTAAAACTCTTACTTGAATGAAAATTAAATAATCAAAGATATACTTATACAAAAGTACTATCTTTATTTGAATAATCGAAAATAAATTTGATTATCGAAACATTATTCTTTAATAAAATTAAGAATATATCTCAGCAAATAATCGGAGTCATAGATCCTCAAATGAATATTCAAATAATATTCAATAAATAAATTAAGTTGAGTCATAAGCCCTTGAATGAATTTTCGAAATAATATTCAATAATAAAATACAGGAGTCATAAGTCCTCGGATGAATATTCGAAATAATATTCAATAATAAAATAAAGGAGTCATAAGTCCTCGGATGAATATTCGAAATAATATTCAATAATAAAATAAAGGAGTCATAAGTCCTCGGATGAATATTCAAAATAATATTCAATGATAAAATAAAGGAGTCATAAGTCCTCGGATGAATATTCGAAATAATATTCAATAATAAAATAAAGGAGTCATAAGTCCTCGGATGAATATTCGAAATAATATTCAATAATAAAATAAAGGAGTCATAAGTCCTCGGATGAATATTCGAAATAATATTCAATGATAAAATAAAGGAGTCATAAGTCCTCGGATGAATATTCGAAATAATATTCAATAATAAAATAAAGGAGTCATAAGTCCTCGGATGAATATTCGAAATAATATTCAATAATAAAATAAAGTTATCGAATAAACCTTATTCGATTAATAGTTTTGAAAACTATAACCATATATATATATAAATATATATATAAAAAATCTACTCGGGATCCTCGACTCCCGGTTTTAGAAAATGTTTTCACCTTTGGGTCCCTATACTAAGGGTATATGCAATTTACCGCTATTCTCTAGCATAGGTATTATCAACTGAACCAACAGATATATATGGCAAGAATACGAAACAGGCATGCATATGTACCATATCACATGCTACAATATATCGCAAGAATTTGCTAATATAACCGTCATGCATCTATTACAAGATAATGCATATACAAGTGTATACATCACAACTACAGTATAACGGATAGAAAACTTGCCTGAGCGACTGGGGGTGATAAAAGGCTCGGGACGAGTCTGGTAACCTATAAACAAAAAGTAAGTTGGAATTAAACCAAAGTCACTTGTAAATCTATACTTTAACTAACTTAGACTCTAACGCTTATTTTGCGCTTACTGATTCTCTTAAGTCACTCGAGTACCCTCGGCTCCACCATTTTTAATAATTTAACCATTACGAGTTTTAAGGCGATTCCTTCGCGAGTGTCTTACCAACTGCCTACCACACTTAACATAATTGTTTCATACACTAATTAACCCTTTTTGGTCTTTAACCTATGTTTCAAAGTAAGGCGAGGGGAAAAATTTCGTTCGCGAAACGCCGTTACTTAAAACGGTCGTTTCTCCTAAACCGTACATCGGAATCAAACGAACTACATATCAAAACGAAACTCGTAACATGAACTATCTAAACATGGAAATGGTCAAAACCTAGCAGGGAGTTCTCGGGTCCTAATGTTATGAACAAAAGCAGTCTAAAGTAAATCGGACATTACGACGGCTATGTTTACGCGATTTCCTAAATTTTTACCATTCCAAATCATATCAATCCAACTACCAATCAACAACAACTCAAGATACACATCAATGCTACTGATTTCATTCATAATAAGCTCAAGGATCTCAATCCAATTATATATTATAACATCTCCAAATTCAACTAAACTACTTAACAATTAAGCTCGAATCATGCTTATCATTCAAATTACTACTCATCCATCCAAACCGTCTCCAAACTTCAACATTCAAACTTATTACTAAAGGGTGTGAAGATTTATACCTTCCTTGGGAGGTGTTAAGTTGCTAGGAAGCCTTAGGGAGCCTCCTACAAGCTTGATCTTTCCAAAGAAATCAAGAACACAAAGTTAGGCTTTGAAGTTTCTAAAAGTCCGATTTAAATAACTGTAAAAATGAGGGTCTTACCATGCTTATTTGGAAGAGACTTGTGAACAAGAGTTATAGGAAATCTCAATACCTTTCCAACGAGCTATAGAACACAACATTTGAGTGAGTATTGAAGGAGATATGACAGTTTGAAGTTGCTGGGTTTGTTTTAGCCGAGAGCTTTCTTCTTGAAATGGGAAAGTCAACTTCTAATTTTTGTGTTTTATGATATTTGCTTGGTTGCTTCTCCTTTTTGGCCTTGGAAAATGTTTTAGCTTTTTACCATGGTAAATTTTACATGGCCCAAAATCAACCAACAAAACAAAACCCCTTGTCATGCTTATGTCATCTTGCACATGTCATAATGCTTCCACTTATCCACACCTTGTTGGTTTGATGACATCATCATCCCTAACCTTCTTGATTAACTCCTAATTGTTTGCCTAATGACCGATGATCTGTTATACGGTTCGCTTAACTTTCGTTCTCGTTTCTCGTTTGAGGGATCATACCCGGGATCTTATTACTTGGGTTTCCTTAACCTTTCTCAATACATTATAATCCTTTTATGATCCTTTCTTATAATCCTTTTATTTAAATCCTTTTTATCCCGTTACCTTATACTCAATATTTTCCGTATCTAGTGGATTTCTGGGAAAAATCAAAGTATTCGGAATTGGATTCTGACGATCTTTACATACACTTATATACCATATAGAGTACTAATAAAATCTCAGAATATCCATAACAGAATCCCTACATAGTGGGGCATGAAAAGTTTTCTCATTCAGCAAAAACACTATTCATAAGGGTTTCAAAAATTTCCAAAAATTGGGGTTATTACAGTGCAATTCCACTGTACCTTCATCCACATGTTCCCTTATAAAGTGGTACCTGATGTTGATGTGCTTTGTCATAGAGTGTTGAACTGGATTATCTCTGATAGCAATAGCACTTTGATTATCACAGTAAATAGGGATTTTGAAATAAGTTAACCCATAATCCAGTAACTGATTCTTCATCCAAAGAATCTGTGCACAACAGCTTCCTGCAGCAATATACTCTGCTTCTGCAGTTGATGTGGAAATTGACTTTTGTTTCTTGCTGAACCAAGAAACCAATCTGCCTCCAAGAAATTGGCAGCTTCCACTTGTGCTTTTCCTGTCAATTTTTCAACCTGCAAAATATGCATCTGAGTAACCTATTAGTTTAAAATCTGATTCTCTAGGATACCACAATCCCAGATCAGCTGTTCCTTTAAGATACTTAAAGATTCTTTTCACAGCTGTTAAGTGAGGTTCTCTTGGATCTGCTTGAAATCTTGCACAAAGACAGGTAGCATACATGATATCAGGTCTACTAGCAGTTAGATAGAGTAGAGAGCCAATCATACCTCTGTAATCAGTAATATCTACTGATTTACCAGTATCCTTATCCAGTTTTGTTGCAGTGGCCATGGGAGTGGATGCACTTGAACAATCTTGCATTCCGAATTTCTTTAGCAAGTTTCTGGTGTACTTAGTTTGACAAATAAAAGTGCCTTCTTCATTCTGCTTGACTTGAAGGCCCAGAAAATAGCTAAGTTCCCCCATCATACTCATCTGATATCTTGACTGCATCAGTTTGGCAAACTTCTTGCAAAGTCTGTAATTTGTAGACCCAAAAATAATATCATCAACATAAATCTGGACGAGAAGTAAGTCCTTTCCATGGTTGAGGTAGAACAGTGTTTTGTCTATTGTTCCTCTATTGAATCCACTTTCCAGAAAAAACTGAGCTAAAGTCTCATACCATGCTCTAGGAGCTTGCTTAAGTCCATAAAGTGCTTTATCAAGCCTGTAGACATAAACTGGATATTTGAAATCTACAAAGCCTGGAGGTTGTTCAACATATACTTCCTCCTCCAATTCTCCATTGAGAAAAGCACTTTTCACATCCATTTGAAAGACAGTAAACTTTTTGTGAGCAGCATAAGCCAAAAATATCCTTATGGCTTCTAACCTAGCAACTGGTGCAAATGTTTCATCATAGTCAATTCCCTCCTATTGAGAATATCCTTTTGCAACCAGCCTTGCCTTATTCCTTGTAATTATGCCATCACTGTCAGTTTTGTTTCTGAATACCCACTTTGTACCAACAACAGATCTATTATTTGGTCTTGGCACTAGGGTCCAGACTTTGATTCTTTCAAACTCATTTAACTCTTCCTGCATTGCTTGCACCCAATCAGCATCTTGAAGGGCTTCTTCCACTTTCTTTGGCTCAGTCTGAGAGAGAAAAGAATTGTAAAGACATTCATTTGAAGTACCTGTTCTAGTTCTGACACCTGCATCAGGATTTCCAATTATCAAATCAGGTGTATGTGACTTTGTCCACTTCCTTGCAGATGGAAGGTTTTCTCTAGAACTGGATGCTCCCCCATGATCCATGCTGTCTTCATTTTCATTTTCTGATGCTCTCCCTGAAACTATGCTCTCTGAGTTGGATTCTTCAGAATTTATATTTTCAGCACTATCAGAACTTTGCTTATCAGAACTTGACGAATCAGAACTTGAAGAGCCAGATGTATGTTCTGATCTTTCTTGAGATGTGGTAGGATCTTGAGTATGCTCCCCCTGCATTGGTGCATCTTCCTTTGACGTAGTCACCACAGTTTCAATAACATCAGAGTTTAATCCATCAGAGTATCAGGACTTAGACTGTTAGGATTTTCAGTATCAGAATTTGAGACTTCATTTTCAAATCTCAGCTGATCATGATCAATGAAATCTTCAAGACCAGTAATCTTCTTGTCATCAAAAGAGACATTGATAGATTCCATGACCACTTTTGTTCTCAAATTATAGACTCTGAAGGCTTTTGTGGAAAGTGGATATCCAACAAAGATTCCTTCATCAGCTTTTATATCAAACTTGGATAGCTGTGGACAAAACACTTGCATCCAAATACATGAAAGTACTTCATATTTGGCTTCTTTTTCTTCACCATCTCATATGGTGTGTTTCCATGCTTGTTAATAAGTGTTGCATTTTGAGTAAAACAAGCAGTCTGCACAGCTTCAGCCAAGAAATAGGTTGGAAGCTTTGCTTCTTCAAGCATTGTACGTGCAGCTTCAATGAGAGTTCTATTCTTCCTTTCAACAACTCCATTTTGCTGTGGAGTTCCAGGAGCAGAAAATTCCTGCTTTATTCCATGGTTTTTGCAGAACTCTTCCATCATCAAATTCTTGAACTCAGTGCCATTATCACTCCTTAAGATTTTCACAGAATCTTTGAGCAATTTATCCAGATGTTTGACATGATCAATCAAGATAGATGCAGTTTCACTTTTTGTGTGCAAGAAATACACCCATGTGTATCTGGTGAACTCATCCACTATGACCAACGCATACTTCTTCTTTGCAATAGACATGACATTCACCGGACCAAATAGATCAACATGTAATAGATGATAAGGCTCAAGAATTGATGATTCAGTCTTGCTCTTGAATGAAGATTTTCTTTGTTTGGCCTTCTGACATGAATCACAAAGATCATCAGGAGCAAATACTGACTTTGGCAATCCTCTCACAAGATCTTTCTTGACTAGTTCATTTATATTATTGAAATTTAAATGAGAGAGTTTCTTGGGCCAATTCCAGCTTTCTTCAATTGATGCTCTACTCATCAGACAGATTGCAGAACCATCAGTACTTGTTGAAAGCTTAGCTTCATAAATGTTACCACGCCTATATCCTTTCAGAACAACTTTGCCTTTAGATTTACTCACAATTTCACAGTGTTCTTCAAAGAAATCAACATGATAACCTCTGTCACAGATTTGACTTATACTCAGCAGATTATGTTTAAGTCCTGAGACCAAAGCTACTTCTTTAATTATGACATTCCCAAGATTGATATTGCCATATCCCAATGTTTTTCCAATGTTGCCATCTCCATAGAAAACACTTGGGCCAGCTTTCTCCACAAAGTCTGATAGCAGGGCCTTATTTCCAGTCATATGTCCTGAACATCCACTGTCCAGAACTAGAATATTTTTCCTGTTGCCCTGCAATCACAAAGACCACTAATTATTAGTTTTAAGGACCCAGACTTGCTTGGATCCTTTGGTCTTATTAAGTTTGTTAACATTTGCAGCGGATTTAGCATCAGAGTTTATGTTAACATTTTTCTCTTCAGAACTTACATTATCAGACTTTGAATCAGAATTTACACTAGAAGGAACAATGGAAACTTTCTTCAAAGAAGGTTTTATTTGATAATAATCATAGTACAAACTATGATATTCCTTATAAGTATAAATGGAATGCCATAAACTACCACAATGAAAACAAGGATTTTGTGGTTTGTATCTAACAGACTGACTCTTAACTCCTGATTTTGAAGGTAAGGAGTTAATATTCTTATTCTTCCTGCAAAAAGAAGCCAGATGATTAGAACTTCCACAGTTATGACATGTTTTCCTAAGAGCATCAGGAACAGGTTTATAATTATTGCTTTTATTGACACCTTCCTTTCCATTCCTATTTTTCGTAGGTGATTTTACCTTGTTTGCATTCTTAACATCTTTCAGCTTATGTTTAAGCTGCTTCTTTGTCATTAAGCCTATGTTTACTTCAGCTGTCTTTTCCTGTTTTAGTTTGTCAGAAGTTAATTCCTCTTTAACTTCTGATTTCTCATTTTCAGACTTTACAGTTACAAACTTAACAGGTTTTAACTTTGGCTTTTGCTTAACAACAGGCTTAATTTCTTCAGTTCCTTTATCATTCTTATCCTCTCCATAACCTAAGCCCTCTTTCCAGTTTCCACTACTTAGCAAATTTTGAGTTATTTTGCCAGAATTAGTCCAAGTTCTGATAATCTCTCTTTCCTTTTCTAACTCAGTTTTTAGAGATTCATTCATTTTTAGCACTTTATCCCTAACATAGAAAGCATCATCTCTATCCTTCTAAGTTTGATGAAACATGACTAACTCTTTTTCTAAGAAATCATTTCTTTTCTTAAAAGCAAGATTTTCAGAAGTTAATCTTTCACATGTTAAAGTTTGATCTCTATAACTAACAAACATGGTTTTAAGATATCTTCTCAACTCATTAATATCATCAGTATGAAAAGCATAAGTAGTCTGAGGTACCTTTGTTTCAGCAGCTTCAGAACTGCTCTCAGCACTTTCTTTATCAGCATTTGCCATTAATGCATAGTTCTCCTCACTTTCAGAGTCTGAGGTGTCTATCCAGCTTTTCTGCTTTGTGACAAGAGCCTTGCCTTTGTCACCCTTTACCTTTTTACAATCAGGAGATATGTGGCCTTTCTCACCACAGTTATAGCATTTAACATTGATATAATCTCCTCTGTCAGACTTTCCTCCTCTGCCTTCAGATCTTCTGAAATTCTTCTTATCAGAACTTATGCCTTTCCTGGAAAATTTCTTTCCCTTCCTGAACTTCCTGTATGCAATCTTTGTGATTCCTTTCACCATAAGAGCACACAGCTTCATCATCTCCTCATCAGCATCAGTCTCAGGCAAGCTTTCAGAATCTGAGTCATCATCACTTTCAGAACTTGATGACTCAGTATCAGACTTTATAACAAGAGCTTTACCCTTGTCTTTCCATGAGGAAGCTGCTTTGGGGGATTCTTCTTCAGCCTTAAGAGCAACTGTCCTTGACTTTCCTCCTTTCCTCTTGCTTCTTTGTTCCATCTCAAGTTCATGAGTCTTGAGCATTCCATAGATTTCATCAAGAGTTGTTTCATCAAGATTGTAGTTGTCTCTTATTGTTGTTGCCTTCAAATCCCAGCATTCAGGAAGAGCTAATAGGAATTTAAGGTTTGAATCTTCAAGATCATACTCTTTATCAACCAATGACAAATCATTCAAAAGTTTGACAAATCTATCATATAAATCATTCAATGACTCATTAGTCTTTGAGTCAAAGTGTTCATACTCTTGAGTGAGTATTGTCTTCCTGTTCTTCTTAATTATGTCAGTTCCCTGACACCTTGTTTCCAGAGCATCCTATATCTCCTTAGCAGTCTTGCAGTTGATTACCCTGTTTGACATTACATTATCAATGGCACTATGCAGTAAGTGTCGTACCTTAGCATCCTTAGCAATTGATGCTATATCTTCAGCAGTATAATCACTCTTTTCCTTTGGTACAGTCTTTGTTGTTTCACCTGCAACTGCAACAGCAAGCTTGGTTGGTTTGTGAGGCCCTTCCTTGATTCTATCAAGGTATTCTGGATCTGTTGCTTCCAGGAACATGGTCATCCTTACCTTCCATATGGGATATTCAGATGGTCTCAGTATGGGAACTCTGATGGTCTCATACCGACTCTGAATTTGTGTCTTTGGTGGTTCCTCAATTTTGGTAGGCTTAGTTGGAGTTTCTGTGTCAGACATGATCGTGTTTGGATCTTTAACTGTATGTGTGTTAACAGATAGGCTCTGATACCACTTGTTAGGTCACACACACTGTAGAGGGGGTGAATACAGTGTATAATACAATCAAATCGAACTTTAATATCTTAAGTAACAGAAAACAAACTTTATTGAAACAATAAACTCTGTTACAGTATGGAACTGTTACCTCTCAGTGATGAACAATTATCACGAGAGCTACTAGGGTTACAATGAATAATCTTCTCGAATATGATAACACTTATAGTGTAAACCCTATGTCTGTGTTTATATACTACACAGTTACAAGATAATCACTAATTGATATGGAATATAATTCTGCTTCCTAAAATATATCAATCAGATATCTTTTCTTCCAAGTATTCCATTCTTCACGGAACTCCTTCTTCATGCATATCTCTTCTTATGTTTATCTTGATCTTCTTTCCTTTAATCAGCTACTGTCCTTATCTGATCGTCCTTCAGCACTTAAGTTCTGATATCTAACTTCTGATGATTATCTCCTGATAATATAAGTACTGATATCCTTAAGTCCTGACTTCCAGTATAAGTACTGATCAACGGTTAAGTACTGATTTGTCCTGTTAAGTAAGATCTGAAATCTAAACATAAATTATATTAGCCATGACATTATCAAATATATTTAACAAGTAGAATGAGTTGTTTCAGATAAAATAGAATTCAATGACTGGTGTGCATTTTCCCCATCTGATGTAGACCCAATTTTTGTCTCTTTAAGGTCTACTCTCAGTTTATGGCAACTCTTCATCACTTTCAAGTTGCAAGGGATACATTCAAACTTGTCACAGAATGAGTAGGGATCATTTGCATTTGCTTCATTGTACTTGCATGCTCCTTCAGCTGGCTTGCTAACAACATTTTTACAAAAGTGAGTTAGATGATTTATAGAGCCATATTTTTCACACTTCTTTCTTGGAGCATCTGTAACTTTGTTTGTCCATGAGCTTCTCTTCAGCTTTGGAAGATGGAGTTGTTTCTACATTTTTCTTCTCTTTATCCTCATCAACAATTTCTTGCTTGATAATCAACTCTTCTTCACTAAAATTAACTTCACATGCCTTGAATATAGGTGAAACAACCTTTTTCAGCATTACTGGAACATTTTCATTTCCTGTTGTTTTTCCTTTATCACCTATATCTTTCTTTTTATTGTTCAAGGCATCATAGTCAAGTCCAATAACAATATTTGCACATGGCTTATTTTTGTCATGGTACTGTCCAATTAACTTAGATGCATTCTTGAAGGATTTCAATTTTAACTTCATTCTTTTCCAGCTTCTCCCTTAGCACTGCTTCTATTTTACTTGCACACTTGATCTTGTTCTTTAGATATGCATTTTCTTGTCTTACAAATTCAAGCTCTACCTACAATAATTCAGTTTCTTGTTTTTCACTTTCAAGCTTCTCATTTATCTTTGTTAATCTGCTAACTTCTTCATTAGCAGCAATCATACTTGTATGAATGTGAAACATTTATGTGCTCATCTTTTCTATAGTTTCCTTATATTGACTCATATTTAAATCAATGATAGTGAGGGTTGGTACCTGTGGTTTTGATGAGGATCATTCTCCTTGCTCCAAGGCCATTAAAGCATAGTTTCCAACTTCCTCATCTTCATCATTATCAGAATCATTCCAACTTTTTCCTTCTGCAATATAAGTTTTGCTTTGCTATTTCTTCAGAAGAGCTTCATACTTTGCTTCCAGTTCAAGATAAGCTTTTTCTTTCTTTGCTTTCTTGGATTTCCTGCATTCTGTAACAAAATGGCCTAGTTCATCACAGTTGAAGAGCCTTATCTTAGATCTGTCAATAAATCCAGTTTTGTAACCATTCTTGATGTCAGAAGTGTACTTCCCTTTTCGTTTCCAGCTGCTATCCTTGTTGAAAGACTGTCCTTTACCCTTGAAGTATCTTGGCTTCTTTATTCTATTGTTAGAGAATTTTCTAGCCAAATAGGCCATTGACTGATATAGCTCATCCAGTTCATCAAGAGTGTATAACTCATCTTCTTCCAATTCCAGAATGACGTGGACCTGTGAATCATTTGTTCTTTGCTCACTTGGTGAGGCAACTGGAGTTTGAGATCTTGGCTCATCATTAGATGTTTGGCTTTCATTTACAATTAAAGCACTTGAGCCATCTACAACATGTCATTGACCAGATCTCAATGATTTCCTTTGAATCATTTCTAGTTCATATGTTTTAAGAATTCCATATAGAACTTCCAGTGTTATTCTGCTCAAGTCTCTCCCTTCCCCGATTGCTGAGATTTTATGTTCTAAATGATCAGGGAGAGTAAGCAAGAACTTTAAGTTCACTTCTTCAGCTTCATAGTATTTATCTTGAAGCTGCAAGTCATTTATCAGCTTATTGAACCTTTCAAACACATCAGTTATACTTTCTTTTGGCTTGGCCATGAAACCCTCATACTGCGAAATCAATATCCTTCTTTGGTTAGATCTAACTTTCTCAGTTCCTTCATAGAGTATTTCAATCTTTTCCCAGATTTGCTTGGAAGTGTCACAGTTGACAATGTTGTTGTACATCACATTGTCAAGTGACTCTCTCAATATTAATTGCAAGCCACTATCTAGGGAAAATTTCTCCTTTCCAGGCTCAGTATACTCAAAAGGGTCTTTTGGAGCATAATGAGCTGGAATGACCATATCACCATTTGTTGATTCTTCGACTCTAACCATAGGAGTGAATGGCCCATTTTTGAGAATGTGAATATAGAGTGCATTGGCCATCCTGATAAATAACAACATTTTATTTTTCCAAAGAGTGTAGTTAGCTTTGTCAAAGGTAGGAATTTTGATGCTACTGATTTTCTGTGTATTCATTCTTTCAAGATCTTGAATCTGTTTACTTTCAGATTTTGCTCTGATACCACTTGTTAGGAAATGAATAACACACAGAGGGGGGTGAATGTGTTTTACTGTTTTTATGCTTTTCTTGAACTTTTTATGGTTGAACAAAGTAGATTAAATCTTGTAGTGAAATGTGTTACTGCAGAAATTTAAGCATGCAATAATCAAGAACACAGATCTTTTCAAAACTCACTTAATTTTATATTAAAATTAAGAATATTTTGCTACAAAATTTCTAGGTTCTTTGTTGATAAAGAGCTTAGCTTCCTCTTGAGGGTGTTACAAGATTTTCTATCTGAATTGTTACAACTGACTAAAGGACCAGTGTTAACTTTATAATTTAGTTAACTGCTGGTTTACACAGTGTACAATAAGACATGATATTAACTTTAGTAAACTATCACTTGTCATTTCAATTTTAGGAAAAGTGTATCTTCCATTTCTGGATTAGCATATCTTAGCATCCTGTGTTTACTTTGATCTTTCTTTGTCAATTAATCTTCACCATTGATCTTGCACATCCTTCAAACTGCTTTTTGTAGACTTGTCAATCCAGCTGTTTGGATTGTTTGTTGATTGTGAATCTTGGATATTGAACTGGTCTGCAATTTTGTACTTTGAGATTTTACCTCGAGATCTCCATTTTGGTCTATAGAGAACTTGACATCTCGATAAGTATATTGGCTTATTGAAATCTCTAATACTCCATAGTTAATTTGACTTGTAGAGTATTCTGAGTTCTCTATAAGAGAATTTGGCTTGTCGAGATCTCTAGTCTTCATATCTTCACTTTGACTTATTGATATCTCTGAGTTCTCTAGTGAATTATTGACTTATCGATAACACAGAGTTCTCTAGTCAACTTTGACTTGTCGATAACTCAGAGTTCTCTAGTGAATTTTGTCTTATCGAAATCTCTGAGTTCTCTAGTGGAATTTAACTTATCGATAACTCAGAGTTCTCTAATGAATGTTGACTTGTTGATAACTCTGAGTTCTCTAGTGAAGAAATGACTTATCGATATCTCCAAACTTCATGACTTCAATTTGGCTTGTTGATATCTCTGTGAGGTCTCTATAAGCTTTTATGACTTCTCGATAAGTCATTTGGAGTTCTCGAGTGACTTCTCTATAACACTAAATCTGTGACTTGTAGAGATCTTGACTTAGAATATTTTTATCCAAACAGATTTATTCAACTCCAAGCTTCTTGAAAATTCTTCTGAGGCATGATCTTCTTGATCTTCTTCCAGATATAATCCTTAGGCTTGATACTGTTTAAACAAAAAGACTCCAGTCTGCTCTTTTATATTTTTACAGACTTTAAATGTTACAAGTATAAATACAAACTTAGATTACAATACAACTTACTTAGGGTTGTCAATTTGACTTAGTCTTGTTAAAGTACAGGCATGTCTTGCACAACAGCTCTCTATGGTCTAAAGCAAGCATATAGAGCTTGGTATGACACACTGTCAGAATTTTTGATCAAATATGGATTCACTAGAGGTATAATTGACAAGACTCTCTTCTACAAGCAGCATGGTGATGATATGATCCTAGTTCAGATTATGTGGATAATATCATTTTTGGTTCTACTAATGAAACGCTATGTCAAAGATTCTTAAAACTTATGCAGAGTGAATATGAAATGAGTATGATGGGAGAACTTAGTTACTTTCTTGGACTTCAAGTCAGTCAAAAAATTGATTGGATTTTCATCAGCCAAACTAAGTATGTCAAGAATTTATTGAAGAAGTTTGGTATGGTTGATTTTTTACCTACATCTACACCTATTTCTACAGTTACTAAGTTGGATGAAGATAAGAAAGGAAAAAGTGTAGGCATTTCAGGATATAGAGGAATGATTGGATCTTTACTGTACTTAACTGCTAGTAGACCAGACATTATGTTTGCAACATATTTGTGTGTAAGATTTTAAGCCAATCCAAATGAATCACATTTGATGGCTGTGAAGAGAATTTTCAGATACCTAAAAGGGACTACAAACTTGGAATAATGGTATCCTAAGGGATCATGTTTTGAATCTGTTGGATACATAAATACATATTTTGCTGGATGCAGGGTTGACAGAAAGAGTACTAGTGGAAGGTTTCAGTTTCTTGGACAAAGGCTTGTATCCTGGTATAGAAAGAAATAACAATCTGTGTCAACTTCCACAGCTGAGGCTGAATACATAGCTGCTAGAAGTTGTTGTGTTCAAGTGCTTTAGATTAGAAATCAGCTAATGGACTATGTTCTAGTGTTACACAAAATTCCAATAATGTGTGACAATACTAGTGCTATATCTATTATGGCCAATCCATTTAATCATTCTAGAACAAAGCACATTGGTGTGAGGTACCATTTTATTAGAGAAAATATTTGACATTGAGCTAATATTTGTTCCAACAGAAAAACAATTAGCTGACATTTTTACTAAACCTTTGGATGAAGCAACTTTCACTAGACTTGTAGGTAAAAATTGGAATTCTTAATTCTTCATCCTAAAGGCAAGAACTCAGCTAATATTTTGCAGCAGATTAATTTCTGATAAATCAAAATTTATTTGGTTAATTAGAAATTAAATGAAATATGAATTAAAAATATTTCAGTTTTCTCTGCATATTTATTTTTCATTTTACTTATTGTCAACTTGGAATTTTTCAAAATTCTAAGTCAACTGTGTTAGGTCACACACACTGTAGAAGGGGCTTGAATACAGTGTTTACTACAATCAAATCGAATATAAGAACTCAAGTAACAGAACACAGATTTTATTCAACACAATAAACTCTGTTACAAAGAACTGTCCTCTTTCAGTGATGAACAAATTATCACGAGAGCTGCTAGGGTTACAATGAATAATAAACTCGATTAAGATAACACACATAGTGTAAACCCTATGTCTGTGTTTATATACTACACAGTTACAAGATAATCTTCTAATTGATATAGAATATAATTCTGCTTCCTAATATATATCAATCAGTTATCTTTTCTTCCAAGTATTCTATTCCTTATAGAATTCTTCTTCTTCATGCATATCTCTTCTTATTTCAGTCTCGATCTTCTTTCCTTTCAATCAGCCGCCTTCCTTATCTGAAAGCCTCCTTAAATCCTGATATTATCTCCTGATAAATATCTCCTGATAACTTAAGTTCTGACAACTTAAGTTCTGATATCTTAAGTCCTGACTTCAGTATAAGTACTGATTTCCAGTTAAGTACTGATTTGTCATGTTAAGTAAGATATAAAAACTAAACACAAATTATATTAGACATGACATCACAAATATATCTAACAATCTCCCCCAACTTGTAAATTAGCATAATATACAAGTTTAACATATATTTGATGATGTCAAAAATATTAAGTACAATTGCATGAGAATTTGACTAGATAACTACAACTTACAGTCCTTGTAGCTTTACCATCCTTAAAGTTTGATTTCAGCTTCAGTCTGTATGCACTTCAGAATTTAAGTAGTTGTAGATCTTTGACTTGGCTTCAATTTCTGATCTCTTTGATATCAGGAGTTGTTCTGAGATAGTTCTTCAACAGACATCTCTCAGCATATTCAAGTTCATTGACCATTCTCCTTTTAGCATTCTTCAATTCAACTATATCTTCACCAGTTTGAAAAATAGCAGCCCTGAGATCATTTATTTTAGCTTTCCTTATATCCTGATCTAGTCTGATGATAAAGGCTTTATCAGACTCTAGATTGAATTCAAGTCCCTTAATACCAGAAAATGTAGTGATGATTTTAGCAGTATTAGGCTTCATTTCAACAATTTCTCCAATGAGAGATATGTACTTAAGACAGTATAGGCTGTCAAACTTTACAGAGTAAAACTTCTTCTGTCTTTGAATATTTGATTTTAAACACCCTGCAGCACCATCTGTTGATCTGTTTTTCACTTGAAGCAGAAATAGAACATGTTCCAGTTCTTCAAAATACTTCAATGAAATTGCATTCTCCTTGATCTGGAATTCCCTCCCATCTGTCATAAAGTATAACATGATATCTTCTTTCAAAATAGAGTGGTAAACCATTTGTACATATTCAAGTTGATTTAATCTCTCAGGAGTTGCTCCTACACCCGGTTCACTTAAGGAAGTTGGATCATTGGTAGTATTGTGTACTCTCTTCTCTTTAGAACTACCCAATCCTGATTTATCTCTTGCTTCCTTTCCTGTAACAACTCTTGCTTCAAAACCACTTGATGTAGTCTTCAAAGGTTGAGTCTGTTGAGCTTTTGTGAATCTTGGTAGTAGAATCTTTGAAGGTTTAACATGAGCAATGTCAGAGGTTTCCTTTTCCTTATCTTCTGATATCAAGCCAACTTGAGCTATGTCAGAGGTTGCTTGCTTCACTGTCATATCAGAACTTACTACATCTTGACTCTGAACAACTTGAGCCATATCAGAGGTTGGTATAGAAATCTTTCTTTTCATCAGAGTAAGACTAGCATCTTCATCAGATATTTCTTCATCCATGACTGGCACATATACCTTTACAGGTTCATCAATTTTTTCTTTGCCCTTGGATCTTGGATCTACCTCCACTTGTGATTTGGGTTTGATTGCCTCAGAATTTGTCCTCTCCTTAATCAAAATACCCTTAGGTTTTGGAAGTTTCTTTTCAACAACAGAAGCTTTAGACTTGGAGTTGACAATTTCTGCTTTAAGTCTAGCTTCTTCTTCCTTTAGACTTTCAAATTCCATGCCTGGATTTTCTTTGAGAAATAATCTCTTTGAAATTTCTTCATCAAGCTCCAGATGTCCAATAGAACTTATCCTTTTACCAGTATCAGAACTTATTCCTCTCCCAGCATCAGAACATGTTCTTTGACTTGTAATTCCAACTTTGCTTGATGAAAAACCTTTGCCTTGACCATGACCTCTACTCATTCTAGAGTTTCCCTAGTCATCATTTCCATCATCCTTACCCTTCAGTGGTTGAATAGATTTGCATTTGGACTTAATTACTTTCTCCCCCTTTTTGGCATCAGCAGGTAAAAGAAGAGAGACAAGCAATTCCACTGAGGATTGGATCTCATTGAGTTGAGTTTGCTGAGAAGCTTGATTCTTTAGAATTTCAGACATTTGATCTTGTTGCTTCTCCTGAGTCTTTTCAATATACCCAATTTGGTCAAAGGCTGGCTTGAAAAATCTGTTCTTTTCAAATTTTATATTCATATCTTGCTGGATCAGAGATTCTTAAATTTTATTCACCTTGTCATGAGTTATGGAGTGTTGACCTTGAAGGTGCCCTGTACTCATTGCAGTAACTCTCAGCCGTGCCTTGAAATTATCATTTATCAGCATTTCATCAGTTTTGGTCAGGTGCTCAGCAAGAATTTTCTCAGTAAGAACAAAACTAACTGTGTTCCACTCCTTAGTCCACTCCTTTCCTCTAGGAGTTTCACTCCAAGGTACTGGTGCATCCTCTTTAACAAACTTCTTGATCAAATCAGCTTTACATGGAGCTTATTGAGGTGCATGTCCAGATGGACCAGCTGCATCGGCATCTACATTTTTAGCAGCTTCACTAGTAATGTCAGCATTGTCAGCATCAGAACTTACAGAGCCTGCAGTATCAACATCCTTTGATAGAATAACAGTATGTGAGGCTATAGAGGCTTTAACATCATCCTCTAGATTCTAATCTGCAACTACATTCTGACCAACATCCAAATTTTGATGCCCACCTAAAATCTGATTTTCATCATCCAGATTCAGAATTGGTTTTGTTAGAATATCTTCATTGAAATCAGCATCTAGAATTGGTGTTGTTGGTGGAGTGAGTTGAGTTGGTGGAGCTTCTAAGTATAGAACCTCAGGCACAATTATATTATGAATATCAATTTCAGCACTTATACCTGGGTCTTCAGTGTGTACTGGATCAATGATAGGAGACACAGGAGGTGTAGTCACTTGCTCTGGAATAGACTCTTGTTCTTGAATAACAGACTTTTGAGCTTGAGTAAAGTCTGATTCAGTTGTGGGAAGTAATTCAATGACTATAGGTTCTGTTGGGATCAGAGATTCCTGACCCCCTTCCTTAGCTACTTCTTCCAGAATTTCTTCAGAGTTTGATGATACACTTACAGCCCTCCTGGCTCTTTGCTTTTTAAGTCTCTTCCAGCTTTGCTTGATGAAAAACCTTTTCCTTGACCATGACCTCTACTCATTCCAGAGTTTCCCTGATCATCATTTCCATCATCCTTACCCTTCAGTGGTTGAATAGATTTGCATTTGGACTTAATTACTTTCTCCCCCTTTTTGGCATCAACAGGTAAAAGAAGAGAGACAAGCAATTCCATTGAGGATTGGATCTCATTGAGTTGAGTTTGCTGAGAAGCTTGATTCTTTAGAATTTCAGAAATTTTATCTTGTTGCTTCTCCTGAGTCTTTTCAATATACCCAATTCGGTCAAAGGCAGGCTTGAAAAATCTGTTCTTTTCCAATTTTATGTT